>NC_092877.1:244528701-244875368 GCF_028372415.1 Notamacropus eugenii
TGGAGAGAGTAGCTTCACTTTCCGCCTCTCCCCTTCTCCCTTTTCTCGTTCATTGAACAAGATTTTTCTTGTGTCTTTTATGAGTTATAGCCTGCTCCCTTCCATTACTCCCTTTCTCCTCCCAGTTTATCTTTCCTTATCCCTTAATTTTTGTTTTATTTTTGTTTTTTATGGATATCATCTCTTCTGATTCAACACAAGTTGCACTCTCTGTCTACGTATGTGTGTGTTTATGTGTGTGTATACAACCCCTACACCTACCCAAATGCTCAGAAAAGTCTCGAGTTAAAAATATTTTTTTTTCCATCCCATGTGACTCAAGCTCCATATGACTCAGGCTGTGGACTGAGCCAAAGCTCAAAAAAGGTCACATATATTTATTAAGGAGCAGGGAAGATCTTCAAATTCTGTTAACATTACAGCCTGATAAATACAGAATGTCATTGGTTGATAGATCTTGCTCTTAAGGACTGAAATTGACATATTAGTAAGAGGGGGTGAAAGATGAAGCATGGGGAATCTTCACTGACTAAGTAGTCATAGGAGGATCACAAGATGATCACCTTTTTGTGTTGAACAATAGAGAATGATCTAGAGGTACAGAAATAAATGTGGAGACTTTCCAAAGCATCAGTGCATCCCCCACATGCAAGATTGGAACATGAAATTTGAGCAAAACAGGATGGAGTCATCTTTCTCAGCATTTTTGTGGTTGCACAAGTGACACTTATAATTCAGTAAATAAGTAGTGAACACGAAATTAAAGTTTAAAATAAGAATGAATTGATCCCTATATGATTTACGTAGAATATTAAATGATTAATTCTGATTGGAATACAATAAGAGTCCAAATAAATTATTTCTCATATTAAATAGATGAGTAGACACACACATATACATATATGTGCTTTCCCTCATGTTTTATGAGAAATATTTTAAAGAAAATACACTAATAAAATTAAATATTAAGTAGATACTTTCAGTTATATAGATATTTACATACTGATATATAAATTTCTTCATTATTCAACTTACTTGTCAATAGCTAAGACAGCATGGTAATCCTAGTGAGAACTTACTCAAATTGTAGAATTTTTTTAAAAAGATCAAAAACAACAATGTTTTGCCCAATCCACAATAGTGACACAAATATGTCATCTAGGTTTAGCATTTCCATAGTTGAGCCTGGTTTACTATGTCTTTCTGCCGTAGAGTTTTAATAATCTAGCACCACTACACAAAAAACTAGGTGAGAAATTTGCAAAATTCAGAGTAGGAGGAAAGTGAGAAGACCTCTACCCTAAAAAATAACACCACTTGATAGTTACTGAAACCTTGAAATCTGACTTAACTATTAAAACAGTTTAAAGATTTAAAGAAAAAATAGAAGATCAGACCAAATATTCCCCCAGAAATGAGCAGAGATCTTTACTAGCAAAAAGTCCAGTGTTGAGATATAGGCTGCAAGAATGAACAAACAAACAAACAAACAAAAAGATCTGGACATAAAGAGGTAGTATGGTATATTTTATTGACAAAGCAATATTCATAGCACTAGTGGTGATTATGAATATGCCCGCATAGTTCTCAATCCCAGAGAATAAAGACTCTTCATGTATGAGGCAGAAGAGAAACAACAGAAAGAGAAATTCCAGAACCAGAAAGCAAAATCTTTCATGGTGACCAAGAAGTTAATAAACATGATCACTGTAGGGGGCAAAACCATTTCAAACCACCTCCCTCCTTTACCAGGAACTTCTCAGAAGCAAGCAAACACTCATGAGCCTGACCATGTCTGCTTGCCTGCCTGCCTGCATCCTCTCACCTCGGCCCAACTGTACTTATTCACTTCCTCTTGGTTCTGTTCCATCCTTCCTGTTCTACCAGTTCAGCAAGTTCTTCTCCCCACAAATGTCTTAGGCCTCCAGGAGCTTCAAGAAGGTCACATGGGTCTATTAATAAATGAGAAAGATCATTCCACTTAAATTGCTATTACATTCAGCCCTGAGAAATTACATATTCATTGCAAAGGTTGGAGGGACAACAAGTATCAACAAAATTGTAACAGGGATAAGAGAAAATAAGCATTTGAAAAATCTTAGGCAACTGGGGTCAATAGAACTACAACAGTTCAACAGAGACCACACAAAATGAACACATAAAACAATATCTTAGGGTAGTACTTGTGCAAAAGCAACCCATCATAACTTGCTGAAACAAATGGGGCACAAATCTTGGGATAAGGGACAAAGGTCTCTTCTTACATATCTATTTCATGCTGAAAGCAGAGTTAGAGCTGTACCTGCCCCAAGAAGTTCCACTTGAGGGATCAGTTCTGTAGTTGGCATCCAGAGCTTGGTCAGTGCCAGGTGCATGGGGTGACACAACACATTAGATATGGAGTGACATCCAGTTTAGCCAATCATGCATCTGCAGGTGGAGGGTATTAGGTCAGAAAACAAATCTGACAAAAAAGATGAACAGACAAAAACCCATAAAGTAACAAGGAGACAATAACCAGAACCAGGGTAGCTACAGGGTCAGCTATGCTTCTTGAGTACAAGAAACCACTCATAGCCTCATTCACAGCAGAATATATGAGCAAAGGGTACCATTTGGTAATCATCCTCTCCTGAATAAACAGCAGTTATGACATTATGTTTCCTATATGTTATAATTTCCATGGCCTTTGGAACGCTGTATGGCTTCTGTTTAATCCATTCTTTAGCTCCCAATTTTGTTCTATCAGCAGAACTGCAATGCTTCAGTTCCTCTGCTAGTTATTTCAGAAGGAGGGGGAGTTCTCAGAAGGGGCATTGTTTCATAAGAAATAATAATCACTTGAACTATACTATATTTTTTACAAAACTGTATGAGTCCATCACCTAAATTTTGGAATGTCACAATAATTTCTCCTTCATGCTTAGAAAGTATCGCTCCAGCCAATACATGTATTCCCTGAGCTGCTAATCCTGATTTAGGTAATATCTATTCAAAATGATTCTTAGGGATTCTCATACCTCTTCCAGTAGAGATTATTCTTATTTCTTTCCTGTTCAATCAAAAGTTCTCTAAATAATGTACATCATATCCTGCCAAACCAGTTGTCCCTGGATATGGTGCTGGGATGTCTGGTTTCACAGTCCAATACTCAATATTGTGATCTAATTTGTTTGTTGTTTTCTAATTTGCAGATTTGGAGTCATCATTCAGGTTAGAGGTATACTTCTTCCCAATGTTTTTTTATTCAAATTACATAAAGCAATGCACAAGTTATCTTTCCAATGTTGAAAAAAATTATTAAAATTTAACTTCCTTAACTACCATTTCAATAATCCATTCATTTTGTAATTAACCCAAATGCTTATGGATAGCATGGAATATGATACATCCATTCTATGTTGTTTAATATGCAATATCTCTTCATTTAACTTCCTTTGTAATGTGACCCGTTGTCTCTTTGAATCTGCATTGGGATTCCATAATGTAGGCATGATATCTTGAGTTTTGCAAGTGTTTTTCTGGGTGTCTTTCTTGTAGGGAAAAGTCATGAGTGTACCTGAATAGATGTCAAAACAAGTAAAAATATAAATTTGCTTCCTTTATCTTGGGGTAGAAGTGCAATATAATCTGTTTGCCAAATTTGAGCTGGTTGTTTCCCCTTGCAATCTCTACTGCCTAAGGAATAGATCCTTCCATTTCCAACTGACATACATAATATTCTTATGCTGCCTGTTTTAACAATGTTTGAGAGATACTAAGAACTCAGTCTTATGGTCACTGGTGGGTGGTATGGACCCCTAAATGGATGGATGTTTGACTCATTTTGCCCTTCCCTAATCCATAGTTATTTGGGGGATTTTTCATATAATATAACTATAGGTAGCTTTGATTTCTTCTTCTGAAAACTGCCTGTTTACATCATTTCACCATTTATCAATTGAGGAACAGCTGTTACTTTACTAAATTTGGTTCAATTTATAGCCATATATATTTGAGAAATAAGGCCTTTGTCAGAGAAACTTGCTGTATAAATTATTGATATTAATTCATTATCTATCATTCTTTTAGCAAAATGTAGTTTCCTTTATTAGGTATTGTAATTAGGTTTACTTTGACTTCTTCATATTCTTATTTTTCATCCTTCTTATCCTTTCACTCCTCAAAAGTCTATTTAACCCCTTCCTTATTCTGTTCTTCCCTTTATCACCCACCCCTTTCTTTCACCTCCTTCCCTCCCAATTCCCGTGAGAGTGAGGTTCAAGCATTATCTCCCACATCTTCACTCTAAAAGCTATTTTCTGCACATTTACATTCTATGAGAAAAAATTTGCCATTATACTTCTCCCTTCCATATTCTTCCACTGATTTTCCTTTTTTGTTGTTGTTTCTGTTTTATTTTTGAGGGAGAAAGGCAAGGAAATTGGAGTTAAGTGACTTGCCCAGGGTCACAGAGGTAGTGTCAATTGTATGAGGCTAGATTTGAACTCAGATCCTCCTAACTCTAGGGCCTGTACTCTATTCACTGCTCCATCTAGCTGCCCCAAGTGGTTCCCTTTTTTTCTCACCAATGAAATATTTCACAATTTCGTCTATTTTTAATTATTTTATTGTTTCTTGATGTCTCTTGGAGTTATTAACCTCACTTTGCCAATTCTACTTTTAAAGTAGTTATTTTCTTCCGTGAGATTTTATACTTCTTTTTCCATTTGCCCTTTTCTGCTTTTTTAAGGAAGCCTTTGCTTTAGTGAATGTTTGTGCCTCTTTTACCATTAGGCCTCTTTTTTGAGGAGTTAGTTTTTTTTTTTTTTTTCTCCCCCAGGCACTGTTGTGCCTCTTTTACCAGTCAGTTCATTCTCATCATAACTTTCTTGAACAACTCTCATTTCTTTCATTTCTTTGTCCAGTTTTTTTCTAGCACTCTCATCGATGTCCTTAACTATTCCAAAATTCTTGTTGGACTTGGGTGCAATGATCATTCTTATTCGAGGTTTTTTTTGTAACTGTTCTTACATGATTGTCTTCTGAATTTGTGTCATGGTCTTTCTTGTCACCATAGTAGCTATTATGATTAAATTCTTTTTTGTTGCTGTTGTTTTTTGCTCACTTTTCCAGGCTTTCTTATATCTGAGCTTTATGAAAAAGTTGGGATCTACACAGCTGGGAATGGGGAGAGACTGTCCTGAACATAAAGCGTTTTTGTGTTTTGTTTTGTTTTATTTATGCTGCTGCTTACCAAGCTAGTTTTGTGAGTTTACTAGCTTTTGGTGCTCCCAAATTTATGTGATGTTGGGCAAGGTATGTACAATGCGCCCCTGATTTGGATTCTGGTCTTTCCCCAGGAAAGGATTTTTGTCCCCTGAAGCTACAAATATTAGGGTTCCCTTTGCTTTAAAAATGCATCCAAGGCCCCTTCCTTTCTTGTGAATGATCCCCGTTGTTCCTCTCTTTCCTAAAACTGTGACCAAGAACTGTGGATGGACAATAGAGTTGTCAATCATTTCCAGTTATACACAGTGTGAGCAAAAGGGTTCCCTTTAATTTCTTTCTGACCATTTGTTATAACCCTTATTATCTCTGGGAGAAGAACTCTTGGAGCTGTTGATGTTGCAGCAGATGCTGTTGCTCCCCTTACATGTGTAGGGTCTGGATAGACTTCCACTTTGGTGTCATATATGTCTCATTCCAACATCCTAAGTCTTTTTAGGTCAGAAAAATATCTCAATCTGACCTTTTATTGATTCTGTCACTTGAAAATTTTATTTAGGAATTTACTTTAATGTTGTTTGGAGGGAAATGTTGAGAGAGTTCAGCTGGGTTTCCTCTAATCTGTGATCTTGACTGTGCCCTCCCTTCTCCTTATTTGATCAAGATGAATATTCTTAGCATATGTAAGTTCTCTCTTGAGTTACAGGAAGACCATAAAAGCAAAAGTATTTTATCATCTAAAAAGGCAGAGAATTTACTATTCCTGTAAACACTGAAAGTGCCTATCACTACTGTGATAATTACCAGTGGTGACTTAGTTTGTCTTTAAATAATAATTTTACTTTAAATTAGATCTTGAATATTTTATTAAGCTAAGGTACATTTTCATTGGAATCTATAATTGACATCTCCACCAAAACTAATCTATTCATGACTTTTTAAAAAGCATGTTTGAAGGGAAATTTTTTATGTTTTACAACTTCTACATTTCAATTTGTTTCCATGAATGTTTAACAACAAATATTTGCGTAGTATGACTACATACCATTAAAATTACCAAATTGCTACCAAATATACCATGAATTATGCATTTAAAATGATGTTGTTTCCTCCAGAGTATTTAGCTGGGACGCGGGGTGGGTAATAAATTTTTTGAACTATGCTACAGTTACTCAAATGTTTTGGAATTGTTATATAAATTTATTTCCACTTAATACGGACGAATCTTTTACTCTTCATCTATTCATTTATTTATTCATTTATTTATTTATTTTTGGGGAGGGGATACTAGCACTTGAGAGTCCCACAAAAGTTCTCATGTAGTAGGTAGTACCTGGTCTGAGCATTGAAGAAATATCTAAGAAGAAGCTTTAAGTCAGCTCAGATGACATGAAAAGGACTGTGTTTATCAGTCATGTGGAAAACTAGAGAGTATAGTCTTAATGTAAAGCGATCATTGAGGAGGTTATTCAATAAGCAAAAGTAAGAAGTGCAATTCATTAATATTTTCTGAAAAAGAATGTAATGGAGAGAAAGTAAACATAGAAATAATATGAAGTAAAAATGACCAGATTTGGCAACTTATTGGATGTGTTGTGTGAATGAAAGTGAGAAATAGAGCCAAACACCAAAGCTGTTAATCTGAGTCACTTGTTGCCTTCAGCAGCAATAATGAAGTCTGCATAATGCATGAATTCATAACAAAAGACAATGTGTTCTGTTTTGGGCATGTTGATTTTGGATTATCTATAAGACAAAAAGTTTGCAATGTTGAGTAGGAAGTTGGTATAGTAGGACTAGAATTCTGGAGAGGAAATGAAGCAGGATATATTGTTTTAAGAGTTGGCCTCCTATAGAAAATGAAAAATTCCATGGAAACTGGTGATCAAACCATTATGGAGTGTGTAGAGAGAGAATTAAAGTAGGCTTAGTTTGGAGTCTTGTGGAAATTCCATATTTAGCAAGCATCATATGGATGCTAGAAAATCTATCAAAATATACACTGAAACAGATGCATCAGTAGGAGCACAACCAATCCTGAATAGTTTCATTAAAATAGAGAAGAGATAGTATTTAGGAATAGCTGAGGTCAGTACAATAAATGATTGTGAGCTGTTAACAAATATGCCATTAGAAAGTCATTACACTAAATGAAGAAATCATTGGTGAATTGAACAAAGCATTTTAATTTGAATGTCGAGGTTTAACAGCCCATGAGGAAAATGTTGAGATTGAGGAAGAGGTGAGGAAGAGGTGAGATAGAAAGAGAATAAATATAGAATTTTGTACTCATTTGGATCAGAAAGGGAGAAGTGATATATGTTGATAGCTTCAGGCTATGGTAAAGTCTAGTCGGTTTATGCTGCTGTTGTATATTAAGAGGTTGGGAAGATATGTACAGGGAATGGATAGCAAATAATTGAATTTTCTTTATGAATTATTGTAATGTTAAAGGAATTTGAAGATCTTCCATGGCCCTTAATAGACCCACGTGACCTCCTTTGAGCTATGTCCCAACCCCCACAGCCTGAGTCACATGGAGCCTGAGTCACAGGGAGGAGTTTGCCAAATGGGTAGAACAGGAAGCATGGAGCAGGAAGAGAAACTCAGGCAGAATCAGGAAAAAGAACTGAGACAGATCAGCCAGTGTGAGTGGGAGACAGAGGAAATTTGCCTAAGGGAGCTTGTTTGTGGAGAAGCCTAACATAGGGAAGACTTGGGGATGTCTGTGCTCCCTGTATTGGCAATGCATAGAAATTTCTTTGCTATTATAGTGGATTTGGCTTTCTAGGATCTGAATAAATATATCGATTTTCTCTTTGATGAAGAGAGTTATTTGTATTTTGTGAATTTGTACTAGAAATACTCACATATACCCATAAGGGTTGCTATGGGTATCACATTGGCATTACAATTATGAAGTTACATGCTAAGCTTTTAGGGGAAGTGGAGGAATATTATTAGAGACTTCAGAAGACAAGATTTGGGGTTGCTCTGGGTATCACATTGGCATTACAATTATGAAGTTACATGCTAAGCTTTTAGGGGAAGTGGAGGAATATTATTAGAGACTTCAGAAGACAAGATTTGGGGAAAAAGGTACTGTAAATAACATAGAGAATTAGTTACGAAGTAACATAAGGAATGCTTTGCTATAATGAATGCCTGGTTGAGATTAGAGGATAAATAATTCCAGTGTACCCACTCAGGATGGCTTCTTTCATCTCTGTTTTATCCTGGTTGAGTGGGAGGGGAAGATTCAGTTGGAGAGACTGATGCAGGGTTTCTATTTGGAAAGATGTGGGAAGGTCATAAATCAAAAAGAATGAAGAGCTAAATACACACACATATATGTACATGCATGCATTTATGTATATATGTACACACATATATGTAAATACATGTACATACACATACACGTGTGTGTGTATATATAAATAACTATCTATCTATATCTATATCTATCTATCTATATGTATGTGTGTATATATATATATACATATATATATATATATATATGTATGTATATACAGGTATAAATGGAGAAGGATAGTGTTACCAGATTAATGATGATGGCTTGGATTCCACTCCTACCCTACCGCTCATCTGAGCAGATTTTGCAAGTATGTTTCTAAAAGGCAATACCAATCAACTATATCCTCTGCCCCCCCCAACCTGCACTAAATTTCGGTCTCTCCTGTTCTTATCTTCTGTTTTTCATTTCACAGTTGATAAAATTGTCCATTATATTCACCAGTATTTGGAAACATGATGTCTGGGAATCAACATTTCCCTCGCTTCAGGTACACATAATTTCATGCTTAGAAAATTGCAATAGCCTTCTACTTGATCTTTTTGCCAAAAGTCTCCGTATCTTGCAGTGATGGGATACTACTGTGTTATGAGAAATAAAGAGCAGGATGATTCCAGGAAAACCTTTAAAGACTTACATGAACTAATATAAATAAAAACAGCAACAAGATGTGATGATCAACTTAATGATTGAATGAGAATAGCTAATGACAGCTACTCTAAGCAACACAAATATCTAAGTCAATTCTAAAGGACTTCTGCTTAAAAATGTGATCCACTGGAAAAAAAGAAAAGAAAACTTATGGAGTCTGACTGCAGAGGAAAGCACACTATTTTTTTTTACTTTAGCTTTTCATGTTTGTTTGTGTTTTTTAGTTGTTTTTTTTTTTTTTTTGCTTTTTTGTTTGTTTTATTTAGTTTTGTTTTGGAGGGGAGCTACGTTTACTCTTGTCTGGTGGTAAATAATTAGAGCTGCTATAAATATTTTGTACATATTGGTCCTTTGCCTTTTTGTTTTGTTTTGTTTTTTATCTCTTTGGAAATACAGACCTAGTAGTGGTATTGTTAGGACAAAGTGTATACATTCTTTATAGTCTTTTTGGTATAATGGAGCTCAATCTTTCAAATACAGATGTTAAAAAGTTGTTTTTACATGTAGCTCGCAAAAAAAGAAAATACTATTTTGTATATATAAATATAAAATAAGATTATTGCAAGATCATCCAATGCATTAGTATTTTGCTTCTACCCATTTAAGAATTAGTGAACAGATATATGATTTTACTGGTAAAAGCCTCCAGAATGACAGAAATCATTCTACTATTGGAGCTAGTCAAATTCTTTATGACTCACCATCTTACAACATTTCCAAGGGCTCTGAGGTTTAAATGAATTGACCATTGTGACACATTATGTGCTAAAGTTAGGGTTTGAACCTAGGTCTTTGTAGTCGCACATCAGTTTCTCCACTACAATGCGGTGTCTCTACCATGAACTGTGTGGGAATTTAAAGAGCCAAATAAACTTCGTTTTAAGATTCTTAACTAAATATTTTGCAGAAGGTGGCCTATGTTCTTATACTTTTATTATTCCTCTAACCCTATACTTAGCCTGTCAAAAAGTATCCAGACATTCAAAAATTGAGTCCAAGGTTAGAGGTAAATTCAATGAAATAAAGAAAATGAAATCATGAATTCTGATGGGAAGATGATTAGATTAATTAAGTATTATGAAAAAGGATAATTTTTTATCTATTTTATACAATGATCTTCAGTCTTTCCTATCTAAATGCCTATCAAGTTTTCTGGACTGATGTCAAACACAAGCCTGAATATTTGTATGCCAAATACTGACAGCTGTGGAGTATATGGCCCTCTGGTGATCCATCTGCAGGTCATAAAGCATGCCAGTTGTTTAGCTTAAATTGGATTAACAAGAGAGCCCTTTCAGAAAATTGAGTTCATATCACAGTTACAAGTTTGAGGTTTTTCTTCTTCAATCTTCATTTATATTATATTCTGTTTTTCTAGTTTTATTTTCAGTACTAGGAGAATACTACATTCTGATGAACCTAAGCAATGACTACAAAACATATTTTTATATTCCTATGTACTAAGCAAAAATTCATAAGTATAAATAGATGTGAGATCAAATGAATATTCAAATATAACTACACATATTATGGCATGCATGCATATCTAAATAGGAATCCATATACACAAATACATATATAGATGACAAATATACACATAAGTGAATAGATTTTACCATTACTTCACATGGTTTTAAAATGATTTTTGAAAGTCAATTAAATAGTTAGCTGGTTTCAATTTCAAAAAGTATCTTTAAAAAGTATTGAGAAAGAATCATTAAGTTGTATATCCTAAGGTTTAGAGAATATATATTTGAATATTCCAAGAATAATTTTTGGTATGTCATCATCAAAAAACTTAGTATATAATAGATTAATCCCACTCTGAGTCATTCAATTTTGACTAGACTATTTGAAAAATAATGAAAGTGAACAGACACTAAAATAAGTATTCATAAGCAAACCATAAGTAATTGTATTTATATTACAGTCAAATTTATGCAGTTTAAATTTTTATTTACAGGAAATCTGCCAGACCTTCGAAACTGTACAATTTGCATCCAAGTAGTTGTCAATGAATGTTCATTTTATCAAGCTTAAAATAAATGAGGCTATGTGTGCATCATTGAATTACTTAATGTAGTAAGGAACAAATGTAATTTTAGTCTACAATTCTTTGATATTAAAAAAAATTGTTTGCATTACATCATTTGTTTTATCTTAGGTATAGAGACTCAAGACTTAGAATATCATGGTTCAACTCCCTTCATTATGATATTGAATACTGAAGTTGCTTTAAACCAAACCACATTTATTTGTTCACAAATTACTTATAAAGTGACTACTGATCATGGAACACTATAGTAACCACAAACATCTATGATATTAAGTCACAATTCTAAAAAACTTTACAATGTACTTTATCTTTTCACTCTTTCTAAACCCTCTGTACCTAGGAAACACAGACTCATGAACTGAAGTACCATGTTTCCTCTTCCTGGTTTAAATTCCTATTTTCTTTACTCTTACTTCTGTTTATTTCCTAGCAGAACATAATATTAAGAAGGATGAAAAGTCTTGTATGATTCATTCATTGAGTTAGAATTATTTATGATTAACTATAAAATGATTTTCCAGCAAGATATTTACTCTGGAATGTTATAAAAATGTTTCATACAGAAGATCATATTTTAATTGAGATTGAGAGGACAGTTAGCATTAAGATAAACCAATTAGAAGTATGAGTAAAGAAGAGAAACATGTAGTTATAACAATTAATTGCATATAAACAGACTCTGATTCTGAATTGCTCTGACATGTTCCTTATAATATAATCTTTGTAAGTCATAAATTTGCTGGTTTCATTACCTTCAGAAATTATTTCACGATACATATTGTGCTGAAAGACTGCTTCCAATTAGTGTTTCTCATCTTCCTTTTTTCCCTTTCGTTTTTCTTTCTTTTGCTCAATCCATCATATTTTTCTTTGTCAAATTCCCTTCAATTCCATAATTTCAATCATTGCTTTAAAAAAAGCATCAATTTTAATATGTAAGAATAAATCTTTAAAGTACAATCAAAATAGGAGTAACGTATAGTATTTATTGTGGCAGTCTCATATGTGACCTCATAGATTATATTTAACAAATATAATTTAATAAGAATAAAATATTATTTCTTAAAATAATCTGCAATGAACACATATGTGATCTTTTCATTTTTATTCATTTATTTTTATGGTTTTTTTGTTTTCAACATTCATTTCCCCAAACTTTTGAGTTCCAAATTTTAGCCCCATCTCTTCTCTCCCCTACTCCACATAACACATTGCGTTGTGATTACCACTTTCGTCAATATGCCCTCCCATCTATCACAACCTTCCCTTCCCTTATCCCCATCTTTTCTCTTTTCTTGTAGGACAAGATAGATTTCGATACCCCATTACCTGTATTTCTTATTTTCCATTTGTATACAAAAATATTCTCAACAATCATTCCTATAACTTTGAATTCCAACTTCTCTCTCTTCCTCCCTCCCCACCCAACCCCAACAAGAAAGCATGCAATTCAATATAGGCTATATATGTGAAGTTCTGCAAAAGACTTCTATAATACTCATATTGGGTATAACTAATTATATTTCCCTCCATCCTATCCTGCCCCTCATTTATTCTATTCTCTCTTTTGACCTTGTCCCTCCCCAAAAGCGGTTAATTCCAATTACTCCCTCCTCCCATTTGCCCTCCCTTCTAATATCCTGCCTCACTCCACTTGTCCCCTTCTCCCCTACTTTCTTCTAGTGAAAGATAGATAATATACCAAATTAAGTGAGCATATTATTCCCTCCTTAAGTCAAATATGAAGAGAATAAGCTTCACTTTTTAACTCTCAACTCCTCCCTTTTGTCCTCCATTGAAAAAGGTTTATCTTGCCTCTTTCTTGAGAGATAATTTGCCCCATTCCATTTCTTTCTTTCTCTTCTCAATATATTCCTCTCAAAACTTTTAATTTTAATTTTTAGATATCATTCCTTCTAAATTAGTTCACAATGTGCTCTCTCTCTAAATATATATGTATGTATGTAGAAATGTATGTATGTTGATGTTTGTGGGTGGATGTTGGTGTGCCTGTGTGGGTGTATAATCCCTCCATCTACCCAAATACTTAGAAAAGACTCAAGAGTTAAAAATATTATCTTTCCATGTAGAAACAAAAACAGGTCAATTTTAGTAAGTCTCTTGTAATTTCTCTTATGTGTTTATCTTTTCGTACTTCTCTTGATTCTTGTGTTTGAAAGTCAAATTTTCTATTCCATTCTGGTCTTTTCATCAAGAATATTTGAAAGTCCTCTGCTTCATTGAATGGACTTTTTCCCCCTGAAGTGTTATATTCAGTTTTGGTGGGTAGGTAATTTTTAGTTTTAATTCCAGTTTCTTTGACTTCTGGAATATAATATTCCAAGCCCTTTGATCCCTTAATCCAGAAGCTGTTAGATCCTGTGTTATCCTGATTTTATTTCCACAAAATTCGAACTGTTTCTTTCTAGATGCTTGCAATATTTTCTCCCTGACCTGGTAACTATGGAATTTGACTACAATATTCCTAGGAGTTTCTCTTTTTGGATCTCTTTCAGGTGATCAGTGGATTCTTTCAATATTTATTTTGTCCTCTGATTCTAGAATATCAGGGCAGTTTTCCTTGATAATTTCATGAAAGATGATATCTAGGATCTGTTTTTATAGTAGCTTTCAGGTAGTCCCAAAATTTTTAAATTTTCTCTCCTGGATTTCTTGTCCACGTCAGTTGTCTTTGCAATGAAATATTTCACATTATCTTCTATTTTTCATTCTTTTCATTTTATTTTGTAGTTTCTTGGTTTCTCAAAAAGTCATTAGCTTCCATCCACTCCATTCTAATTTCTACAGAACTATTTTCTCCAGTGATCTTTTGAACCTCATTTTTCACTTCGATAATTTGTTTTTTTTAAAGCATTCTTTTCTTATTGGATTTTTGGACCTCTTTTTTCCAATTCAATTATCTTATTTTTAAAGGCATTTTTTTCTTCAGCATTTTTGGGTGTCCTGTAACAAGCTGTTGACTCACTTTTCATGATATTCTTGCATTGCTATCATTTCTCTTCTCAATATTTCCTCCACCTCTCTTACTTGATTTTCAAAATTCTTTTTGAGCTCTTCCATGGCATGAGATTATTGTGTATTTATTTTAGAGGTTTTGGAAGCCTTGCCTTTCTCTGAGGGTATGCATTGTTCTTCCTTATCTGAAAGAATGGATGAATGTTACCTGTTCCCCAAAGCAGCCTTATACAATCTTATTTTTTTTTCCATTTTTTGGTCATTTTCCCTGCCAGTTACTTGACTTCAGAGTCCTTTGTCAAGAGGAGGGTGTACTCTGGAGACCTGTAAATTCTCACTTCCTCCAAGGTGACACAATCATGGGAGAGGAATTTACTCCTCTCCTGACCTGCACAGTGGTCTGAGAGCAATCAAAAATTTTTATGCCCAGAATCTGGGAGTAGTAGAAATTCTTCTCCACAGCAGCCTGCAGCTCCACCATGCCTGTTCTCCTCCTCACCCTACCGCGCTGCTAATGGCTGAGATTCAGATCAGCCACTCAATTCTCCCAGGGGCTTTAGGAGGAGGGCAGGATAGCCATTCATAGCTGAAATTCCCATCAGCTACTCAATTCCCTTAGGGGTTTTATGCAGAGTACTCCAATAATGGACACAGCTCCTACAGGGACTCCTTCTGGATCTCCAGACCACATTCCCTTCTTATGGATGAAGGACATTTCTTACTGACTTTTGCAGGTGTCTTCAGCATTTGTGGGTTAAGCAATCTGGGAACTGCTGCTTCTGGTGTCTCCCTGAACCCTGTTCTGGGTTCTGTCCCTGCACAGGGCCCACCCTGGGCTGTGCTCTGCTCTGCACGTGGTGCCATAGACGTTTCCTGTTGGCCTTCCAGGCTGTCTTGGACTGGAAATCTCTTTCACTCTGTCATTTTGTGACTTCTGCTCCTCTAGATTTTGTTTAAAGTCATTTTTACAGGTATTTTATGGTCTATGTGTGGGTGCTTCTACAGTTTCATCTTTCTACTCCACCTTCTTGGCTCTGCCCCAACATCAATTCTATATGCTCTTTTCTGTAACCATAAGCAGAATTACTAATAATTTCTCATATTTTCCCCTATACAACAACCTTTCCCAATGTCCATTATTACCTTAGCCGGCATGCTTAACCTCTGCTTTCCTATAATCACATTTTCACTGTTTAGAATTCTAAATGGAAAGTTTTCCTGTGTTAGCCAATAATAGTTTCCGGATTTTCAATGGAAAAGTCCAAATGTGAAGATAAAAAATAGTTCTTAAGTGACTGTTGCATCCCATATCATTTTGACAAACTAAATGGCAATTTCCTGCTAATATAATACCTTGCAGTTTCCCCATCTCATTCGGCTCCCTCCTTTTGTTCTTCAAAGGATTTCTTGTTATTCATTACTCCACATATCTGAAGACTCTAATTTTCTTTTAATTTATTCGTATTGATACATTTCATAATGAATAGTTGTCAAAAACATATGTGTATGAAACATATATTGTTACTCTTTTTGAAGAAACTCCATCATTTTAGACTAGAAGCTAAATGTTACAATCATTTTCAAATAAATTAAGATCATGAAAAATCCATTTTATTAGTATATGGATATATAATATTGCTTAAAATGGAGGACTGCTATTTGCTCATCTCCTACCTTGTCAAGATGATATTTTAGCTATAATATCAGAGTGGTCAGTTTCTTCTTCAATATCCAAATTTCAAGTTTTGTGTAGCTTTGATTCAGTTATTTCTTCACTATATAAAATAAATCTCATATTACACAGAAAATTTGGATAAAACACATGCAATCGAGTCTAATCCAGTTATTTCTTTATTAAAAAAATTGTGAAAAACAAGAAAATGATAAATGTTGGAGAAGGTGTGGGAGAGTTGAAACCTTAATTCACTATTTGTGAGTTGATCCAACCATTCTGGAGAGAAATTGGGAACTATGTCCTAAGGGCTACAAAAAAGTGCATAGCTTTTAATCTAGAAATATCACTTCTAAGTCTATATCCCAAAGATATCATAAATTTGGGAAAAGGTCCCCCAAGTTAAGCAACATCTATAGCAGCTCTTTTGGTGGTGGCCAAGAGCTGGAAATCGAGGGAATGTCCATTTTTTGAGGAATGACTCATTGTTGTGGTATATGAATATAATAAAGTAATACGGTGTTTTAAAAAATGATGAACAGACTTCAGCAAAATCTGGAAAGACTTATATGAACTGATGCTGAGTGAAATGACCAGAATCAGGAGAATATTACACATAGTAAGAGCAACAGTGTGCGAGGGTTGTTTCTGATAGACTTAACCCTTCACAACAATGAAAGTAACTGAGCATTCCTAAAGGACTCTTGAGGCAAAATGCCATCTACATCCAGAGAAAAAATTATGAAATGGGAGTGGAGAATGCATCAAAATATTTCCTCTTGTATTATGTTTTGTCTTGGTTTGGTTTTTCTCTTGGTTTCTCCTATTTTTTAATTCTTTTATGCAAATTTACTAATGTGAAAACATGTTAAATAAGAACGTATGTGAAGAATCCATGTAAGATTGCATGCCATAACAGGGAAGGGATGGGAAGGGTGGGGGTAAAAATTTAAAACTTATGAATGTGAAATAAATAAATTAATTAAAGTTTTAGAAATAAGTAGTTAAATTCTTCATATTCTGGAAGAAGATGCAAGTAAGCATACATTTAGTAGTGTAAAATGAGGAATGCAGTAGAAGTGAAGTGAACAAACATTATCTTGATAAATTATTTAGCAACAAAAATAGAGTACCTATAACTTCTTAATTAAAGATATAAAAGTTCTTCTGTTAAACTTTAGAGTTTGCTTTATACATTTAATAAACGCTTGGAAGATTGGTATACAGTTTGTACTGAGAATTTATTTAATCAATGCTAAGATCTCCAGAGTACAAAGCCCCTGAGAAAATAGGATTCAAAAATATAAGATATAATGACAGTATATAAATGCCACAACAGTAAATTGCATGTAGAGAGTTTCACAGCATAGATTAACATATATGAATATGCCCTAGCTTATCCTGCCAAACAGCATTCATCTTGGACCTGAATCATCGTGAAAGAAAAAGCCACCCAGTGACTTCTCTCTATCCATTGTCATGCTATCCATTGCTATTGAAATTCAGATCACATAAAGTTGGATAGTAGAGGAAAAATACACATAAACTGCAAGAAATTCTTGTGAAAGTTTGTTAATAGTGAAATAATACTGATATAAGGATATGGCTAATTAAAATAACATTGCCTTAAGCAATCTGATTTCTTCAATGAATATTATACTTTTGTTTATAAGTTTCCATAGACTATCTCAATTTCTTTGAAAAAAAATTCTGCGAGTAGGTATTGTCATTATCTATATAAGAGTAAGTTTAAATTCAGGGAGGTTTAGTCATTTACTCTAAAGTCACAAGGAAAGAAACTGAGAAAACCATGACTTATATGTAGATTTACTAATTACAAGTGGAGTGTCACAAGTATTCTATGCTGTCTTTTTGCAATCTATCTGTGAAAAGACAGAAATTGCAAGGGTACACAACCTCAGTTGAGGACATCTGATCCTCCATGAGAAGTTCCCCACCCTTAATCTATTATTTCCATTTTATGCCTTTCATTGGTTTTGGATTCATAAAAATGACAATTCTTTTCTTTTCTTTCTTTTTTTTTTTTTTTTTTTTTAGGAAATTAAGTCAACAAGCATTTATTCAACGTGTACTAAGTGCTAGGAACTGTGTGGTACATGATGTGTATACAAAGAAAGGCAAAAATAAATAAATAAACAAAGCAAACAAATAAATAAATGAAGCAGTCCCTATTCTCAAGGAGCTCACAGTCTAATGGGAGAGACACAATTATGTGCATACAAGCTATATACAGGACAAATTGGAGATGATTAACAGAAGGAAAGCATTAACATTAATGGAGGATCAAGAAAGGCTTCTTATGAGATTTTAGCTAGGACTTGAAGGAAAGTAGGGAAGCCAGGAGGTGAAGACAAGGAAGGAAAGAATTCCTGGCCTGGTGGACAGCCAGTGGGGATGCCCATCCACAGCATGAAGTGTCTCATGTGAGAAGCAGCAAGAGGTCAGTGTTGTTTAAATAGCACAAACACCTGATCAAATGATTTGAAAGTTTTATTAAGTTTCCATTGAAAAACTAACCTTGAGTGAATGGAAACATTTCTAGATATTGAAAAAAATAATCTTTGATCAGCAAATGGAAATGAATAATGAAGGAGAATTGTGTCCCTTGCCAATGGATAGGTAGTTATCTCTTTGTTAATTAACTCAATAGTACTATAAAATTTCGAAGAAGTATTATGTTCATTTAATAAGTTAAAACTCAGGAAAATGAGATGATTTTGTTGGAAGGTCGTAGCCTGAATCATTAATAAGTTAAGGGAGCAAACCAAATGCTATTTTTCTTCAGTCATTGATGATGCTTGAGAAAACAAAAAGAAGAGAAACAGAGAAACAAAAGATGAAGCGAAGCATATAAGTAAAGAAGGAATGAATAGAAAGAAAAGAAAACATTAATCTCAAATTTACTAGAAACTAGTTTCTGAGCCATTATATTTGTACCACATATTGTAGTCTTTAAGCAATATGTTACTGGAAATATCAATTCTGTCAGTACTATGGATATCATGTAAAAGTGTGATTAAATGAAAACAAACTTAAAAAAGTTTTAAATATGTAACTCAGTTAGACTGATAATTTAATGAATTTAGTTAAATCTGTTGTACATGTTTTGTAAGTGTCCTAAGTGTAGCTTAATGTTGTTACAAATTTAGAGATGGATAACATTGGAGCTCCAAAAAAATGTCATATAGAAAAATCAAGATTGTGTGACACCATAAGACACAAATTAATTTTTATAAATCATTTTCTTTAGTGATTTTCACATCTCCAAGTTACATCTCCTCAGAAATTGATCATTTTTAAGCAGGGGCTTTTTATTTTTATTCCCAGGACCTTTCAAATAATAGGTTTTGCATACATTTTTCAAATTCTCCTTTAATGTCTGAAGTATGTGAATTTTTAAATGCAAAAGGTTGTTGCAGAGAAGTTTTTTTGTGAAAATCAATATATTGTATAAAAGAAGATGCAAATTATAACACTGAATGACGAACAAAAATATTATGATTAAATGTTTACTCCATTCCAAGTACTATTCAAATATATCTATAGAATCTGGTTTGGCAGACATACTTGATTATTTTTATCACTCCCATACAATTGAAGTTTAAGAATTTTTGCTCAAATTCTCAAACCCTATAAGGAAAATGTTCCTTATGAGGTGCACACCATACATAGCTTAGTCAAACTTTTTTTTTTAAATTTCTATCCAGAAATCCAAGTCTTGAACAGCTTTTATCTTGTCAGATCTCCAATCCATTTTTCTCTTCTGAAGGATCTATATCCTATATTTATATCCAAATGCTTTAATGAATGCTAAAGATAAGAACAAGATGGAGATTTTCTTTAAAAATATGTCAGTTAACCAAACAAAAATGTCAAGCCGTGCAACTGAAATAGTAATAGTTAGAAAATTGTTAATTTTTGTCCAAACTTTCATCTTCCCTATCAGTGATCTTGCAATACTTATTTTTATTATTATTTTAACACAAGTATTGTTTTAGAGAGAGTAAGATCTTTAGATTTCATTAAATCTCAGAAAGTGGTTTGTCCTACTCTCCTTATTTGTACTGGGAAGACAACATGCATTATGTACTTTTATGAAAGGTTAACAAACTTCCTTCTAGTTACCTCTCAATAGAGAAACCAAACCACAAATTCTAATTCCCTCTTTGTTGCTATATTACTGACTGTCATCTTTGCCACAGTTTATGTCACTCCAAATTCAAATTTAACAGGAAGAAAAACAAGTACCTATTCTGTCTTAGGTACTGCAAATAAAAAAGACAAATTCAAATGTAGTGAGTGTGTCCAGGAATTACCTTGAAATGATGACTCGATTGATGTCACAATGATAGTGAGTAACAGCATATTCTTCATCAGTTAATGTACATGAACTAGACTTTGAAGTTGGACTATAAATCTAGAAATTTATAAATTTCACGGAGGTGGGGCTGGGAGGAGAGGATTCACCAGAAGGAGAATTCTAATGCCTTGGAGGAATCACAGCAGGTGTCATATGAGAAAGATCACTTCATTTAAGTTTTGAAAGAAAAAAAAAAACATGAGGAGTGGAAGTAGTGAAATATAATTTGAAAAATAATGAGGGAGATTGTTAGGGAATTTAAATGAAAGACTAGCAATTATCTATTTGATCTTAGAGGCCATATGGTGACATAGAAGAAGGATCAGTAGTGGATGACATGGTCAGATCCATGTTTAGAATTATAAATTTGGCATCTCTCCGCATATTTATTTGGAAAAGAAGAAGCTGGAAGCAGGGAAATCAATTAGAAGATACTATTAGAAAAAAAACTTGGTAATGTTTGACAATTCCCTCTTTGTTTTGATTAGTTGAGGTATACATTCTTCTGTCAAACAGAATCATAGTTCATCCATACTTTTCACTTTTTCAAAAATTAGAATGAGTAAACTATCCTTGATGCAAAATGTGTGCTGATATTCAATTAATCTTTCTTTGATGAAGGTTGATTTGAGCTCTGACATTGTTCAGGGTTCAGATATATGGAAGTTCACTGACTCTATGATCTTGGGCAAGAATTTCATCATTTTGACCTTCAGTTTTGTCATCAATAAAAGCAAAAATATCAGTTGATGGCCTCTGAGTTCCTTCTCACATCTTTGTCTCCGAAGCTATGACCTTATATGCATCGAATTTTAAATCTTCCTTTCAAGGAAGGTTAGAAATAATTGGTAGTTAAAATGCACTGGTCCATAAAGGCTAACTGAAAGAAAATTTCCTAGCAAATAAAATGATCCAAATAGGTTGTATTAGGTAGTAGTTTTCCTTTCTTTGAGATCTGAAAGGAAATTTTACTTGACACGTTTCCAAGTATGTTATGGGTAAAAATCCTTTCCATGAACAAGTTGGGCTAGATGGTCACTAATTTCCTCCAGAAAGAAGAAATTTGTTAGAGTGGATTCAGAAGCCCCTTAGTATAAACTTATTATCTAGCTCTGTACTAAGTACTAGGGGTCATATATGACTCAGGTTGATGTTCTGGTCTAAGATTGACAATTAATCTAATAGTTCATAAAGTGAATTTTGCTTAGCTATAATATGAAAAAGATTCAGCACTGAATTCTCTGTGATTGCCTTGAGATTTTGGTAATTGAAATCTGAGGAAGCAAATTTAGCTTCCACGAGAGCAGGATTTTGTATTTAAGCCATCAGGAAACTGAACAATGCTTCTAACCTTCAGTATTTTAATGGATTAATTTTTAGGGATGAATTCGATACATTTAAAGACCAGCCTTTCCTATATAAGGGTAAATATAATTCTTATGACACTTAGTATTTATTAAAAGGGTAAAGTATTTATTTCAGGGTGTTTTCCTAAATGCCTTTGTTACTTACATGAGTTTTAAGTAAATTATCATCTCCTAGAGCACCTGAGTTTTTAATTTTCTGCCTGTGGTTATTTCATTCAGTTGTGGAAATTAAATTGTACACATAGACACAAAGTGACTAGCACCATCAGCTTCCACTTCATTAGAACTTCTTTATGCACAGAGCACCTCAGGCCAAAGACCTATTCAATGTCCACTCATGTCCTGTCAGAATACAATTTGTCTATTGTTTTATTTATATATTTGGACAATAGATATAATGTTACCTAAGATGACATGATGCTTATGAATTTATGTTATCAAAACTTTTGTTCATATAGATAATCAATTTCCACATTTATGGTAAATCATTTTTATGTCTGAAATATATCTTTCACTCTCTGTGTCTACTGCTAGTTCCCATTGACTCATATAGATATCACCTACAGTTCCTCCCCTGAGATTTTTAATCTGCTTCACTATTTAGTCCAAGGACGATAACTGTACATAATACCCTTGTTAACCTTCTTAGCGCCAGTGCACTCTCTGCCAAAACTTTTATGACCACGTCACTTGCTAAAACAAAATTTCCTCATTTCACTTCATGGTTTCAAATACTTCTGTGGCTCCTCAGAGAAGGTATTACGTTATATTGGACTTAGAACGATAAATCAATAACTTTACATCCTTTCAAAGATAACTAGTAGTTGGTATGATGAGGAAAGTCAATCAATCACTTTGAATCTCTATTATCTGCCCTTTAAAATGAGATTATTAAAATCATCAGTTTTAAAGAATTCTTGTAAAGATCAAATGGGATAACATATTTACAGTGTTTTGCAAGCATTAGTTTTAAAAATTATTTTGATTTCATTATATATTTGCCAATTACATGCACATATTTATTTTTTAACCACATTGGCCACAGAGGCAGAGTCAAGATGGCAGGATAAAGGCAGGGACTCACCTGAGTTCTCACCCAGAACTCTTCACAGACTTTTAAAATTATTCTACACAAATTATAGAGTATAAGAACCCACAGAGTGAAAAAAAAGTCCAAACCAAGATAACTTGGAAGATTGGAAGGGAAGGTATACCTTTCCAGACGTCCTCTTAAGTTGTTTTGATCTGGAAAAATTGTTTCACTCTAACTTTTTATGGATTCTATCATTCCACAATTATTTTAGAGACTTAATTTAACATTCTTTCTGATTCAGGCTGGGGAGAGCTTAGGCAACTTCTGGATTTTCTCTACTATCTTGACTCTGCCCCTCCAAAATTTGTATTCTAATAACTATTGTCTTTTAGGTCATAAAGTAACACAAACTAGGTTTATAGTTAGAATATGTGCTAGAGAAGGAAAATCATCAGTTTCATTTCAATTCAATAAATTTTTATCATGTGTCTGCAATGTACACTGTACTTAAGTTCAAGACATTAAAAAAAATAAGAAACGACAGCCCCTGACCTTAAGGTGTTTATGATCTAATGGGGGAAGGCAGCACACAAATGAAGCTGCAAAGCAAAGATGGAGTACCAAATGCAGGGGAATTTTGTTCCTGGAGTCCAATCCAAGCAGAGTTGCAAATAAAAAGTGGTGAGTTATCTAAAATTTCCAGATCTCAGGAGTGTGTGTGTGTGTGTGTGTGTGTGTGTGTGTGTGTGTGTGCGTGTGTGTGTATGGGAAATCTTTGGGATTTTATTTCTCCAGCCTTTAACCCTCTAATCAGAGGAGAGAGAAGACTAAGGGAGTTATATCCAAAGCTGATTAAATCAGCATGATGATAGGATTAAAGATGTTCAGCATACGCTTTAAATACAATAGGTACTCCATACTTAATTTTTTAAAAATGATTCCTTCTTTATAGCTCCTTATAGTGGATTCATCCTCATCTAAACCCATCTAGAAATTTAAAACACTACCATACTTTAAGTGCATTGTGTTGTAAAATGCTTGTAAAGAAAAAGGAATGAGCGTAATAAATTAGAAATGTTACCAAAAGATGGAGAATAATGAAAAACTGATTGGGATGACAAAGAAAAAAGTGTGAAAGCAATTGTAATTGATGGATAATTTCATATCATTTACAAAGGAAATATTTCTTTATTGTTACATAAACAGAAACACGTTTACAGAATATGCATTTTAAGTTAACTTCAGAAATGGTTTTGAGGGGTGGGGAAGTGTTAGGAAGAGTGTATCATATACTAAAAAAAAATATACCCATGATTTTCAGAGATACAGCTACTTTTCAGTTTCAGGATAAATGTGTTCTATTACCTAGATCCCTGAAAATTATTGTATGATTCTAGGTTTATGGTATGTTAGTTTTGTTTAAATTTGTTCAAAAACTGTTGCTTTTTCTTTTCCTTTCCCACCTTTTATCTGGATACAGAGCTCTAAATGAAATATTTTACCTAAACATCTGTTTTGGGTGGATCTCTTCTACCAGAATATGGGATAACAGCATTCTTTTTTCAATTCAATATATCAGACATTGATCAATTCCTACTGTTGTCAGGAGACTGTGCCAGTGCTGAGGATGCAATGACAGAAAATGACAAGGCTTCTGATCTTACAAACCTTCTAATTTAATAATAGGTTAATGTTTATATGATTGGATCATAATATTTTATGCATAAAGCTAAGATTTATGCTAGTTCTAGAAATTTAATTAATTTTCCTTTGCCTAATACCTTTCTAAATTATTAATTAGCTTTAGTTTATCATTTCCATGGGATTAATTATTAAAATTAAATGTAAAATTGCTAAATATTGAAATGAGGCAAGGATTGAGCAATTAGTATCAAACTCCTTGTTCATCTTTTTGTTAGTTTGTTTATCTGGCTTTCAGATTTATGTCTATGAGTATGTAGTTACACCTGCATTATATCTGTGCAAATCAATTGAAGTAGAAGAGAATGAGAAAGTCTAATTTCATCTTATGTATTACAGCTTCACATCAACAAATTCACTAATCCTTGGTCTATATATGTCACAGGTGCAATCTAGGCAACCTTTTTTAATGGCCTCTAAAAATTCACCAGTAAGTTGTCATTAAGTCTCTATTTAAAGATGTTTATTAACAGGGGATCCACTAGGACCAGCTGCAACCATGTAGCATGGTATGTTTCTCTAGAACTTGTAATAATTGTTCCCATTTCTGCTTTCTGCTACCTAGGTGAATAAATCTGAACTCTCTTCTAAATTATAATCCTTCATATAGTAAAGATAACTACTATTTGTAGTAATTATTCTCACTGAAGGTTTAGTATCATTTGTTCTTTCAACCTATACTCATGGAATTCTCTCTCATAGTTAACCCATTCTGATCATCCTCCTCTCGAGACTCTTCTAATTGTTAGTATGTTTTCCTAAAATGTAGTACTCAAAAATGAATTTGGTTCTCTACAAGTGTTTTGACCCACAACAGAGTATATATCTACTTTCACCTCTGGATACTGTGCCTCTGAGGGTCCATGTTTATATTATCTTTTGACTACTTTGTCATGAAATTTATTAACATTAAACTGATATCCATTGTGCTACCTACATCTTCCTCATCATCATCACCACACATACCTAATCATAATTTCTACATCCTGTACTTAGAGTTAACTAGGAGATGAAATCGTTACATTACTAGACCTGGAGTGAAGAATAACTGAATTCAATTCTAGATTAGGAGATTTATTAGCTGTATAGCACTAGGTGAATGATTTAACCACTATCCGTTTTAGTCTTCTTATGTACAAAATGAGAAAAATAATAGCATTCATTTCACAGAGGTGCTGTGAGAAATATATGGAATGGAAGTTTTTAATAGGTTTTTCAAGGTAAAGTGATAATTAATGCTCAGTATTATCAATGAATTCTAGTTTATAATTTTAATTTCTAAAGACAAGTTTAGGAATTTGAAGTTATATTTAACAAGTGATTTATTATTAGATTCAACATATTATTCGAAACTGTGAAGAACTTTTTGGATCAACAATTCTTTCAGTCAGTCAACAAAGCATTTATGAATCACTTATTATGATGTTTTGTTCAGTGTTGAAGACAGAGAGAGGCAAAAGACAGTACCTGCTCTCAGGGAACTGATAGTCCAATTAATATAGGTAATGACAAGAAAACACCATTAAAAAAAGTTTTATATGGTTAAATTAGAGATAACCCAGAGAAGGAAGGCAATAGAATGAAATGAGAATGAGAAAGGATTCCTGTGTAAGGTGGGATTTTAACTGGGATTTGAAAAAGTCAGAGAAACTAAGAGGAGGAGATGAGAAAAAAGAGCATTCTAGGCATGAGGAAAGAAAAGGGAGTCACTGGGTCACTGAATAATGAGGGTGGCGTAAGTGAGATGGAATAAAGGATAAATTGACTGGAAAGGCAGAAATTTTTCAAGACTTCTAGGGGTGGGATCAAGATCATAAAGTAGATAAAAACAGAACTCTTCCCCCCCCCCAATATTTCCCTTCAAAAACTTTAAAATAATTCCTCAAGTGGAATTCTGGAATCCCAGAGCCAACAAAAGTCAGTGAGACATCATTTCACCCTAGGACAATTTAGGAGATCTGAAAAATAAATCAGTGATATAGGGTTAGAGGCTGATCTAAAGGACAGGTGAATGAAAAACCAACGTTGGAACCATGTGGTAGTGATAACAGTAATAATGGGAGCTCTCACAGTAGAAGTGGTAACAAGACACAACAACTATTCAGAATGATTATAGGGGACTTCTTTGCTAGCACTGGACACAATAGTAGTGTTAAGTCCCCCAAAGATGCCTGCATGAGGTCTTGATTCTGGGCATGAATGAATGAGGCATGAGCAAGGATGAATGAGACGGGAGCTAGCTCAGAGTGTATATAGGCAGTCTACTTCCATGCATGCAAGAAACTTGTATACACTGTGTCCTGAGCTTATGTGCTTGGCTGTTGCTGCCCTTGCTCAAGATAATTGTGAAGGTCAGTTATTGCATAAGGTTGTCCATCATGTAAGCCATGCAAGGACATGACATCCCAAGAGATTTCTCCCGAGGACACCATGACCCTGATAACCTGAGAGTTCCAAACCCCTTACATACTAGACACTGTTTGGCACCTCCATTGCTTGTATCCACTTCATCATTCTTGAAGGGTGGAGAGTAATCGCTTTGGATAGGAGGGAGTGGCTTAAATATTTTTTAAAAATGGCCAAAAGCCCAGAAAGAATTGCTGAGTTACAAATGATTCTTAAAAATCAGAGTATTATAGAAACAATTATGTAAGGAAAGGTAAAAAAAAAAAAATAAGGAATTCACGAAAAGACAATTCATAGCTTGGCAAACAGAAAGAAAATGCTGTAGTAAATAGTACCTCAAAAAACTCAATTAGCTAAGCAGAACAAAAGTTTAAAAATGTACTGATAAAAATAACTTCCTGAAAAGCCTAATTTGGCAAATTGAAGAACTCTTTATAAAGCAGGATTAGTCAAATAGGAAGAAAAAAGTGCCACAAGTTCACTGAACTGTTTTCCTAAAAAAATTGTAATTGGGAACATGGAGGATATTGCTGCATGAGACATCAAGAAACAGTAAAACTAAGAAAAAAATGAAAAAAATTGAAGGCATGTGAAATATCTTAGTTTGACCTTGTTGTGGTTTCATGGTGTGTTTTGGGGGTCAGTTGGAAAAAATTCAGACTCAGACAATCTCCAATTCAAGTATAGGCAATTGAGGCTTATGACCCACATCAGGCTGGGTGCCTTAGAGGAGTCAGCACTTTAGTAGAACAAGATAGACAATACTGTAGTATAATGATGCTAATTACACAACAGAAATTATGACTATTAAATAGGCAGAAGGACTTTGTCAAAGAATCTGATAATACGGGAGAGGTTCTAGCCTTTGTGGAACTGCATATGAGATTTCCACAATACATAGAGAAAAATTCTTTTAGGGGGACACACATGTATGATAGTGAAATTAAAATACATCTTAAATTCACCTAAAGGACAGATTTTTCTATTACTGCCCAGGTGCCGTTTTAGTGAAAATCCCTTCTACTTTTGGGGAGTCCACATTCTGCCCAGGCATTCTGGTAGTGCTATTTTCTGGTTGACTTGCTATTGTGGTCCTATCTGAGATTAGATGGATGTGGCTGTGGTTGAGTGCATGTACACAGCTGCTGTGAAAAAAAAAATGAGGAATGGACATCTGCTCTCATATGGGGCATATGGATGGGCCTGCTTTTCTAGTGAGGCAGTGAAACTTATATGAGGAAGTTGGGATACTGATACTGAGTTGGGAGTGCAGTGGTGAGGAAGGGGCAGTGACTCTATTGAGTTCTGCATCAATACATAGCTAGGCACAGTGGGCATGCTGCTCAGTGAGGCCTATGACTGAGTGTAGGGACAGTGGTTAAAGGCAGATTGTGTGGTTAAATCAGGACATGTCTGGCAGTCACTGAGACCCATAAAGAAGTTAGAATATTGGAAGAGGAAGCTTCATTAAGATTCCATCAGACTTGGAGGATGAGAGAGAGATGATTAAAAGGAGAGATGATTAAAAAATCATCATACTTCCTGAAAACAATGATAAACAAAATAGCCGAAAAATAATTTTTCAAGGAATCATTAATAAAAGCTACCCTGTTAGCCTACATCCAGAGTGTAACTATAGATTGAATCCCTTGATTACCACCTGAAAGAGATAAGAAAATGAAAACTCAAATTAATATTAGAGCCATACTCTAGATCTCCCAGGTCAAAGAGAAAATGTTGCAAGCAACCATTAACAAATAATTCTAATATAATGGAACCACATTTAGGATCACACGTGATTTAGCAGTTACCACATTAAAGGAGTGGAGGGATTGAATTTGATATTCTGGCAGGAAAACAAAAAACAACTGGGATTACAACCAAGAAAAACCTACATGTAAAAATTGAATACAATCCTTCAAGGCAAAAAAAAAGGGGGGAGTACTTAATGAAATAGATGACTTTCAAGTATTCCTGATGAAAAGACCAGAGGTGAATAGAAAAATTTACTTTCAGATACGGGAATCAAGAGAAGCATAAAAAGGTAAATATCAAAGAGAACTCAAAAGGGATTTGATAAGGTTCAACTTCAATATCTTTCTATGTTGTGAGGTGATAAATGTAACTTCCAAGAACTTCTTCATTATTTAAGACAATTAGAAGGATTTTACAATGAAAAAATATGTGGAAATGAGCTGATTATTTTGGGTTGATTTTGTGTAAATGAAAGGCAGGAGAAAGCAGTGCACTAGGGAAAAGGGGAATGGGAAGGAAAAATGAGAAAAATATGTAGCTCCTACAAAAGAGTCAGGCAAGTAAAAACCTTCACAATAGGAGGGAAAATAGAGGTGGTTTGGGTACGCAATGCATGCACCTCATTCACAACTAAATAGGCTCAAAAAAGCAAATATCTATCATCTATCTATCTATCCATCTATCATGCATCTATCTACTTTTCTTGCTTCCTTCCTCCCTTCCTTCCTTTCCCTTTCTTTCTTTCAATCTTTCTTTCTTTCTATCTTTCTCTCTTTCTTTCTTCCTTCCTTCCTTCCTTCCTTCCTTCCTTCCTTTCTTTCTTTCTTTCTTTCTTTCTTTCTTTCTTTCTTTCTTTCTTTCTTTCTTTCTTTCTTTCTTTCTTCTTTCTTCCTTCCTTCCTTCCTTCCTTCCTTCCTTCCTTCCTTCCTTCCTTCCTTCCTTCCTTTCTTTCTACAGCTCTAAATAGAAAATTATCTTACCAAACAGTGAAGTAGGAGGAGAGGAAATAAAGGAAGGGATTCTATAATTTTTTTTAAAGAGAGAATTTCTTCTTATTTTCTCCTAAAAGGTAATGACCAGTAGCAAAACAGGTTTTAAAACAGGGGCAAGATAAATAAATAAAATAAAACAAAATAAAATTGAGGAAAATATAGACTAATTATAACTGCAAAAAGAATGGGATTCACTCACTCATAAAATTAAAGTAAATAGTATAATGGATTAGTAACTACAACGCAACAATATGTTGTTTACAAGAAATACACTTGAAAAAAAGAGAAACATACAGAACTAAAATCAAAGGCTGAAAGAGAATCTATGACCAAGTTAAAAAACAAAAAGTAGGGGTAGCAGTCATGATCTCAGGTACAGCAAAAGCAAAGCTAGACCTAATTAAAATGGATCAGAAGAGAAACTATACCCTGCCAAAAGGAACCAGAGACAATGAAGTAATACCAATACTGAACATATATGTGCCAAATGCCAAAGCAGCCAAGTTCTTAAAAAAAAAAAAAGTTAAAATAATTTCAGGAGGAAACAGGAAAATTATACTAAAAGGAGACCTCAATTGTCCTCACTCAGAGCTAGATAAATCTAACCATAAAATAAATAAGAATGAAGTCAGGGAATGAATAGAATCTTGTAAAAGATATGAGAGACTACTTGAGAAAATTGAATGAGAATAAAAAGAATACCTTTTTTCTCAGAGATACATTAAAACCTTCACAAAAACTGAACAAGTACTAGGGCATTTCAACCCTTTTGAACAAATGAAGAAAAGCAGAAATATTAAATACACTCTTTTCAAACCATAATGAAGAAAATTTACATTGACCAAATTGCCTTGTAAACATAGACTGAAAACTAATTGGAAACTAAATAATAATTTAAAAGAATGAGTTTGTCAAAGAAGAGATCATACCAAAAAAATTCATTAAATAGAATAAAAACAATGAAAAACATTCCAACATTTATGGAAGGAGACAAAGAGGTGAAAAAATGTATATCTCTAAAAGAAGAAGCAAATTAATTAATTTAGAATGCAACTTAAAAAAACTAAAAAAAAGACAAATTTAAATTCCCATTTAAACAACAATGAAATCCTCAATCTAAGGAGGGGTTAACAAAATTCGAAGAAAATCCTTGAACTAATAGATATAACTAGGATTTGTTTTAGGAAAAAAAATAGAATATATAAACCATTAGTTGATTTGATTTTTTTAAAGGATTAAAAAAACAAGCTAATAGTATAGCAACTGTTGATTATTTACTTAATAATATGCCACTAATATTGACAATCTAAGTGAAATAGATGGACATTTACAAGAATGCAAACTGGCTAGATTAACAGATGATGAAGCATAATAGTTAAACCAATTTATATTGAAAAAAAATATAAACAAGCCATGACCAAGTTCCTTAAGGAAAAAAAATCTCTTGGACTAATTGGATTAACAAGTAAATTTTTGGCAACCAGTTAAGAGTAATTAATCTTAATATCATGCAAATTATGTGAAAAATACATAAATAAGAAGCTCTACAAATTGTTTTTATGACAAAAATATGGTGCTGTTATTAAACCAAGGAAACAAAAACAGAAAAATAAAATAGTAGAGAGATTTATTAGTGAATATCAAAGCAGAACACTTAAATAGAATGCTAGAAAACAGATTACATAGATATATTTTTAAAAACGTCATAGACTGTGACCAAATGACATTTATAGCAGGTATTCAGGGCCCATTTAATTTTAGCAAAAAATAAACACTACTGACCAAATCATAACAAATTCAACAGAACAGTATTTTATTAATAGAAGCAGCAAAAAAGTATTTGACAAAATAATGCAACATTCATATTAAAAAAACAATAGAAAACATAGAAATAAAAGGAGCCTTTCTTCAAATTATAAGTACTATATGTCTAAATGCAAGAACAAGCATTAATTATTAGAAGAATATGCTTGATGCCTTCCCAATAAGAAAATGGGTGAAACAAGAATGTTCATGATTACTGGTACTTAGTTTTGTACAAAAAACAACAGCTATAGCAGTAACAGAATAAAAAGAAATTAAAGAAATTAGAATACGCCATGAAGAATAAAACTCCTGATCTTTACAAACTTTATGATGGTCTATTTGCAGAACCCAAGAGAAACAACTATTTGAAAAAAAAAAAAAACTTCAGCAAAGTTGCACAATATGAAATAAATCCAGATGCATCATAAACATTTCTATATACTGCTAACAAAAAATAGTATGAAGATTGAAAAAGAAAAGAAATCTATTTAAAATAACTGCAGAGCATGTAAAATATTGGGAGTGTTCCTGCAAGAATAAAACCTGGGGCCTACAGGATTAAATACATAATACACAGCAGTAAATAAGATAAATAACAGCTTTGCTTGGTTATATGTGTGTATGTGTGAGTGTGATCATGTGTATGTGTACATAAGTGTATATACATGCATATGTATGTATAAATACATATGTATGTGTTTATATACATATATGTGTACATGTTGGTATATACACATAAATACATATACATATATACACACATACATATACATACACAGAAGCCCACAAAACTTGGTGGTTTGACAGAAATTAAGCATAGACTCACCTATCATGTCACATACAAAGATAAGAAGAAAATAGATAAATAATTAAGAACTAAATTGTGATATCATAAGAAAATCACTAGAGCATGGAAAAACGTGCCTGTCATATCTGTGGATATGAATAAAGGTTACAGCTAAATGAGAGATAGAGGAGATCAGGGGATATAAAATAGATAATTTTGGTTACTTGAAATTAAAAAAGATTTTGCACAAATAAATTTAATGCAGGTAAAAAATTACAAGGAAAACAGGACTTTGGGAAAAGATGTGCAGCAAGTTTGTCTAAATAAGGCCTCATTTCTCAAAGATATAGGAAACTGAGACAAACTTTACAAAAATAAAAGCTATTCTCTACTTGATAAATGGTCAAGGTTTATGAACATCTATAAGAAAAAATCTAAGTTAGTGAGAGATATACAAACTCCTGTAAGAACCACTTTAGCTGCACCCCATAAGTTTGGGTATGATGTCTCATCACTGTCATTCTCTTGGAAGAAGTTACTTTTTTTTAGCATTTGTTATTTGACATACTCATTGTTTGGGATTGGGTGATTTAGTTTCCAATTAATTATAATCTATCTTTCCATGGATAATAATCAAAAGAACCCATGAATCACCTCTGGAAAGAAATTCACAATTGAAAGTGCCAAAAAATATTGCAGAGAAATTTCATAATTGTTCAGCCTAGAGGCCAATGGGCTACCCGAGACTTACCTTTCACAGGTCTTTGGTGGCCAACCGGATAAACGTATTGAGAGAAGAGACTTTCCAGAGTCGGACAAGGGTTAGGCTTTATTCAGGGTCTTGGTTACATGTGCAGGGTGAATTCTTCCTCAGGAGAGAGGAATCCTACTCTTCCCAAGGGGCAAGGATCATACAGCAAGAGGATGGGAACAGGAGAGGGGAGGGAACTTCTGCCCTCTAAGGGCCCTCAGTGCAAAGGAACGCCTTCAGGCTTTCCTGTCCCTACTTAAGCTCTCCCAGCCACATAGTTTGCACTTGAATACTGTGCCTGCTCTCAGCCCCTAGCTAGTCAACAACAGGTGTGCTCAGACCACAGGTCAATCTCAAGGGTGGGATGCTCTCTCCAGCAAGTTTCCAACTGAGAAGAGGTGGAAATACACAAAATAGCCTGTGTTTCTCTCCTCAATCCCCAGCTGTTCCCTGGGGGGCCTCATGACAACTCTAAGATTTAGAGGTCTTCACTTTTACCTGCCCGAGACTGTCCACATGAAACTGAGCTTACACCCCTAACAATAATTATCAGATCAAGGAGAAAATACTACAAGCAGCCAGAAAGAATGATCCAAATATCATGTTAGTAAAGTCAGGATTATAAAGGACCTTCCAGGTTCTACATTAAAAAAATCAGATGCCTTGCAATATGATATTCCTTCCATAAAGCAAAGACCTGGGATTACAACCAAAGATCAACCACCCAGTGAAATTGTGCATAATCTTTCAGGGGAGGGGACAGACATTCAGTGAAATAGGAGACTTCCAGTCTTTCCTGATGAAAAGAACACAAATCAATGAAAAATAAATTTTCAAATACAAGACTCCAGAGAGTCATAGAATGGTGAATAGGAAAGGAAAAAAATGTTATTCAATGAGGGCAAACTGTGTATATGCCATACCTGGGAAGGTGATACACATAATTCGTGAGAACTGTATCTTTAGTAAGGCATTTAGAAAGGATACACATAGGCAGAATAGGTGGGTTTAAGGTAATTTTGATGTAATGATAAAAATAAAACTAATCAAGTGATGAAAAATATTGCACTGGGAAAGAAGGAAGCAGGAAACTGCAAATTATATTACACGAACAGGTGCAAAGACATATTACAGTATAAGGAAAGAATAAAAGGAGATGAGCATTGTTTGAAATTTGCAGTAATTGAATTTGGTTTAAGGAAGGAATAACATATTCAATCCAGCATAGAAATCTAACTTTTCCCATAGGCAGTAGAAGGGAAAATGTGAAAGAAAAAGGAGGGAGGAGGATATAAGAGAAAGCAAACAGTGATCAAAAGCAAACAGTGATCAAAAGTGACATTCTAGTGAATAGGGAAAGGGAAAAAGAAAATTGCAAAAGAGGGGTATGATAGGATTGAGAAAAAGACAAAATAAAAAGTGTTAATGTGAATGCATGAATTCTTCTATTAAAGATTAGTGGATAGCAGAATGAATAAGCCTCCAATATGCTGCATACAAGAAACATAATTGAAACAAGGGGATACACAAAGAGTAAAAAAAAAAAAAAATAAGCCTGGAATACAATATATTACGACTAAGTTGAAATTAAAAAAAACAGGGGTAGCAATACTAATCTCAGACAAAGCAAACGGAAAAAACAGATCTAATCAAAAGAGATAAGGAAGAAAACTACATCCTGCTAATAGTCACCGTAGACAATGAGGTAATACCATTACTAAACATACATGCACCAAAAGATATAAGACCCCCCCAGAGTCTTGGAGGAGAAGTTAAAGGAGTTCCAGGAAGAAACAGACAACATATCTATGCTAGTGGGGGACCTCAATCTTCTTCTCTCTGAACTAGATAAATCTAAGCACAAAATGAACAAGAAATAAGTTAAAGAAGTAAATAGAACTTGAAAAAAGTTAGATATGGTAGACTTCTGGAGAAAATTAAATGGGGATAGAAAGGAATATTTTTTTTTTTCCCTGAGAGGTACATGGTGCCTACAAAAATTAATCATGTAATATGGCAAAAAATCCTCACAATCCAGTGAGGAAAGAAAGAAATATTATATGCATCCTGTTCACATCGTGATGCAACAAAACTATATGTAATAAAGGAAAGATAGACCAAAAAATAACTGGAAACTATAATCCTGAAGAACGAGTGGGTGAAACAATAAATCATAGCAACAATCATTTACTTCATTGAGGAGAATGAAAATAATAAGACAACATACCTAAACATAGGGGATGCAGTGAAAGCACTTCTTAGGGATAGTTTTATATACATTGTTATGTGAATAAAATAGAGAAAGAGGAGATCAATTAATTGGGCATCCAACTAAAAAAGCTATGAAAAAGAACACATCAAAAATCTCCATTAATAACCAAATTAGAAATTTTGAATACCAAAGGAAAATTAAGAAAATGACTGAAATAATAAATAAAAGTAAGAACTGTTTTTATGAAAAAGCAGATAAAATAGATAAACCTTTGGATATTTTAATTGAAAAAGAAGAGAACCTGAATAACAATATCAAAAATGAAAGGAATTAATGCAGAACCAAGGAAGACGAAATTAAAGCAATAAACAGAAAGTATTTTACCAAACTGTATGCCCATAAATCTGACAATTCAAGTGAAATGGATTAATATTTACAAAAGTGGAAATTGCCTAAATTAAGACAAAAGGAAGTGAAATACTAAATTAACTCCATTTCAGAAAAAGAAATTAAAAGAAATCCCTAAAAAAATATCTCTAGGACAAGAAGAATTTACAAGTGAATTCTATCAAATACTTAAATAATAATCAATTCCAATACCATGTAGAGTAATTGGGAAAATAGGGAAAGGAGTCGTACCCAACACTTTTTATAATACAAGCATGGTACTGATATCCAAACCAGGAAGAGTCAAAACAAATAAAAATATTGAGTAATTTCTGTAATGAATATAGATGCAAAAATTTTAAATAGATTATTACCAAAAAAGATTACAACAACTTATCTGGATAAGGTAGAATTTAAACCAGGAATGCAGGTCTAGTTCAATATTAGGAAAACTATCAGCCTAAATGACCATATTAACAACAAAACTAAGAGAAATCATAGGGTTTTCTCAAAAGAAAAAAAGCTTTCGATAAAAGACAACGTCCATTTTTTTAAAAAAACAAAACAAAACAATGGAGAGCATAAGGATAAAATCTTCCTTAAAATGATATGTATTATCTACCTAAAATCATAAGCAAACATTAAACATAATAACAATAAGCAAGAAACTTTTTCAATATGATCAGAAATGAAAAAAGGATATCCATAATCACCATTGTAATTCAATATGTTACTAGAAGTATTAGCTTTAGCAATGAGAGAATAGAAAAGAAATTGAAGGAATTAAAATAGGGAAGGAAGAATCAAAATTATCACCATTTGAAGATGATATGATGATATACTTAAAGAATCTTGAATAATCAAGTAAAACACTACTTGAATAAATAAGCAGCTTTAGCAAATTTGCAGGATATAAAATAAACCCACATAAATCAATGGCATTTTTATATATTATTAAGAAAGTGCAATAGGAAGAGACAAAAAGAGAAATTCTGTTTAAAGGTATTATAGACGTTATAAAATATTTGGAAGTCTACGCGACAAAACAAACCCAGAAAGTATAATAATACAACTACAAAACACTTTTCACACAAATGAAGTCAGATCTAAATAACTGGAATGATATGAGTTACACATGGGTAGGCTGAGCTAAAAAAATAAAATAACAATTCTCCCCAAATTAACTTTCTTATTCAGTGCTGTGCCAGTCAAAGTACCAAAAAATATTTTATGCAGCTAGAAAAATAGTAACAAAATTCATTGTGAAGAAGAAAAGATCCAGAATCACAACAAAAATGTAAAAAATGAAAAGAAACGCTAGGGAAGGTGGCCTCGCCATACTAGACTGAAAATTTTACTATAAAGCAGAAATCATCAAAACTACTTGATACTTGTTAAGAAATAGAAAGATGGATCAGTGAAATAAGTAAGGTTCACTAGACACAGTAGTCAATGAGTATAGTAATGTACTCCTTGATAAATCCAAAGAATTCAACTTCTGAGACAAGAACTCATTTCACAAAAGCTACTTGGAAAACTAGAAAATTTTATGGCAGAAACTATGCATAGACTAACATCTTATGCCATATACCCAAATAAAGTCAAAATGTTAAAACAATTTAAATATAATGGCTGATACTACAAGCAAACTAAGAGAGCAAGGAGTAGTTTCCCTGTCAGACACATGGAGAACCAAATTCATGACCCACAAGGGATAGACAACATTATGAGATGCAAAATCAATAATTTTGATTACATGTAATTGAAAAATTTTTGCACAAAACCAATGCAACCAAGATTAGGAGGAAAGTAGAAAGCTGAGAAAGAATTTTTGAAACCAATGTCTGTGAATAAAGTACTTATTTCTAAATCATTTGGCAAAGTAAGTCAAATTTATATGCATACAAGTCATTCACCAGTTGAAAAATAATCAAAGGATGGGAACAGGCAATTTTCAGATGAAGAAATTAAAGCTATCTATAGGCATATGAGAAATTCAAATATAAAGAATTCTGAGACACCACCTCACCTTCTGAGATATCATATTGACTAATATGAAAAAAAAGGGAAGATGATAAATGTGGGAGGAGATGTGGGAAAATTGGATCACTAATGCATTGTTGGTGGAGTTGTGAACTGATACAATCTTTCTGGAGAACAATTTTGAAAGGACTACTAAACTGTGCATACCCTTTAACCCAGTAATACTAGTTTTATGTTTGTATTCAAAAGAGATCATAAAAACAGAAAAAGAACCCACATGTACAAAAATATTTATAGTAGTTCTTTTTGTGGTGACCAAGAATGGGAAATTGAGGGGATGTCTCAATTGGGAAATGACAGAACAAGGCTCTGGTGTTTGAATGTAATGGAAAACTGTTATGCTATAAGAAATGATGAGCATGTGGATTTTGGAAAAACCTGCAAAGGCTTGAACGAAGTGATGCTGAGTGAAGTGAGTAGAACTAAGCGAACATTGTCCACAGTAACAGCAACGTTATGTGATGATCAATTTTGATAGATGAGGCTCTTCTCAGCAAGACAATGATCGAAGTCAATTCCTAAACATTCATTTTGGAAAATGCTACCCACATTCATGGGAAAAAGTATATAGTCTGAATGGATGTTGAAGCATATTATTTTCACTTTTTGTTTGTTTCTCTTTTTTTCTTATTCTTCTTTCACAACGTGACTAATGTTGAAATGTGCTTAGCATGATTGTACATGTATAGCCACTATCAGATTGCTTGCTCCTTTGGGGAGGGGGAAGGACAGGGAAGATGGGAGAAAAATTTGGAACTCAAAATCTTATAGAAATGATTGTTGAAAATTGTGTTACTATGTAACTGGGAAAAATAAAATGTTATTAAGTGAGGAAAAAAGATATAAATTAGTAGCACAATTTCATAGCTTGCTGTTAAAAACTGCATTTTTTTTCAAATGTGATCTTTCAAACTATTCTTCCTGTACTATTTGGTTATGAAAGTTCCTTATTTTCAATGTTCCATACGTTTCCAGTATGTGTACTTTGTACACTAACTCACTGAGATGCCCACTCAAACATATGTCATACTTTAGTAGTAAATATTCTTAGTGCAATTTATCTCCTTGTGGTTTACTGAGAGAGTTCTTTTTGAAGTGTCTTTTTTGTGTTCAAGAGCTTGATGAAATTAATGCACAATTATATGAAAAGAGAGTTACCTCATCATTTATAGGAAATCTTTTTTTTTCTTTTGGAATTTGCATTTAGGACATTCTCTGTGATAATGAAAAATACTTTTGGCAAGTGTGGGCCTTCTTTTTATTCCTTTCCTCGACATGGTAATCAGAGAATTACTAAACAAAATAATGTTCATAACTGTGTTTATAATGGAATCATATATGATCTTAATTAATTAATCTTAGTAAAGGAAAACCTTTTTGGTAACTTGTTTTTCCTCTACTGAGTCATTTAAAAAATAATAAAAAACAATAAATTACTGAGTCATTGATACTGTATATCTAGCAATAAATTGAGCAACACAATCTCATATCTTAGAGAATTTTTTCCATGTTCCAATATTCTAGGAGATCCGGGCCCCATTTTATTTAACAAAGAGAGAATTTCCAATGGAGGCCCATCATCTACAAATGCCCTATCAACATTTGCTTTCTTTCTTTTATGGTTAGTTTTTGAACAACTACCACCGTTTCAGAAGGAGAGAATCCAGAATCCCTGTACTACTTGTCCCCGTGGACCTATTCCCTCTAGTTCCCAGTTCTGGTTTATCAAGGTGTTTTAAGGAGCCTCAAACTACAGAAAGACAACACTGCTCATGTCCTGTACCTAAGGTAGTAGTAATCAAAAACGTTCTTGATCAGTTGGAGGATGGTCAAGTCATGCCATCTCCCCTACAGCTATATGTTACTGAGGCTCCTGCACGGAGCACATCCATCGCACATACTTACGAGTTCTAAGCATTCGTGGTCCACCAGACTTGTACTTTCCTGTTCATAATCCCTGCAGATGAATTTCCCTATATGGTTTGTCTCTCTCAATAAGTTTCTTAGCTCCTTCCTTCCTCTCTTCACTCCTTCTTTCCTTCCTTCTTTCCTTTTTTTCCTACCACATTTTCTTCATATACACACACATACTTATATGTGGATATAGTTGTGTCTTCCACTTCTCATTTTTTTAAGGAGATATTATTTTAATCTTCAATACATATCTTTAAATATTTCAAAATTTATTTCACATTCTAAATCAGTATTGACTTGAACTATTGCTCCTCAATAATTAAAAATAAATGTGAATGTTTGGGTTTTTTTGAGGCTTTTTTTCCCTTTTGGATATAAATTTACATCAGTTATAGTTCTCTAAGAAATGCAACAGAGTGAGCATATTTTTGTGTTTATTTTTCCTCTACCTAAGCAAAATGCTTTATATCATGATTCCCTACTCTGGTTTGAGATTTTCCACAAAGGTATACAAATTCTTGATATATCATACTACTCCATTGCTTTTTCTGTCAGATTTATTCTATTCAATAGAGACATACTATTGTATTGATGCAGTCCAGTCATAAGTCCTAAGTAGTCATTAATACAAAGATAAAGTCAATAGGATAATTTTTTTTTTTTACTTTTTAGGTTCATATTTCAATTCCACTTCTTGTGAAATATGTTCAACTATTTAGTAGAGCTGCCTTAAATCTTTGGTCAATATAGGCATTCAATAAACACTCATTGGACTGATTCTTTTTAAAATGTACAAAATAGCAATATATGCTTACCTTTGTTTTTGTCATATCTTTCTGAAATCTGTAACACACTAGCTCCTTCTTCCATCTAAATAGAAGCAGCAATAGAAGCAAACCAGCATAGGCCTATTCCTGCTTATCCTTCTATTCCCTATCAAAATTGATTTGATTTTCTCAACTTTCTCTTCAGATACTTTTTAGTGGAGAAACAAAATGATTTATAGCCATGATTCCTAGATACAGTACTATAGCAAAATGATGCGAATAACATCTTATATTTATATGGCATTTGAGATTGTGCATAATATGTTCTTTGCGATAACTTTCTGAGGTAGGTAATCAGGATTATTTGTCCATTTTACAGATAAGGAAGCTGTCTCAAAAAGTTTAAATTTCTCCCACTCACATAGCTAGCTAATCAGATACAATCAAATTTTCTGACTGCAGGTCTAGTACTCTATTTCAAAATACTGACTCCAGTACTGCATGTATAATATACATATTCAAACTGTTTTAATTATTTGGGAGCCATGGTACTTTTCTTATTTCATATCATTCTCTTCTCAAAATGTGACATACCCCTTAATTTAAGTACATGACATTGTCTCACTTTATATAAACTAAGCTCAATTGGCATAATAATAAATATTGTTGACAGGTAAATCTTTATTCTTTAAAGAAAATGGGGGGCAGTATATGAGTGTGGCAAAACACCATCTCTTAATTCTCTATCACTCAGATCACAAAACAAACTGTTTTAACATTGAAATCTGTTGCTTCTGCTTTAGGGTGCTAAATCTTAAGGACAAACTTTCCATTTTGCTATTACTATGCTAGTCTGCATCTGACAGCAGTGTTTAAGCAAGAGCTGTCAACTGAAGTCATTTCCCAGGTGTCTATATAGATGTTACATTGCATCAAGCTCAGCCTTCATGAGTCTTATTTTAGTATTTCAAAGTACAGCAACAACATATATCTACGTTGAAGTAAATGTTGGAGGAAACTTCTAAGGAGGTAAAAATGTTAATATATCTTTGATATTATATAAAATATTGACTGTTTTTGAAAAACAGTATACAAGAAGAATAAGGTAAGTATTATAAGTCTGGAATTTAAACTTCAGAAAATATTAATTGTTACAACTTTCAATTATTTTTTTCAAAATCAAAATTCAATCTATGAAATAAAGATGTATAACAAACAATACGATTTTTCATTACTCTGAATGAAGTTCCCCACTCCCCTATTTAGTCAAGCAGATTAATTGAGGATAAGTAAATGGCTCCAGCACCAATAACATACTTTTTCAATTGTAGCTTCCAAATCCTCTCTGATCTACCAGAAAGAAAAATTACAAATCATACACCTTTATGAATCCTGATCCAGATTAGTAGAACATGTAACTGTTCTTCCAAATAACAGTAAGCCCTTCAAATGACACTTCCAAGACACATTTTGCAGGCACTTAAGATTGCTTATTAATATTATTTTATTAGGTACTGCAATATATAATAATTAATTAATATTATGATACACTAATATATTAATATTTTTTTTGTAATTTAAATAGCAGTTTCTCTGTGGTATTGTTTTAGTCTTCTTTCATACCCTTGATTTAAACCATAGATTTTTAATTGCTACCAGATAAAACACATAACTACTGAACTTGTTTTCTGTAATAGAAAGAATGCACCTGCAAAAAAACTAGTCATTTTGAAAAATTCAGTGGTGGAAAAGTAAAACAAAATTTTCCATAATCTTTTATCATATAGCCTAATACTAAAAACAAAACAAAAAATAAGTATTTATAGTTTTCATTTGATTACTTTGAAATCATGAAAATTAAAAAAAAAACCCCACAAAATTAAGGCAAATAAGCAGAAATACTTAAGATGATGAAGGTGCTCCCTTAGGGAATTCCTCAGTGAACTAGCATTCTCAGGGAATAGGGTCATAAACATGGGAGTATAGAATGGTATTTTACCATTGTCATAACTAGATTGATTTTCATTTAGAAACATAAATCTTGCATTTCTCTGACACTTCAAACTTCAATTCACTTATGTTCACCTGTTCTGTATTCTTCCAAATCATTGTGGTTTTTCCTTCTTTTTTGAAGAGGACAATGAAATCATGGAGATGATATTACTTACGATTAACTTTGATTTGAGTAAAGGAGGGTTGTGCAAAGTCATCAACCTCACTTTTGTCTCCAGAGCCATCTGGATCCAGTACCCAGACACTCATCAGGACAATTAGAGATGGCCCAGTATTCAGTAGGTGACCTGGATATTTTTAAACAAAGGTTTTTTCAAGTTCTCATTTTGAGTGATGCAATGCCCATTGAGTGAATAGGCCTCTTTAAGAATTAGTCAAGGGTTAGCCTTTGCAATAAAAAAAAAGAAAATCAAACTGTGTGGGGAATACCCTCAGAGTTGCTGGCAAAAAATTGCTGGAAAAGAGAAATAGCTTCTATTTACAATCAGTCTGAGCCAGGAGGGCCTGAAAAATAACCATTAAGTGATGGTTGGGCAGGGACTTATTGTCCAGTCTATGAGATGCAGAATAAATTGAGGTTAAGGCTTATTCAGATGGAATGTACTGGTCAAAATCTTATTCGAGAACATTTTATGAAAGTTTACCTTGTGATGACATATATATTCAGTAAGAAGGCAGATAATGAAAAAAGTCAAAATCCTTGCCTCAGATGCATGTTCTCGTCTCACTCATTCTGTTTGTATACTTCATCAAAGAAACACTAATCTACTATCCAAGGTTAACATCTAGATTAGCATACACCATGTTTCTTACTCTCTATTCAATCCCTGTCATATAGTAGCTGAATCCAAACTAGAACTATAGTACCAGGAATTTAGAGTTGAAAGGGAGATCAGAAACAATCTAATCCAGTGCCTAGATTTATAATTTAGGCAATCAGGGTCTAAAACACTAAAATCATACACCTAAAGTAATGTAGGGAGGCGAGACAGTAGCTTTTTTCTAAACTCATGGACAAAACAAATTGTTTTTCTCTAATCTTGTTTCAACACAAAACACAACTCACTCCCACCACAACTACTATTGCCATTCATACTACTATGGTCACCATTTCTAAGCTTCCTTCTTTTGCTTTCAGCCCCACAGCATGCCAAGTTCATAACAACAACCACAAAAAAACACAAAAAAACCAACACTACGAGAGGCAGAGACAAGATGGCAGAGTAGAAAGACACACTTACTCTAACTCTTCCCCCACAGTCCATAAAATATCTGTAAAAATGACTCAACAAATTCTAGAGCAGTAGAGTGAACAAAGAACAACAATTCTAGAACAACAGAGTGAAAGAGATTTAGAGTCAAAGGTAACCTGGAAGGGCAACAGGAAAAGTGTATCCCAAGGGATGCTGAGCAGAGAGCAGCCCAGCCTTGGCCACGCAACACTAGGAGGAACAGGACTGGAACAGGTTTCCAAGTCAGAATCCCTAGCAGGGGAGGTCTCAGGTCCCTCAAACCACAAGCACCAAAGAAAACTTCAAATGTCAGTAAGAAGGCTTTCCCAACTGGCCGAGACAGGAGCAGGGTCGCCTCCAACAATGGCTCCAGGTGACAGTGGCAGTAGTGGTGGCTGCACGAGCAGTGGTGGTGGCAACTGCAGGGTCCATCTTTGAAGCACTCAGCCTAAAACCCCTGGGGAAATTGAGCCTCTGATCTGAACCTCAGCCATGTGGGACAGTCCTGCTCTCGCCTAAAAACCCTGGGAGGAATTGAACACCAGATCTGAATCACATCCCTTTTTATGGTCCTAGGGAGATGAGGAGCACTAGGATGCTCTTCTTGGCAAAGGATTCAGAAGTCAAGGAACTGGCTGGGAAAAATGCCCCAAAAAGGAAAAAAAAAAGATAAGATTATAGAAAGTCACTTTCTTGGTGAACAGGGATTTCCTTCCATCCTTTAAGATGAGGAAGAACAATGTTTACTGTCAGAAGATGTAAAGGCTTCTGCATTCAGTACGTCCAAAATGAATATGCAGTGGGTTCAGGCCATGGAAAAGCTTGAAAAGTAAGTCAACAGCTTGCTAAAGGAGACCCAAAAAATGTTGAAGAAAGGAACACCTTTAAAAATAGTCTAACTCAATTGGCAAAAGAGGTCCAAAAACCAGAATTAGCCAAATGGAAAAGAAGGTTCAATAGTTCACTGAACAAAATAGTTCTCTAAAAATTAAAAATGGAATAGATGGAAGCTAATGACTTTATGAGAAACCATGAAATTACTAAACAAAACCAAAAGAATTAAAAAGTAGCAGATAAAGTGAAATATCTCATTGGACAAACAAGTGACTTAGAAAACAGATTCAGGATAGACAGCTTAAAAATTATGGGACTACCTGAAAGCCATGATCAAAAAGAGCCTAGACATTATCTTTCATGAAATTATCGAGAAAATTTCACTGCTATTCTAGAACAAGAGGACAAAATAAATATTGAAAGAATGCACCAACCACCTCCTGAAAGAGACCCGAAAATAGAAACTCCTAGGGATATTGTGGCCAAATATCAGAGTTCCCAGGTCAAGAAAATATTGCAAGCAGGTAGAAAGAAACAATTAGAATACTGTGGAAATACAAAGTATAAAACAGGGTATGGCAGCTGCTATAGTAAGGGATGGAAAGGCTTAGAATAGGATATTCCAGAAGTCAAAGGAACTACAATTAAAACTAAGAATCACCTACCCAGCAAAACTGAGTATAATAGTTCAAGAGGAAAAAGTGATTAATCAATGATGTAGAGGACTTTCAAGGATTTTTGATGAAAAGACAAGAACCGAACAGAAAATTGGCTTTCAAACACAAAAATCAAGAGAAGCACGAAAAGGAAAACAGGAAAGAGAAATTATAAAGGACCTTCTAAATCTGAATTCTTTACATTCCCGCATGGAAAGAAAATATTTGTAACTCTTGAGACTTTTCTCAGTATTTGGCTAGATGGAGCAGTCACACACACACACACACACACACACACACACACACACACAAGGACAGAGACCACAGGTTGAGTTGAATAAGAAGGGAGGATATCTGTAATAAAATAAAATTAAGAAATGAGACAAGAATATATTGGGAGAAGAGAGACATGGAATGGGGCAAATAATCACTCATAAAAGAGATAAGAAAGGTCTTTTTCAATGGAGTAGAAGACAGAGGAGGTGAGAGCAGAAAATTGAAGATTACTCTCTTCACATATGGCTTAAGGAGGAAATAATATGCTCACTAAATTTGCTAAGAAAATCTATCTTACACTACAGGAAAGTAGGGGAGGAGCGGACAGATGGAGTGAGGGGGATGATAGAAGGGTGGGAAAATAGGAGAAGGGAGTTACTAGAACCTAACGTTTTTGGGAAGTGGCAAGGTCAAATGGGAGAATAAAACAAAGGGGAGACGGGATAGGATGGAGGGAAATATAGTTAGTCTTACCCAACATGAATATTATGGAAGTCTTTTGCAAAACGACACATATATAGCCTAAAGTGAACTGCTTGTCTTCTCAGTGGGAATGGCGGGGATGGGTGGGGAGGCACAGAAAGAGAGACGTTGGAATTCAAAGTATTAGAAACGAATGTTGAAAATTGTTATTGCATATAACTGTGAAATAATAAATACAGGTAACGGGGTACAGAAATCTATCTTGGCCAACAAGAAAAGAGGGAAGATAGGGATAAGGGAAGGGTGAGGTGTAATAAAAGGTAGGGAACATTTGGAAAATGGGTAATCAGAATGTAAGGTGTGGGGGGAGGGGAGAGATGGGGAGAAAAATTGGAACTCAAAATTTTGTGGAAATAAATGTCGTATTCTAAAAACAAAATAAAAATTAAATTAAATTAAAAATAAGTAAAATAAATAAATTAAAAAAGAAACAAAAAACCCAAACATTATGTATGTATTTATACACCCACCCCCACCTCCACCCCCACCCCTCCATATATATATATATATATATATATATATATATATATATTTCTTTTCTATATTTGGTGGATTAAGGTACACCTTCAAAGAGTAGTGAAATAGATACTGTCATAGGCTGAACATGAACCAAGATCTTACTTGATTCTGTGTCCAGAACTCTATCAACTTTGACACCATGTGTCTTTGATATCTATCCTGACAAGGAAAAAGCATCATATAAATATTGGCTATGTGAATATAAAGAATTATCCTTAGCAAAACACTGATAAAGTTACTTCCTGCTGTACCTCCTAAAGCTTTCATATGCTCCTCTATTTTCCAAGGTATACTTCTAGTGACCATGCCTTACTTTCCTGAGTACTTCTCAGGGCCAGGTAAAAGGCATAACTATCATGAAAAAGTCTTGGCCAGTTATTTTGGTTGCGTTGTTTTGCTTTTCTATCATTCATTTATTGACTTCTTTATCGATTTTTGTCATCCATATCACTTACTGTTTTTGGTATTGCTCTTGGCTGGCTACGTTGGTTACTTTTTGCTGTTTATATTGTGCTTTTGGCATTGTGTATGATGGATTTATTATCTACAGCTTTAAAATATTTGTAATATGTACTTTTAAATGCTATCATGTACTATTAAAGCAGTGATAATGGGTAAAAATAGTCTACTTGTTTTGAGTTTATTATTGAGAAACATTTCTCTACAATTCAGAATCAAAATTATCCTTATTTAAATTCATTCAGTCAAATTTTGATTAGACTGTACCTATGTAAGAAAGCATGTCAGATCAAATCAGAAACAAGAGTTCTAATCTGATCCAGTTAAGGAGTTAGTTGTTCATAAAGGGGTAGTCATATGAGTTTCTGCTCTCAGAGATGTAATAACACTCCTGCCAACCTTTAGGAAAAGAGCAATGCCTCTATGTCAGATTTAGAGTATTTAGGATAAATCAGGTAAATATAATGCTGTCATGGATCAAGAGCTTCCTCTCGTATCTAATAGGTGCTTTCAGAATTGTAATGCTTGACACACAGCACAGCACAGAAAGCATGGAGTGCATGGAGCAAAGGCCAGGAAGCATGAAGTGCAGCACGAAATGGCAGGGACAGGACAATGAACAGACTTCAGGGAGCTATCAGCAGCAGCAGTTCCCAGATTGCTCAAAAAACAACCCTCACAGATAAATGCAAAGGACAATGGGAGGGCTCAGTCACCCAGGAGAGGGGAACATGGTCTGGACCCCAGCAGCAGTCACTGCAGCTGCAGCTTCCATTTTTGAAGCCTCCTTCCTAGAGGCCCTGGGGGAACTGAATGGTTGATCTGAATCTCAGTGATCAGTGACAGAACTGAGAGACTTCCCATAAAGCCCCTGAGGGAATTGAGCAGCTGATCTGAATCTCAGCCCTGAGCATGGCCCTGACAAAGAACTCAAAATTCAAGTAACCAGCTGGGGAAAAGCCCCCAAAAGGGAAAAAGAATAAGATGTTAGAAGGTCACTTTCTTGGTGAAAAGGTATTTTCTTCCATCCTTTCAGATGAGGAGAAACAATTTAAGTCTTCAGAGGAAGGCTTCTGCATGCAAAACTTCCAAAATAAATATGCAATGATCTCAGGCCATGGACAAGCTCAAAAAGGATTTTGAAAATCAAGTAAGAAAGGTGGAGGAAAAAATGGGAAGAGAAATGACAGCAATGCAAGAAAATCATGAAGAACAAGTAAGCAGCTTGCCAAAGGAGACCCCCAAAAATGCTGAACAAATTAACACCTTAAAAAAAATAGACTAACTCAAAAGGCAAAAGAGGCTCAATGAGCCCATAAGGAGAAGAGTGCTTTAAAGAGTAGAACAAATGAAATGGAAAAAGAAGTGCAAAAGTTCACTGAAGAAAATTTTTCATTAAAAATTAGAGTGAAACATATGGAAGCTAATGACTTTGTGAGAAACTCAGAAATCACAAAACAAAACCAAAAGAATCAAAAAATAGAAGAAAATGTGTAATATCTTATTGGAAAAACAAAAACCACGGACCTGGAAATAAATCCCGAAGAGAAAATTGAAAAATTATGGGACTATCTGAAAGCCATGACCAAAAATAAGAGCCTAGACATCATCTTTCATGAAATTATCAAGGAAAACTACCTTGATATTCTAGAACAAGAGGGTAAAATAAATTTTGAAAGAATCCACCAATTACCTCCTGAAAGAGATTCAAAAAGAGAAACTCCTTGTAGCCAAATTCCAGAGTTCCCAGCTCAAGGAGAAAATATTGCAAGCAGCTAGAAAGAAACAATTCAAGTGTTGGGGAAATACAATCAGGATAACACTAAATCTGGCAGCTTCTACATTAAGGGATCGAAGGGCTTGGAATATAACATTCCAAAAGTCAAAGGAACTTGGATTAAAACCAAGAATCACCCACCCAGAAAAGCTGAGTATAATGTTTCAGGGGGAAAAAAAGTTATTCCATGAAATAGAGGACTTTCAAGCATTCTTCATGAAAAGACCAGAGCTAAATAGAAAATTGGACATGCAAACACAAGAATGAAGAGAAGCATGAAAAGCCAAACAGGAAAGAGAAATCAAAAAGGACCTCCTAAAGTTAAACTCTTTACATTCCTACATGGAAAGATAATATTTGTAACTCTTAGGACTTTTCTCAGTTCTTGGGTAGTTGGAGGGATTGTACATACACACATACACATATGTGTGTGTGTGTGTGTGTGTGTGTATATGTATATATATATATATATATATATATATATATAAACATACACTGAAAGCACACGGTGAGTTGAATAAGAGATGAAATTTAAGAAAATAAAATTAAGGGGTGAAAGAGGAATATACTGGGAGGAAAAAGGGAGAAATCAAATGGGGAAAATTGTCACTCATAAAAGAAGCAAGAATAAGCTTATTCAAGGGAGAAGGAAAGAGAGGAGGGTGAGAGAGAAAAAGTGAAGCTTTATCTCTTCACATTTGGCTAAAGGAGGAAATAACATGATTACTCAATTTGGTATGAAAATCTATATTACACTACACAAAAGTAGGGGAGAAGGGGACAAGTAGGGTGAAGGACATGATAGAAGGGAAAGCAAATGAAAGAAGGGAATAATTAGAAGGAAACATTTACAGAGAGATATAAGCTCAAAAGAAGGAATAGAGTAAATCTGGAGCAGGATAGGATGGAGGAAAATATAGTTATTCTTACACAACATGACTAATATGGAAGTCTTTTGCAAAACAACACGTATATAACCTAAATTGAATTGCTTGCCTTCTCAGTGGGATGGATGGGGAAGGAGGGAGGGAGAGAAGGTGGAATTGAAAGTATTAGAAACAAATGTTGAGAATTGTTATTGCATGTAACTGTGAAATAATAAATACAGGTAATGAGATGTAGAATTCAATTTTTCCCTATAAGAAAAGAGAGAATATGGGGATAAGGGAAGGGAGAGATGTGATAGAAGGGAGGGTATATTGAAGGAAGTGGTAATCAAAATGCTAGGCCTTATGGAGTGGGGGATGGAAGAGATAGGGAGAAAATTTGGAAGTCAAAATTTTTTGGAAATGAATGTCCAAAACTAAACAAAAATAAATAAACATTTAAAAATAGAATTATAAATGGCAATTCTTTCTTTGAGGCTATTCACAAGCCCTGGATTCCTTTGTTATAAGATCCTACCTATTGGAATTTTCTGTCATTACTTGTTATTCTGGGAGACATCTAAGTTCTTCTTGATTACATTGATCTAGCACCTGAAGTATTACTATCTCACTTACTCCAGTTTTGAACATGGTTTATTGGCAGCATACATGGCTATCTTTCAGATTAACCTTCATCAAGAATTTTCCCTACAAAAGCCACTTTGTAATGAGGAACCCCTGACTATTCCCACATGTTACTGTTACTGATATATTCTGAAAAGATGGAAGCTGGGTGTTGAGTTGAGTAGGGATCAAAGTTGTCTCTAGTAGAATATTATTGCAATGTTCTATTAAGATATTTCCCTAACACTGGTACTTTGTAGAAATAGGAATCATCAGAAAATCACCGTTTAGCTGATCCTTTTTTGAAGGTATATATAAAGAGCAGACTTTGTGAAGAACAGATAATGTTGAAAGAATTGGAATATTGTGTTTGCCCATGTTGATGAGGGAATTTTGTGGGTAATCTATATATCCATCTTTCTATCTATGTATCATATATCTATATTCATTTAGACACACATGTATATTTATTATAAGCATGTGAATTGGTAAACATATCTCTGGGGTGTTGCTTCTATGTGGATATTTACAGAATTTTTGCATATTTGTATATGTATCTTTTGTACATTTGGGCATGAATCTTAAATGGTCTAGGGGAGACAGAATAAGTTCTGCAGCTAAATGCAAACTGGCACAAAACACTTTTGTTTCAAGTCCTGACATCAACTGCATTCATTCCAGTGCTATTCTTTATAAAGTGACATCAAATGTAAGAACTGTGTTGACAAAACCCTGACAGGTTTAGCTATCCTAATGGCTGACTTGTGTGGACCTAGTAATCCCCAAAGAGTAAAGTGGATGCAAGAATATGTAAAGGTTGAGCTTGACATTGTTAAATGGTTTAGTCTGAGACTGTATGGATGGAAATGTGTTATTTGACTATCCTTTGTAGGAATCAATCAATTGCAATGCCCATGTCACTAAACCAAGTATTTGTCCAGTGTAGTTTGCTACTCTCATATTGTGTTTACATGACTAAATTACACCTCTCCACAGTCAGACTTCTGAGCTCATTATTCACCAACAACTTCTCTCTTTACAGTTACTAATGACCTCTTAGTTGCAAACTTTTACTTCCTTTTCTCTATTTTCATACTTTTTGCACTTTTTGCAAACATTGACACTCTCGATCACCTTATTTTCCCCTTAACTCTCTCCTCTCTTTGGGTTAATATGGCTACTTTCTATGGTTCTTCCACTACATGACTGTTCTTAATAAATTTCATTTGTAGGATCCAGAATGAGTGCATGCTCACTAAAAATGTGTGTGCAATACATGATCACTCTAAACCCCCTTCTCCTTTCCTTTTTATATTATTTAAATTGGTGATATCATAAGCTCCTGTGGATCCAATTGTAATATTTAGGTTCATAATATCAAACCTACTTATGCAGCCCTAACCTCTCTGATGATCTTAATTTTCTCCTCTCAAAATAGATGTCATGTTGATATTTTAATATCAAAGTGTTCAAAACTGAATTCAGTATATTTTTCCCAAATCTTGATTTCTTCCTAATCCAACTACTACTTTCATGGAAACCATGATTCACTCCATCACTCTGGCCCCCACCAGTCTATCATTTTTGACTCCTCACTCTCTCACACACACATAGCCAATCTATGGCAAGTTTCTGTAGATTGAAGCTTTATAATGTCTCTTATATCAGTCCTATTCTTTTGTCTAATATTCTTAATACACTGGTACAGGTTCTCCCCACCTAATACCTCTACCGTTGAAGTAGTAGCCTACAAGTTGATTTCCCTGCCTCAAGTTCCCCCCCCCCATTCTTTTTATTCCTAATCTATTTATATTTAGTTTTAAACATTCACTTCCACAAGCTTTTGAGTTCCAAATTTTCTCCCCATCTCTCACCTTCTCACACCCTAAAAGGGCATATAATTTGATATAGACTCTACTTGTACATTCATAATGAACTTATTTTTAAATACATTCTGAATATCGTAAAAATACACTCTGAAACCCAAAGATTGAACAGGGAAAGGTCCCTCCCCAACCTCCACTCAATGACTGGTTTTGGATCCTCCTGGCTTAGAGTGAATGTCAATTAGTAACAGTTTCTTTTCCAAACAACAACCCTGAGACTTCTGTCCCTCCCAGTGTGATTTATATATTTATCTATTTTTTTTTCTTTTCTATTAGAAGGGTCATCCCCCCCCCCCACCACATTTTAAAGTGGTCTATTCCCTGAATGGGCTTTACCTCACTTTAAATGAGTACCTGAAAAAGTCTTAGGCTAAAAGTTCAAGTCTGGGGGGCGGAGCCAAGATGGCGGAGTGAAAGCAACGACTCACCTAAGCTCCTGGAAAAACTCCTTTGGATATTTCTGGGGGGAGAGTCTGACCAGACTTTGGAGGTGTAGAATCCAGTGGGAGACGGACTTTGACAGATTCGGAGCCCAGGCTGGACTGGAAGGTCCACGGGAGGGATCTGTTCCGCGGGGGTAAGAGCCCGGCGCACAGCACAGCGCGGTCGGCGCGGCAGGGCGGAGGCGACCCGAGGGGCCCGAGAGTGGCGGGCGAGACCAGCGGAGCAGGAGATAAGCCAGGCCGAACCAACGATATCAGCGCAACAGCCTTTGAAATCTTCAGCCTAAAGACGGGACTTCAGTGGGTCACTACTTGAACATCCAGGAGCTGGGATGCCGGAGTGATCAGTAAGTGCTCTCCCCTCCCCCCCTGATGACCGTGAGGGAACCATAAAATTCTTCCCCAGATTGATCCTGGATCAGTGGGAGCAGGAGAAAGGGGCGAGTGGTCTCGTAACACCAGAGGCTGGAGAGGTGGCAAAGGGGGATTCTTCCTACCGTGGTGGAGGCTATCTGGAGGGACAGACGACCCAGGGCAGAGAAAAATTCGCACTGAGACCCAAGCAAGCCTCAGCCCGGGAGACGAGCCCCAGGAGGGGCGGGAACACGCATTAGCCTCTAGGCGTGCCCCAGCCCTCCAGGGGAAAAGGGAAGACAATAGGGAAGCTGGGATCACCATCCCCCCCGGACCTTGCCTTTGCCTCAGGCCAGCTGAGGAGATAGCCTGAGACCAGACCACACCTCCCACACACCTATCAAGCTAAACCCAGGGTTGATCTGGGAAACAACAACAACAAAAAGAAAAAAAGCCTGCTTTTAGCCTAGACAAACATCAACTCAACTTAAAAGATCTGTATCTTCTGACTGAAAGAACCAAAAGCTACAACACTCAGCCAACATCATGAATCGGAAAAAGCAGACGAAAAGTGAAAAAACCATAGAATCTTTCTATGGGGATAAGGACCAAAACACAAACACCAAAGAGGTCAGAGCTGAGACTGTACTTTCATCTGAAACCTCAGATGGGACTATGAATTTCTCGCAAGCACAACTAGATTACCTGGAACGTCTGAAGAAGGATATAAAAGAAAAACTGGCCAATGATTTTAAAACCATAAAAAAAGAATTCACTGATGAGAACATCAATCTGAAAAAGAAAATTGAAGAAATGGAAAAGGAAGTTCAAAAATTAACTGGAGAGAATAATTCCCTAAAAGGAAGAGTTAATCAAACGGAAAAGGAAACTCAGAACCTAATAGGGAAAATTGATCAGATGGAAAAGGAAACCCAAAACCTAACTGGGAAAATTGGTCGAATGGAAAAAGAAGTACAAAAATTAAATGGAGAAAATAGCTCCTTAAAGGGAAAAATTGGCCAGATGGAAAAGGAGATGCGAAAGCTAACTGAAGAAAACAATACGATCAAGATTAGAATTGGGCAAGTAGAAACTAATGACTCAATGAGGCAACAAGAGTCAGTCAAACAAAATCTAAAGAATGAAAAGATGGAAGAAAATCTAAAATATTTAATTGGAAAAACAACTGACCTGGAAAATAGATCCAGGAGAGAAAATCTAAGAATTATTGGCCTGCCAGAAACCCATGATGAAGAAAAGAGTCTGGACAATATCTTCCAGGAAATCATCAAGGAAAACTGCCCAGAAGTACTAGACTCAGAGGGCAAAATAGTCATCGAAAGAATCCACCATTCCCCACCGGAAAGGGATCCCAAACTCAAAACCCCAAGAAATATAGTTGCCAAATTCCAGAGCTATCAAGTGAAGGAGAAAATACTACAAGCAGCCAGAAAGAAACAATTTAAATATCAAGGTCACACAGTCAGGATCACACAGGACCTTGCAGCTTCTACATTAAAAGATCGAAAGAATTGGAACCCAATATTCCGTAAGGCAAAGGAGTTGGGACTCCAACCGAGGATCAACTACCCAGCAAAGTTCAGCATAACATTTCAGGCAAGGAGAAAGTCATTCAACGAAATAAGGGATTTCCAGAGCTTCCTGACCAAAACACCAGAACTCAATAGAAAATTTGATCTTCAAATGCAGGTCTCCAGAGAATCATAAAAAGGTAAACAGAGGGGAAAAAACAAAAACAAAAACTTGCAACTCAATTAGGGCAATCTGTTTACCTCCCTGTAAGGGAAGATGCTACCTGTTAATCTTGAGAACTGTGCAGCTATTATGATAAAAGGGATATATGTAGAGGGAACGGGCATAAAGTAAATGATGTCATGGCAAAAATATGATTTAAGTATGAGAAGGGAATGTAATAGGAGGTGTGGAAAGGGGGAAGCAGAAAATGGCAAATTATATCACAGGAAGAAGTACAAAACCACAGTAGAGGGAAGGAGGGGAGGGAGATGAGCATTGTTTGAGAGGTACTCTCATCTGATTTGTTCAAAGGAGGGAACAATAACCTTAAGCAGATAATCCTAACTAGCTCTATAGGTAGTAGGAGGGGAAGGGGGAAGAAAGGGGAGGGTGGCTAAAAGGGAGGAAAGAAGCAATAAGAGTAAAGGGGACTAAAAGGGAGGGGGGCTAAAAGAAGGAGGGGAAGGCTGCAGGAGGAGGGGGAGAAAAGTGAATACTATTGAGGAGGGGAAGGGAGACGGGATAGTTAAAAGCACAAATGGTGGGAAAGAGGGTGGAGGGAAATACACAGATTGTAATCGTAACTGTGAATGTGAATGGGATGAACTCTCCCATAAAACGGAGACGGATAGCAGAATGGATTAAAAGCCATAATCCAACAATATGCTGCTTACAAGAAACACATTTGAAACGGGGGGATACACATAGGATAAAGGTCAAAGGATGGAGCAGAATATATTGTGCTTCAGCTCATGTAAGAAAGGCAGGAGTAGCAATCCTAATCTCAGACAAAGCAAAAGCAGAAATAGATCTAATCAAAAGGGATAAGGATGGAAACTATATCCTGCTAAAAGGCACCATAGACAATGAAGCAATATCATTACTAAACATGTATGCTCCAAGTGGTATAGCATCCAGATTCTTAGAGGAGAGGTTGGGGGAGTTGAAGGAAGAAATTGATAGCAAAACTATACTAGTGGGGGACCTCAACCTCCCCCTCTCTGAACTCGATAAATCCAACCTCAAAATAAACAAGAAAGAGGTTAAGGAGGTAAATAAAACTCTGGATAAGGTAGATATGATAGATCTTTGGAGAAAATTAAATGGGAATAGAAAGGAATATACCTTTTTCTCAGCGGTACATGGAACATTTACAAAAATTGACCATGTACTAGGACATAAAAATCTCACAATCCAGTGCAGAAAGGTAGAGATAATCAATGCATCCTTTTCAGATCATAATGCATTAAAAATTACATGTAATAAAAGGCCATGGTAAGAGAAACCAAAAATCAATTGGAAACTAAATAATCTAATTCTAAAGAAGGATTGGGTTAATGAAGAAATCATAGAAACAATCAACAACTTCATTCAAGAGAATGACAATAGTGAGACAACGTACCAAAACTTATGGGACACTGCAAAAGCAGTTATTAGGGGAAGTTTTATATCTCTGAATGCTTACATAAATAAAATAGAGAAAGAGGAGATCAATGACTTAGGCTTGCAGTTGAAAAAGCTAGAAAAAGAACAAATTGAAAATCCCCAAGTAAATACCAAATTAGAAATACTGAAAACCAAAGGAGAGATTAATAAAATTGAAATAAAGAAAACTATTGAATTAATAAATAAAACCAATAGTTGGTTTTATGAAAAAACTAATAAAATTGATAAACCTTTGGTTAATCTGATCAAAAAAAAGAAAGAAGAAAACCAAATTACTAACATTAAAAATGAAAGGGGTGAACTCACCTCCAATGAGGAGGAAATTAAAACAATAATTAGAAACTACTTTGCCCAACTTTATGCCCACAAATTCGATAATCTAAACGAGATGGATGAATATTTTAAAAAATACAAATTGCCCAGATTAACAGAAGAGGAAGTTGAATACTTAAACAACCCCATCTCAGAAAAAGAAATTGAACAAGCCATCAATGAACTCCCTAGGAAAAAATCTCCAGGGCCAGATGGATTCACAAGTGAATTCTATCAAACATTTAAAGAACAGTTAATTCCAATACTACATACACTATTCTTGAAAATTGGGGAAGAAGGAGTCCTCCCAAATTCTTTCTATGATACAAATATGGTTTTGATACCCAAACCAGGAAGAGACAAAACAGAGAAAGAAAATTATAGACCAATTTCTCTAATGAATATAGATGCAAAAATTTTAAATAAGATTTTAGCAAAACGAATACAGCATCTAATCACGAGATTAATACATTATGATCAGGTAGGATTCATACCAGGACTACAGGGCTGGTTCAATATTAGGAAAACTATTAGCATTATCGACCACATCAACAACAAAGCTAACAAAAACCACATGATTATCTCAATAGATGCAGAAAAAGCTTTTGACAAAATACAACATCCATTCCTACTAAAAACATTGGAGAACGTAGGAATAAAGGGAACTTTCCATAAAATAATAAGCAGTATCTATCTAAAACCTTCAGCAAGCATTATATGCAATGGGGATAAGCTAGATGCATTCCCAATAAGATCAGGGGTGAAACAAGGTTGTCCATTATCACCACTATTATTCAATATGGTACTAGAAATGTTAGCTGTAGCAATTAGACAAGATAAAGATATTCAAGGAATTAGAATAGCCAAAGAAGAAACTAAGTTATCACTCTTTGCAGATGATATGATGATTTACCTAGAGAATCCCAGAGATTCAAGTAAAAAATTACTTGAATTAATAAACAACTTTGGCAAAGTTGCAGGGTACAAAATAAACCCACACAAATCCTCTGCATTCCTATATATTAGCAACAAAGTTCAACAGCAAGAGATAGAAAGAGAAATCCCATTTAAAGTTAGGGTAGACAGTATAAAATACTTAGGAGTCTACCTGCCAAAACAAACCCAGGGACTATATGAACACAATTACAAGACACTTTTTGCACAAATAAAGTCAGATTTAAGTAAGTGGAAAAACATTAGTTGTTCATGGGTAGGCCGTGCTAATATAATAAAAATGACAATTCTACCCAAATTAATATACTTATTTAGTGCCATACCAATTAAACTATCAGACAATTACTTTCTAGAGCTGGATAAAATAATATCAAAATTCATTTGGAAAAACAAAAGGTCCAGAATATCAAAGGGACTAATGAAAAGAAATGCTTGGGAAGGTGGCCTAGCGCTACCAGACCTTAAACTGTACTATAAAGCAGCAGTTATCAAAACCACTTGGTATTGGCTAAGAAACAGAGAGGTAGACAAGTGGAATAGACTTGGCACTCAAGATGCAGTAGGCAAGGAATATAGCAACCTTCTGTTTGATAAACCCAAGGACCCCAGCTTCTGGGATAAGAACTCATTGTTTGACAAAAATTGCTGGGAAAACTGGATAACAGTGTGGCGGAAATTAGGCATAGACCCATACCTGACACCGTACACAAGAATAAAGTCCAAATGGGCACATGATTTAGGTATAAAGATTGATACCATGAATAAACTGGAGAAGCAAGGAATAGTGTATTTATCAGATCTATGGAGAAGGGAAGAATTCTTTACTAAAGAAGAGATAGAATGCATTATGAAATGCAAAATGGATAACTTTGAGTACATTAAACTGAGAAGTTTTTGCACAACCAAACCCAATGCAACCAAAATCCGGAGGGATGTAGTAAATTGGGAAAAAATTTTTACAGCTAAGCTCGGGGATAAAGGCCTCATTTCTAGAATATATAGAGAACTGACCCAAATGTATAATCATACAAGTCATTCCCCAATTGATAAATGGTCAAAGGATATGAACAGGTAATTTTCAGAGGAAGAAATTAAAGCTATCTATAATCATATGAAAAAATGCTCTAAATCACTATTGGTTAGAGAGATGCAAATCAAAACAACTCTGAGGTACCACATCACACCTATAAGATTGGCAAACATGACAGAATAAGAAAATGATAAATGCTGGAGAGGATGTGGGAGAGTTGGAACACTAATTCATTGTTGGTGGAGCTGTGAGCGCATCCAACCATTCTGGAGAGCAATTTGGAACTATGCCCAAAGGGCTACAAAAATGTGCATACCCTTTGACCCAGCAATATCGCTACTAGGACTATATCCCCAAGATATCATAAAAATGGGAAAGGGTCCCACATGTACAAAAATATTTATAGCAGCACTCTATGTAGTTGCCAAAAACTGGAAGTCAAGGGGATGTCCATCAATTGGGGAATGGCTGAATAAATTATGGTATATGAATGTAATGGAGTACTATTGTGCCATAAGAAATGATGAACAAGAAGACTTCAGAGAGGCCTGGAAGGACTTATATGACCTGATGCTGAGTGAAAGGAGCAGAACCAGGAGAACTTTATGCACAGCAACAACCACAGTGTGTGAGAGTTTTTTCTGGTAGACTTAGATTTTTGTAATAACACAAGAACTTCTGAAAAAAAAAAAAAATCCCAATGGTGGACCTCAAGGCAAAAAGCCTTCCACACTCAGAGAGAGAAATATGGAAGTCACTCACATAATGTAGCAGATCATGTTTGTGTATGTGTATCTGTTTGTGTATCATGTTCTGATTTGTTATACGGATTCTTTCATTTATCTTAGTCTGACTACACAGCATGACGATAGTGAAAATATACTCAATAGGAAAGTTTATGTAGAATCTATACAGAATTGTATGCAGTCGTGGGGAGGGAGGGAGGTAGTGGGGGGTGGGTGGGGAGGGATAAAATCGCAATGGTATGGCAGTGATTGTTAAACATTAAAAAAAATAAAAAAATTAATAGGGAAAAAAAAAACTTAAAAAAAAAAAAAAGAAAAAAAAAAAAAGTTCAAGTCTGTCACTACATCCTGGGCTGTCTCCAATCATCCTGATGAATATCTGGTCACACGATCGAGATGGCTTATGAAGATAAAGTGAGAATGGTGACCTTGCACAGATCCCCCCATGACCCCTCAAAACAAAGTCAAGTGCAAGTCAGGTCATCATGGCTCTGATATCATGGCCCTCTTCATAAAGGAAGGATAAACACAACACTTTTCAAATTAGTCATATTATAAAGACGAATTAGAAGCAGTGGTAGAAACCACACACACACACACACACACACACACACACACACACACACACACACAAACAAAAGAAGAAGCAGACAAAAAAGAAAAAAGAGAGTAAAAAAAATGCTTCAATCTGCATTCAGACTCCAAAGTTATTTTTCTGAATGTGGACAGCATTTTCTATCATGATACCTTTGGAGTTGTCTTGCATCCTTGCATTGCTAAGAAGAGATAAGTCTATCAAAGTTAATCATTGAATATTGAGGCTATTACTACGTACAGTGTTCTTCTGCTTCTGCTCATTTCACTAAGCATCAGTTCATACAAGCCTTTCTAGGTTTTTCTGGAATCTGCCAGCTCATTGTTTCTTATAAGACAATAGTATTTCATCATATTCATATACCACCACCTATTTAATTATTCCCCAGATGATGAGCATCCCCTCAATTTTCAATTCTTTGAGGCCACCAAAAGAACTCTATAAATATATTTTTTTTACATGTGGATCTTTTTCCCATTTGTATGACCTCTTTGGGATAGAGACCTAGAACTGGTATTGCTGGGTCAAATGGTATGCACAGTTTAATAACTCTTTTGGCTTAGTTTGAAATTGTTCTCCAGAAAGATTGCATCAGTTCACAACTCCACCAACAATGTATTAGTGACTCAATTTTGCTACATCCTCTCCAACAATTATCATCTTCCCTTTTTTGTCATATTGTTCAATCTGATAGGTATAAGGTGGTACCTCAGAGTTGTTTTAATTTGCATTCTCTATTAACTAGTTCTTTGGAGCATTTTTTTTATATGACTAGAGATAGTTTAATTTATTCCTCTTAAAACTGCCTGTTCATATGTTTCAAATATTTCTTAGTTGGGGAATGACTTGTACTCTTACGAATTGGACGTAGTTATCTATATATTTAAGAAATTGTGCCTTTATAAAAAACACTGACTGTAAAAATTGTTTCCCATTTTGTGAAAAACCTTTATAATTCAATGTAATCAAAATTACCTTTTTTTTTTTTACATTTCATAATACTCTCTATCTTTTGATTGATCACAAATTCTTCCCTTCTCCATAGATCAGACAGGTAAACTATTCCTTGCTCTCCTACTTGCTTATGTTATCACCCATTATGTCTAAATCATACAACCATTTTGAAGTTATTTTGTTGTATAGTCTATTCCTAGTTTCTGCCATCTTAATTTCCAATTTTCTCAGCAGTCTTTGTCAAACATTGATTTATTTTTCTAGAGGCTGGAGTCTTCTCAAGCAGTGGATTACTATAGTCATTAACCACTGTGTCTTATGAATCAACTTATTCTACTAATCCCTCACTCTATTTCTTAGCCAGTACCAAATAATTTTGACATTTGCTGCTTTATAAAATAGTTGTAAATTTTGTTGGCTTTTTTGATTAATTCTTTTGATATACTTTATTTTTGTTCTTCCAAACGAAACTTGTTAGTATTTTTCTGACTGTTTAAAATAGTTGTTGTCTGTTTGATTGGTATGGTGATGAATAATTAAGTTAAATTAGGTAAAATTGTCATATTTTCGCATTAGCTTGGCCTAACCTTACATCTTTCTTTAAGAATCAATATTTTCTGAGTGTTGCAAGCAAGATGTAAATCATACAAAAATACTAAAAACTGAAAAATTTACAAATTGTGCCTTTCCTGCGGGTAATGGAATGTTAAATTCACGTGTTCAAGTAAGTTCTTTGAAGGCACTGGTTATTTTATTTTTTTATTTCTAATAGCTATTATAGTAATTTTGCAAATTTTATGGTAAATATTAGGTGAATGGAATTAAATGACACCACAAAATCAACATTGTCTTCAACATAAGAAGCACTGAAAGCAACTATAACCAATAAAGGAGATACATTACTTTGCTATGGAGAGAAAAACACAGTAGATAGATAGCCTTGTCCTCATGATGTCTTTAAAATATGATGAGACCAAAAGGAAGATATTATGGGTATCGAGTAAATCTTCTGAGAGGCATATATGGAAGTGTGAGTGCAAGAATTACGTAGGATAATGAGGATATGGCTGGGTAATTTTTTTCATTGATTGATGGAGAAGCCAAAGAAAAGAGATCTTGAATCTATTGAAGGGAGAAAAACTGGAGATAATCAGCTCAGAAGACCAGGTTTTCATGAGAGTGTCCTATATCAACTACCAAGCCAGATGGAAGAAATGGATGGTGAGTTACTGAACTAAATTGCAAAATGATCAAGGAAGAAGGGTTATCTTCTGATAATGAATTTTAACTATCTCAATATATATGTCTATTATTGGTAGAATACCTGATAAATTTTTGAATTACCCTGTCAATAATTTTTTCTTTTCATCAGTAGAGGAAGCAGAATGGAAAACTTTTTTAACCTAATTCTGAGAAACTAGGAAAGAAAAGCTTAGGTGGAAATAAAAAAAAAAAAACCTTCAAAATAAATGGATCTTTTCACTTTAGAATTCACTGATACTGAAACAGGAAATAGTGGACATTGCCAAATCTTTATATTAGATCATTTAATATATATATAAATATATGTTTATATATATGTGTATGTATATACATATATATATACATACATATATATGTTATGTATAATATATAATATATATGAGGTTATATTAAAAAATCATCTTTTAAAGAAAAGTTGAGTAGAAAAGCTATGATATATGTATATATTTGTGTGTATATATGTATATAAATATGTGCACACATATATATGTCTGAATACACATGTAAATCTGCAAGCATATGTAAATATGCATGTTTGTAGTTATATGTATCTTTTGTGTATTATGTATGTGTGTATATTTTACATATACACATATGTAAATCTATACATGTATATATACATGTGCACATATACATACACACAAGGGTGTATACATACATATACATATACACACATACACACACACACACACACACACTATAGCTTGAACTTCCAAAATTGGCTTTAGTGAAGTAAGACACACCAAAGAACATAATTCTGATAAAAAAGAACAGAAACCAGACACTCAAGTAAAGTAAGTGTGCTACACAGATAATTTTGCAGTGAGCAGAGATTTTAAAACAACATGTACAAATGAATGAAGCAGGAACACGCAATTCAAATGAATAGAAAAGATCGGAAAATTGTTGGTAAACATATTCTGTGGAAAACTAAAGATCAGGAATAACTGAATCTTTAAAAAATTGTAAGTGCCATTAACTAAGCTGCTCTTATTCCCTTTCTAGTCTATGTCTGGGAGAAGTTAAAAAAAAAAGTAGGAAAGTAATTAGCCCAATGGATATAAATAAATGGAATGATAACCACTATGGTGGGAAAAAGCAGAAATGTTCCAATTTTTATTTTATTTTTGTTTTCTTGGCCAAATATGATTGTAATAGGAATAACTGGAAATTAAAACAACGTAATCAGTGATAACAAGAAGACAAGTGTCAGATGAATTAAAAACATTGGGAAAAGAAGTTATGTATGGGTTACAAAACAATTACTAATGACGTGAGAAATTATGCAGAATCTGAAAGAAGATACAGTAGATGTACAAAATTACAGAAAAAAGAATTAATTTTTCAAATGATACATTAATTACACAGTAGTCTTATAAATATCATGTAATAATTAATCTTATCAATATATCTCAAGGAAAACTGAAGACCGTTTTATTATATGGGTGATTTTTTGAGATTAACAATAACGAAAGAATAAGAACAAATGGTAGTGATAACTGTAGTTCAATATGGTTTCTTTAGAACAAAGCAAGATAAATTAAATTCATTTCTTTCCCTGACAAGTTTCCTAAACTGGTAGATTCTGGCATGGCATAATAATTCATCTGAATTTCAACAAGAGTTATGGCATTCTTTCATTCAAACTTTGTGATAAGTTTAAATTGTTGCATAAAATGAGAAGGGGTTGAGTGTGAATATCCAAAGTGCTGGATAAATTATTGGTGTCAGGAAGTCACAAATTATGTAAAGTGGAAGTGCATTAAAATTTAGATTTCTAAGAAATATTTCATATCATCCTTTAGAGAATTTCCCCTTTAAGAAAATGAGCAGAACAAAAGGTAAGATATTTATTAGGGAAATGATTTAAAAGTAATAAATTTAATTCCTGCTCAAATATTGATCAAGGACGATCATTACCTTCCAGAAACAAGGTAAATTCCATTTTTCCTTGAGAGGGAGGCACCCTCCATAATTCCAGTTCCATTTAGATTGTGAATATAAATGTCTAGCAAGGACATGTGCAATTCTTCAAGGGGAGTGGTCCAAGAGAAATGGGATTGTGATTTAGTCACCGAAATCATTTTGTAATATTAACCCACAATACATGTAACATCTCTTTTCTATATTCTTAATTCCTATAAATGTTACATGCTCTTCTCTTGGAACACAGAATTATGTTGGAAGCCTTGGGAGACTATGTTACTTTATACAACTTTTTCATAAAGCCAGACGTGCTTCTCTAATAAATTAGTCATAAATTAAGGGTAATAGTGTTTGGAAGCTATATCTTAAAATGCATTACAGAGTATTAGGATTTGTACTCTGTTCTTCTATATTTTAGGACATAGACATTTGGCCTTGTTGTGTTCAACACTTTTGTCCATGACAGGTGAAATCATAGATGAAATTCTTCATGACTTTTGATTGACATTGAAAGAAAAGAGGAGTTTATGTATTATTTGGTAGAGCTGAGGTCCTAAAAATATCACAACAGCTATAAAAATATAGTATATTTAATAGCATAATATTTGATGCAAAAAATGCTAAATGACTTTTCAAATGACTTTTCAAATGACAAATGAACAAGCATATGAAGAGTGAGGTGCTGTAGCACAAAAATAGCAAGTGGAGAAGTAGTCTAACACACTTGAAAGAGAAGCAATAGATGATTTCCGGCAGTTTCTTTTTACACTTTATAGCAGAGAGAACACTAAATTATGGCTAAGGCTAAGGGAAGATGCTTATTTTCATTAGGCTAAACTATACAAAATATTCAGTCCACTAAGGTACTGTATACTGCTCAAAATTTATCTAGAGTGTTTTAGCCCCAGTCCCATTTCAGATATGAGGGCATTAAGAAACTTTAGATTTGTCCATAGGAAGGTGAGCAAATTGAAAATGAAACTAGAATTCATGTTATAAGAATCATTTGAAATAACTGAACTTATTTAACTAAAGAAAAGAAAATTGTTTCTCCTCATGTTCCAGCATGCTAAGGTGGAGTGTCAACTGGGTGGCGTATCAAATAGCATGCTAATTATGGAGTAAAGTAGAGCTGAGTTCAAATTCAGCTTCAGATACTCACTGGCACTGTGATCTTAGAGGAGTCAATTCTGTCTCAGTTTTCTCAACTGCAAAATGGAAATAATAACAGCAGCTATCTCTCAGGACTATTGTACAGATTGAATGAGATAATATTTATAAAGTGCTTAACAGATTTTCTGGCACATAGTTGCTGCTATACAAATTTTAATTACAAGTTATTATTTCTATTTGTAATAGTAGTCCAAAAGAGTTCAGTCAAATTAATAACAGTAGGAGGCAACAAAACTTTCTTCTGCTCTTGAAAGTACCGTTTCCTTTTGCTTGATCAGCTTTGCCTACTATTTGTGGGTAAGTAGAGTAGATAGTTGCAAGTAGTAAAATTGGAAGGTTTAGGAGAGATATACTGTGACTCACAACAGAAAAAAAATTCTTCATACTTGCTCAATTAACCTTGAAATATCATTAATTTGACATAAAATTTATCATTTGAAAAAATGTATTAATTTAAATTTAAATTTAAGTGTAAATAACATGACCATATCCTTTTATGTTCGTATCCCTTCCTCTTAATGGCAGATAGAAAAGACAGAGCACCTGAGTGGTAGAAAGAAAGAATAGAATGTAAGCAGGCTGCATTAGGGAGAAAAATTTGAAGGAAGGGAAAGTCAGCTTCAGGCTAACCCTGTGCCTAATAGTTTGGAGAAACACAAGAAAACATTGGGTTGGTTTGATGAATACTGCTAGTTAGCATAAAGTCTTTGCTTTCTGTCATTCAAAAATAGAAAAAAAAATAATGTCTTCAATTTTGACCTGATAGATAGATCTTGTTAAGGTAGCTTCACTTAAACTTTTTAAAAAAAGCTCTAAGATACAAAACGTAGGATTTAGTAAAGAAAGGAATGAAAGACAAATTGTTTTAATCATTTTGTGCATCGAGATTTGGTTTCTTAGGTCTCTTTACATTTCCCGGGACACATTTTCTTGTCTTTCCTTATATAATTGCCTGCTTCTCTAAAATAGTGCTGGATGATAAGAAAAACAAAAGCAGAAACAAACAAACATGCTCAATTTGGAAAAGTAGAGATTAGTTTTCTAGGATCCCTATAGAGCTCAACAATACATTTGCTATGAGGAATAATTGATTTTTAGAAATAATGTGAATTGTAAACCAGTCACACCTTCCATTTTGGAGGTTTGATTTATTTTTTTAAAGCTAAAATACCTACCACACAGAAGATTCTGCTCATCCATTTGGTTTTCTTTTAATAATTTACATTTATAATCATTTCACTTCTTTTGAATTAATTAGTTATTAATACAACTTATTTGTGTTACAATATATTTATAAATACACTATTTACAAAAATATAAATAAATAATTGACTTTTGAGAAATGGATTAGACAACTAACGTTTTTACTTACCAAATGACAGTGTCTTTTGAATCCAAGAAAGAAAAGACCATGAAAATTCTATTTCACAATTTTATGGGATATGACTCTGTCAAATCATAAAAGATCTGAAATCTAAAATTTATATTATGAAAAATACATTAAAGACCACATAAAATGTTTCAAAAGGTTACATTTTTATATCTGCAAAGGTAATTTAAATGGAAAAATCCTTCCCACTCATTAATAGACCCATGTGACATGCATATATGACATAGAAATCTATATCACATGTGGTGGGAGAAGCACTCTGGATGGATGGAAAAGGAAGGGTGCAGCAGAGCTGGGAGGAAGTTGGTCAGGCTAGTCAGAGCCAGGAAAGACATAGCCAAGCAGAGAGCTAGTCTTGCGAGTGACTGTTTGTGAGGTAGTCACAGCAATGGGTTGAGAGATGGGCGGGTGGAAGGCTTCAAAATGCCTTTGTCCCTTGCAGTGATAATGTGTATTGACTTCTTAGCAAATATGACCAGTTTGGCTTTATGGTTTAGGGATTTAGTTTTCTGGTATCTGAATAAATATGTTTTTTCTTTTTCCTTCTGCATGGAGAGTCTGTCATATATTTTGTGATTGAGAACTCTGCAGACATACTCATAATCACCACCAGTGCCACGAATATTGCCTTGGTGACACATTTGGCATCATGAACAGTATCGCAGGGTATAAAAACTCTCTTTGGAGGCAGAAAGAATTTAGATGAGGAAAAAGATATCCAACATTGGGAGGATTTACAGTATTCCTTCCTACAAGGGAATGGGTTAAAAGTTCTGTACACTGTTAAGGATGTCAGGTTAAAGGAGGGGAAACCTAGAGATTTGGAAAGGTATTTGGAAGTGATACTAATAAGACCAGGGAAAGATCTTCAGGGATATTTTAGGAGACGCTGAATTTTATTATTTTTATTATTAAGAGCTGAATTATTATTAAGAGCTTATCAAATTACCTGCTGAAGGAAAAAAAAACCAGATGGAAAAGTTAGAAAGTTTCTATTGGAATTCCCAGCATTCAGGCTCTCTTTTAAAAGAACAAGCTGAGGGGTTTCAGGTGGAAAAAAAGACTGTTCCTTTAGCTAAGTAGAAGCAGAAGGCTGGCAAAAGCATATGCATACTCCTTTTGTATGGAAGCAACCTAGTTGCCATGACAATGACTGCCAGGAAAGTGCATGTGTGGAAAATGTAACTAAGTCAGATTGGGAAAAAGAAACAATGTTGCAGGAGACTTCACAAGCTGAAACTCACTCCATATTAAGGCAAAAACAAGAGAACCAAGTAAGGAACACAGTGTTTACAGGGATAATTGAAAGCCAGTAGGAGTTGAGAGATATTTTGAGTCAGTTCACCTAAAGAATGGGAGAATTATTAATATCTTGTATTGTGAGAATAAGTGATAAAGGAGATGGAGGAATATCAATAGAAAATGGAAAAAATGGATCAAATTCTGTAACTAGGGCATTAATAGACACTGGGGTAGAGGCTTCCCTTATATATGGAAATATTGATAATTTTAAACATGGAACTCCTATCATCATCACAGGACTGGGAGGGGCTGAAATATTAGCTAGACAAGTCAAACAAAAAGGAAAATTGGACAATTACCTGAGAAAGAATATACCATGATAATTGTACTAATTCCTGAATACATAATTGGAATAGATATATTGAGAGGTATGATTCCAAATTTACCTGACAGGAGATAAAAATTTGTAGTAAGGGAGATAAGAATTAATACAATTTAAGTGGATAAAATAAAAATGAACCCAATCATTTTATCTGAACCTTTAAAAGTAATTACTTTAAAGCAGTATTGTGTACCAGGTGGATAAGATGAAATTACCAATACTATAAAGGAGTATATCGTGGCAGGAGCATTAGTCCCTGTAACAACATGATGGAATAGTATTGTCTGGCCAGTATGAAAGTTACATGGGACATGGAGAATGGCAGTGGATTATAGACAATTGAATAATGTGGCTCCTCCCTTGTATACTGCTGTTCTACATACCATTACTTTAATAGAAAGGATTCAGAAATATTATGGGATTTGCTATGCAGCTATTGATTTAGCCAATGCTTTCTTTACTATTCCAATAGATTCTGAACAATGGGACCAATTTGCTTTTACTTGGCATGGCTGACAGTACATTTTTACATGCTTGCCACAAAGATAACCCCACTATTACTCATTGAATTGTGACTGAACATTTAGATGAATTAAAGATATCTGATGTACAGCTTACCCATTCCATAGACCATATTACAATACAAGGGAAAAATGTAAAAGTGGAGAAGAGTTTGATGCTTTTAATTGAGCATATGAAAAGCAAAGTGTGGGAAATTAACCTTGCAAAGATTCAAGGGCCAACTGAAACTGTAAAATGTTTTGGGTATACTATGGAATAAGAGACTTGAGTTTCACCTGCAAGCTTGACAAAAGATTCAGGATTTTTCCCATCCCCACCAATAAGAAAGAGAGTGAAGAATTTATAGAATTATTTGGATACTGGTGACATCCCATATAGCATCTAGGACAAATTTTGAAATTCTTTTTATATCAAATTGCTAGGAAAAAATATAAATGTGTTTGGGGACTTGAGCAGAGTAAAGTTTTTGAAGAAACAAAAGATGCTATACAGTTGGCCCTAGATTTAAAGCCTTTAAAATGTGCCCCAGTTGAATTAGAAGTGGCTGTAGATGATGAATATGCAAACCAGAGTTTAAGGCAAAAACAACAAAGCCAAAATATACCTTTAGCATTTTAGTCTAGGAAACTTCTTTCACCTGGAATTCAATATACTCCTTTTGAAAAGCAGTTTTTAACTACATATTGGACTTTGGTGGAGATAGAACAACTGACTTTGGGCCACAAGGTATTATGAAGGCCTAGAATCCCAACTATGGCCTGGATAATGAGTACCCCAGTTTCTAACAGAATTGGACATGCTCAAGAGGCTAGCATAATTAAGCAGAAATGGTATGTGCAAAGTAGATCTAAGACAGACTACTGTGGATTTTCTGCTTTACATGAATCTATAGTGAACATAGATACTGAGAGAAGTGATACACCCCCTGAACCAAAGCAACACTTGCTACAGTCCTTGATAAAATGGAATGAGTAATATGATGGATTAATTGAAGAACAAAAGAGCCATACATAGTTTACTGATGGGACAGCAAAATATTTGGGCAACAAAAGACACTGAAAAGTGGTAGCCTATAACCCATGTGCTAGGTGGACTTTGAAAAGTACTAGGATAGCTGGGAGTAGTTAGTATGCTGAAGTTATGGCAGTACATCAAACTACCAAAACAGAACAATGAGGACAGTGTCCTATATTCATTGATTCATGAGTAGTAGCTAATGGGCTAGCTACATGCATTCCCATGCAGAAAAATAAAAATTGGGAAATTCATGGGAAAAAAAATTGTGGAGCAAAGTATTATGGGAAGATATATGGGACATGTCTTTGGTTAGTAATGTGCCAGTTTTTCGTGTAGATGTTAATGTGCGCTCAGCATGCCAGAATGTGAGTACAACTCACTTATGATCGACCAGCAAAAATTGCTACTTTTATACCAAATGATTATCTGGTTTTAGCAAAATGGATTCAGCAAATCGTCAACCATTTAGGGGTCCAGGCCACATACCAGTGAGCAGAAGATCAAGGTATTAGTATCTCTTATTTATTGTTAAAACAAGTAGCAGCGGAATGTTATATATGTCAGTTGGAAAATAAATGAATTGTTCTTCAGATAATAACTGGAGTGATAGCAAGGGGAAAAGTACTAGTGCACATTTGGCGTTTGCCAAATTTGGCAAATAGATTTTATTAGACCCCTACTGGAAGATAAAGGATGAAAATTTGTATGTACTTGTATTGACACCTATTCAGGTGTACTAGTGGCTTGTCTCTAAAAAATGCAACCCAGAACATCACCTGCAAAATTCCAGATATCATAAGTCTATATATGGAACTACAGTGTAGATCCAAATTGACAATGGATCACATTTCAAAGGTAATGAAATGAATAGATTGTATATAAATATCATAGAAAGCTTATATCGTATTCCATAATATCCACAAGCATCTGAGTTCATTGAAAGAGTGAATGAATAATTGAACAAAAATTTAAGGAAGTTAAGTTCTAATAATTCTTATCAACATTGGATAGATAATTCTTTATGTAAGATAAAGCCAGATGTCACCCTTGTCCACAACTCTGATATGTCACCCCTGAGTCTGGTGTCGACTAAGCTCTGGATGCCAGCTGAAGATTTGACCCCATGAACGGGACTTTTTGGTGCAGGAACTAGTCTACGTCCAATTTCATCAGGAAGTACCTATAGAAGAAGAAATCTTCACCCTTTACCCCAAGAATTTTGGTCCCATTTGTTCAAGGGGGAAATGATGGAGTATTTGTGCTCAAGTGTCATCCTAACATCTTGTTGTATGTGTCTATTCTATGACATCCCTGTTATATTGTTGCAAACTTCTATTGACACCAGCTGCCTAAGATACTGTTTTCTATGCTTATTTTCTGTTATCCTTGTCACAATTCTATTCATACCAGTTGCCCCATCTACCTATGTAATAAATACAAAATATTTGGGGGCTGAATGTAATGGCAATTTGGATGGGAAAATCATTCCCATTAATGAATAGGTCCAAATGACTTGCTTAAAACACATGAAAACCTAAGTCACAGGAGGCTGGAGGAGCTTGCTGAATGGATGCAACAAGAAGGGTGGAGCAGAGCTGGGAGGAAGTTGGTCAGGCTAGTCAGAGCTAGGAAGGACACAGGGAAGCAGACAGCTAGGCTTATGAATGTTTGTTTGTTCGTTTGTGGGAAGGTCCAGAAAAAGGGTGGAGGGTGAGGTGGTGGATGGCTTTGAAATGCGTTTCTGCCTTGCAGTGCCAATGTGTATTGACTTCTTGGCTATTATCACTAATTTGGCTTTCTGGTTTGGGGATTTAGCTTTCTGGTGTCTGAATAAACGTTTTTCTTCTGCTTTCTCTATGGAGAGTCTGCTATATACTTTGTGATTGAGAATTATACTAATATATTCAGCAGTGAATATTGCCTTGCAGACATAATATTTTAAACTAAATTTTTGTATAATCCTTTTTAACATTGTTGAAATGACTAATGTTGTGGAAATTAACAAACACACACCCAGTTTGAATTCTCCAGGTTGTCCAAGCTAAATGTACACAATAGACTGGAAAAAGAATTCAAAGAACAATCCTGATAACCTGCCATTCAATAATTTGAACTAAGGCAATCGTAGCATTTTTAGTATCTTAATTGATAACTCCTCTCTTATTGTTTTTGGAAGTTTTGAAGATACATATTCTGAAGGTGTAATTCTGCTGCCTCTCATATTCAGTAGAAACAATGTGACTTGAAAAATGGAGCAGCAGTGGACTTCTTCACTGGTTTCAAGAGAATACTTCACATTTTTATTAGTGTAAAACCATTTCGATTAAAACCTTATCTAAAGACTGATTGTACCTCCAACTCTTAGAGGGTGGTGAAGAATACGCTATAGATATAAAGCTCATAAGGATGCTCTCATTATTTTCTGAGTAGTAGAGCAAATATCAAGAAAGTGGACAAAGCACTATTTCTCTCAAGTTTTAACTCCTTCAGGAGAAGCATTTGCAATACATTTTAATATTCTGGCTTCTTGACAATCAAGGTCATAAAATGTAAGTTCATATTTCCTCATCTCTGTTCTCTTTCCTTTCTCATCTACCTACCCCTAAAACCTCATACATGTACACCTATTGGGCTATGACTTTGTGATGTGAAGTAATGCAATGTGACCAAAAGAGAAACTCTGAGTTGTAATCTGAATTTTGTTTAGTTCTAGGATTTTTATTGGAATTTGTAATAAGAATTAAAATCTCAATGTGTAAGTTCCATTTCAGGTTGACTTTCATGCCTTCATTTTAACAAATTTCCATGAAATCTTACACGATCTTACTGAATCTATGAGCCAAACTCTTTACTCCTTTCATTAGTTTCATTCAACTACAGATATTTGAAATTTATGTATGAGATTTTGCATGTAATTCTTCAAGCCTAATGCCCAATAGTCCACTTACTGATCATCTCAACACTTGTTGCCTAATAAAAAAAGACTCAAAGGCACTCTACATTTTCTTTCCTGTTGTATCCAAAAGAATACTACTTCAGAATAACTAGTACTTCATCTGTTTTCCAAGTGGATTTCTATCTGCCTGGGAAGTTGAGTTAGGCATTATTTCATTATATGATTTCAGAGCTCTCTTCTCTCTCATCTGTTTTAAGATTCTGTGATATAAGAAGAATCTTTCCTTCTTCTAACTCCTAATATTTATTAAATTTTGGTGACTAGTCATGCCATTACCCAGCTCCTTGAGGTACTGCTCAGGTAATTGGCCAAATCCAGTTCACAATTTTTCACCAAATGTGTGGAAAACATTTTACTGTTTTGAGGGTCTACAAAAGAAGAAAGAACAAGCTAAATGTCTAGAAATACATCCACACAATAGCAAAGACTTGAGGGAAGAAAATAACCAAAGGAAATCATCTGGTACAGTGGATTAAGTACACATCATGGGTTCAGAAAGACATATTCAAATCTGACCTCAGGTACTTCCTATCTGTGCTAGTTAGTACCACTAAGGTTCCTCATCTGTATAATGCAGATAATAGTAGCATCTAACACCCATGATTATAAAGAGTATAAAATCAGAAAATGGCAATTACTATTATAACCATAAAGTAGACAATTTCTTACTTAGCTTTGTTGCCTTTGAATTTTGTTATTTGTAAGCATGTAGTTCTAACAAAACCCCTATTTTTATAGTGATGAATATATCTTAATAAAAGATAGCCTAAATTTTACAAGTTTTATATGCATTGCTGGAGTACTAAATTTTAGTCTTAGGGCCCATTCTCTTACATATATTCTTACTCTTCCACTTCCTTCACCAAGCTTCTGCATATTTATTATCAATTTATTTAGGTAAAGAGAAGATTACCTTAGAGATAAGCAATTCCAATGAATGCATATACTAATAGTTATTCTTGGTTTCTAAATCATGTGATCTGTTAAAAGTTTTTCTTCCTCCATGATAATATAAGTTGTGAACCTTACTTTGTTATTATTATTGTTTTAAATATGTAGTACCTAGTACTATTAAAAGACCAAAACTCATTTACTTAAATAATGGCTAAACTACCCCTAGTTTACTTTTAATGGCTACAAAGGTGGAGCAAGAGGGTTGTGAATGCATCCTGAGAAACAGTCCTTTCGACCTTTTACCTTAATTTACATTCTCATCAGGCAGAAAAGAGAGGATAATATTTTATCAATTTTCTAAGTCTACCTGCCAAGAATTACTCCCTTGACATTCAAAGGATGATGAACAGCTTCCTGAAATGCTGTTACTTACCTCTTCTGGCTGCTTAGAGACAGTTTTAAACAGGTTAAGAATTTGTGCCTTGCAGCCAGACAATCTGGACACTGGAATGGAGTTGGATAGCTTTTGGATTGACCCAATTTATTAATTCCCAAAATTCAGACTCACTCATAAATTACAGTCATACATACAACTGGAAAAAAAATTTGTTCGCAGTTGTCACATAAGGTAAGAGAGAAGCCTTTCAGAACCTTTAAAAGACTGGAAAATTGGTGGTCTGCCTTTAGAAGGCATTGTTTGACATTTTTATTCGTAAAGTTTGATTAAATACGTTGAACAGCAAAAATCTAATTAGTGTTAATGCCCGCTAACAAACATAACAGGAAATCATATAGGTGTGCACTGTTCCTTATCACTACCTCTGCCTGTCCAACAATCAAGTTTGAGGCTTAAACCTGTTATGTTGGTTCTTTGTACATCTAGGTATTATAAGTAGATGACTCCCTAGAATTGGAATCTTGAGCCATGGCAAACTTGGAACCAAGATTCCAGGCCACTGTACCTCCCAAGTAAATAAGGAAGGACTGAGAAGCCCATAATTGTGTGGAGGATGGGGAGTGGGAAGGTGGACTTTTGAATTTAAAATTTAGTGAGAACATATTATATAGAAAGAGAGTTAAACTTTGAACCTAAACCCACTGTTCTCCTTAGAGACAGAGATGGTGTGTTAAGGGTTATGTCCCCCAGGTTTTACAGTTGATGTTCCTATGTTTGTTCTTACTCTAACTTTGAAGTGAATATTTATTACTTTTAGAAAGCTAATCTATGTCTTAAAGAGCTAAACTGGAGAAAGACCATAATAGGGGAAGGTTATATCAATTGCAGAGAACAGATACCTGCAACTCACTTATAGGTATCAGAGATCCTTGGAGTGAAATATAACTTAACAGGCCTTTACGAAGTGGGGGTGGGGGGGAGGGTAAACACTGTTACATTAGTAATTATATTCAAATGTAAGTTGTAAAGTGTATTATAACACTAAGGAGAATTATCAGTACCAATACTGTACTTTCTTTTCACAGATTAATTGCTCCTGCTTGCACACAAAACACCACCATATGGTTTTAGCCAATCCCAACTCTATTTGTAATTTTCTTGGCAAAGGTAATATCATTTGCTTCTCCAACTTATTTTACAGGTGAAGAAACAGGAAAATAGGGTTAAGATAATTTGCCCAGGGTCACACAGCTAGATAAGTATCTGAGGCTGTATTTGAACTTGGAACCTCCTCATTCCTTCCTCAAGAACTGCATGCCATCTAGGTGCCTGTCTCTCAACTGTGGCTCCAAGAAATTGTGTGTAGTATGTTCAGTGACCAAGCACCAGCAAAATCTTCTTAGCAGACAGGCTAAACCAAGTTGAGGAAAACTGACAAGGCTCACACATGTCTTCTTGTTAGGGGAATGTCTAACCCAAACACTTGGAGACTTGCCTGGAAGAATGGGCAGATGAGAACAATTTGTCCCAATGGCCATGAAAGTGTTTGAAAAAAGTTGTTTAGGAGTGCATAGATCTTAATTGGACATCAAACATGTCAAGGTTATCCACTGCACTCTGGGCCATCACCACTTGTCTTCACTTTTGTCCTGCCACTGGGGTCAATGATCCAGGAAGAAAGAATGAGGTTGATGCCTCACTTAAATACAATTAATGAACAAATGATGTCATTAGTTCAACTCAAAAATGAAGGATGAACAACATTTTAGTCAATAAATAATCCTTTGGAAAACAAACAAATGGAATTTTTGGGGGGAGAACAGAATAAAAGAGAAATATTTAAATATTACAACAAAAATAGGAACAGTGTGTGTGTGTGTGTGTGTGTGTTTGTATGTGTGTGTGTGTGTGTATGGTGGGGGAGGGAAGAAATAAAACTGCTCCGTTCAGAAACAAGAATCTTTAAAAATATTCTGAATACTAGCATAGGAAGTTTCTTCCTGGATTGAACTACGGCATAATTAACTCCTGTAAGGTTTCAGGATTAGGGTGTATGTATGATCATCATAGGCAATCAATGGAAATGATTTGTCGTTGTTAATATTAATTTATGTTAATGTAAATTAATATTTATATTAATATTAATCAATACTAATTTATACATAAATGTGTGCATGTGCACTGCCTAAGTTATTGTCTCCACTATTTTTGTTGGGAAGGCAACACCAAAAGTATGAAGTCAAACGATCTCTCAGTTAATCAGATGGGAAAAAAACAATTTGTCTGTCTGGAATGTGAGGTAAAACCATTTTCATGCAAATGTTCTTTCCACTGATCTACTTTACATTTGCGTTGTGTTGTTCTGAAGAATTTGAGAATTATTTTTGTGTTTAAAGAAATGAAAAACTTTCATAGTCCATGAGATGATGCTCTGATTTTATAACAATTACATCAGTCACATTTATTCTAAAATCTTGAAAAGGACAGAAAACTAAAACTGACCAAGAATTTTGTTTTAGGATTTAACATATTTTTTTCTAGCAACAATCACCATGTCAACCAATGAATAAAACTCAAAGAATGTAAGTTGAAGAAGCCCACAAGCCTCCTTATTGTTTTGATTTGACATTTATTATGGTGTGTTGAGGTCTATTTTCTATGAAGCATGAAGTGTGAACACAAAGGAATCTTATTGTTATGATCAACATGTATGAAGAAAAAAAACCCTTCAAATATGTCTTCTGTCTTTTGCTTTCAACCAGACCTTAAAATTATCTGTCTGCTTATTTAAAGCCATTTTAAGAATTTTGCTCAACTTGTTAAATCTGTTTTACTAAAGAAAATTGTTTCTTCAAAAGCATTTCATTTATGTGAATCTCAGCTGCTTCATTGCTTCTGATCTTGTAGGTTCAATTTACATGAGTTTCCCTCAAGATTTAAAAAGGCACATGAGAACTTAGTGATGCAAATGCGAAGTGCAAGGACAAATTAAACACACAGGTAAGCATGCCCACATATGCTCACATGCAAACATTTTCCTTTGCTCTGTAAAATAACATTTTACAAACTCATGACTACTAAAATTGCATAAGCTCTTTGTTTTTCAAGCAATAGCTTCAAAGTACTTTGTACTTATTTCATTTGATCATCATGACAACATAGCAAAGTAGGTTATGCAAATATTATTCTCCTCATCTTATTGATGAGCAAGTTTAGCCTTATTCAATATTTCAAGATGATATAACAGTATCAAGGCAGTAGAGAGACTATAGGATCATTATTTCCTGTCGAATGCTCTTTTCTGTTTTGCTTCATTTATGCTTAGGATCATACAGTTATTGGATCACAGGAAGTCAAGAGTTCAGAGATCATGAAATCCAGTCCCTCTCATTTTACAGATGAAGAAATAAACAATCTCAGAGTAGTTAAGAGATTTATCCAAGGTCACACAGGTAGTACTTTATCTCTATCTTCAATTTGTTCTCTTGCTCTGTATAGCATTTTGTCTGCTACTAGAAAATAGAAAGGGATTTGGGATTTATTTTAGTACACTCTGTTAACACAGAAAAGAAAATGTTTCAAATTTGTCACTATAATAAAATCAGTTCAATTCTGTCTACTAATAAATAAAGCAACACCAAGTTGAATAAGAGAAATAATCTCCTAGAATCTCTTTCACATTCTTACCTTGGTCAAGGATAAGGAAAAAAAAAACATTTAATTCTAAGATCAGTTATCTTGGTTTTGTATTCCCCAAAATAATCCATTTATGTAGAACAGTCAATTAATAGGGCCTCACATTTGAGTAGCAAAATTATACTTTTCAAAGCATTTTTACATACATTATTTTATCCATTTCTACAACCTGACATTGTAGAAAGAACAATGGATTAGTGAATTTAGAGCCAAAGGCCTTGGATTTCAATACAAGTTATAATACAAACCCTGTTACTGTGGCAAATCAGTTTCACTCTCTGGGTTCCTGTGTGGATTTCAGTTTCTTTTTCTTTAAAATAAAATAGAAAAAAAAAGACGATTTCTCATTCCATTCCAGTTTTGAATCACCCCAGAAATAAATTCATCAGTATGCAGATGTAGTATTTTATCCCCATTTTACTACTGAGCAGATTAATTAAATAAAAATAGCAAGTGATTTGTTGTGAATTTTACAGCAATATATTGACAAAACGATGATGAAAGCAAAGATCATTGTTCTTTCTACATAGCCAAACTATCTCTCTACTTTTTCTTCACACCGTTGCTACTACTTTTTCAGGGTTGGCTTTGATCAGCCTCTTATTCAACTTGGACATTTTCCAGTTCCTATGAATGAGAACATAAATTGGAAATAGATGTTGTTTGGATTTTTACAATCTTTTGTTCAATGGGTAGCAATCATTCTAACTCACAGTCATGTTTATTAGTTAAAATACATTTTATAGGATATGTCTGTTAAGCCGTTTATTAAAACTCATCTAAAGGTCATATTTAATTGCTCACAGATGCCTCAGTAGGCTGCAGAAGGGCATGTCTTCATTACATTCATTCTTCATGTTTGCTTTATAGAGTCATTAAAATATAATACCACTAAAATACCACATTGAATATTAACTTCCATATGGTTCTTACTCTATTTTGAAGCTAAATAAAATGTTCTATTAGTACATCTATTTTTTTAACTAGAAAGGATAATTATTTTATATAAAACTAGATTTACAGCTGTTTCATATAGCAGTCTCAAATATTACTCTATGCTACAGTATGATCTTCTTCATTGTCTAAGGACTTTTTCAATTATTTCAATGATATTTTTCAACTCCTGTGATAAAGCTCATGGTATTTTCTAACCAAAAATGTCCTCATTTTTCACCTTTGACTTTTACTAGACATTTGTAAACTCCAAAAATTGTATGTCCTTGTTGAAAATGTCCAAGCCAAACAAAAAATTTCCACTTGCATTTCTTATGTGGTATTAAAAAAGAATTTATTGCACTCTTTATGTAGTAATGTATAGTTTAGGCAAGGTATTTTTGTCCCTTTACTCTGTCTTACTAATTTAAAGTTTCATAATAATAACAAATATGTTATCAGAAACTGTCTTCCCAAAACCTAGCACAGAATTTTGCAAACCAAAAATACTTAACGAATACTCCCCAAAATAAGCTGTTCCTTAACATGATGTAATACATGTAAAAAAGGAAAGTTAACTAACAATCAGAATTCTACATGAGAAGGATAAATTAGAGGTATTTCTAATCATATCGGGTAAATTAAGGATATCAATTAGGGCCATTTTTGTTTGATATAGAGATAGAAATGCAAATTATAAGTTTATTAAAAATATTGATTTTTTGTTTTACAAATATTTAAAGATTACTCCATACACACTTTGCAAGAGGCCTCTTATAAAATCAAAAAAAATTAAGCAAAACTAATAATACAATGTCATCTAAAAGTACTTAAAACATTTTGCATCTCAAATACTTACCTTTTTTAATAAAAAATAATCCTTTTTTTTCCTCATTCAACTCATTGGGGGTAAGACAAAATGAAATTTATAGTATAAGATGTTCAGAAATAAATAAAATTAATTTCCTCAATGAATATAAATAACAACATAGATATAGATGTAGATACATAGCTATTTGTATATATGGAGAGGTGGATTGTGTGTATGCATTTTTTGTGTGTTTGTGTAGATAAGTGTACATACATATATGTACGTGTGTAGATATGTGTCAATACATATATATGTACTTGTGTGTGTGTTTGCGTGTGTTTTGGTGGGTGGGTTGACTTGAGTGTGTATACCTGAAAGTCTGGAAATTCACTGGATGTCTTTTTATTTTTCCATTCATGATTATGCTTTACTTTGTTGGGTATAATTTTGGTGGCAATTCCAATTCTTTTTCTCTTCATTAAATAGTACTCTAAGACCCACAGTCATTTTGTGTTGCTGCTTCTAGTTCTTGTGTAATTTTAACTCTGACTGCCATATTTGAATTCTTTTTTCTTTTTACATGTAATATTTTCTCTTTGATCTGGGGTTTCACTTTTTGGCTATGATATTCTTGGAGAATTTCCTCACAGGATTTCTTTCAGACCAGGGGATTTTTCTATTTCTGTTTCACCCCAAACCCCTGTTGTAGCACTTCAGGATAGCTTTCTTAAATCATTTCTTGTATTATAGTATCAAGATTCTTATTGTTCTTTTTTTTTTAATCATAGCTTTCAGGTAGTATGATTGTTATGTTTTCCATCTTTTATCTGTTCTTGAAATCACTTGTTTTTTTTTTCTTATGAGATATTTCAGATTCTCTATTTTTCATTCTTTATATTTTATTTTAAATTTTTTTGGTCTCTTGTATATTCACTGGCTTCCATTTGCCCAAATATAATCTTCAAGGAGTTATATTTTTTTTTAAGATTCTGGATCTACTTCTCCATTCTTTTCCCATTCTTTTCATAATCTTTTTTTCCCTCTTTAACTGTTCCAATATTTTCAGTTTGTTTCTCAGTCACTCTCATTTGATTTTTAAAGTTTTTTTTTTTTTTAAGTTGCATGATTTCTTTTTCAGAAGGTGGCTTTTTCACATAAAACTTTGAGGTAGAAAAGGGTTTCTTTTTTGTTTGTTTTGTATTTCTTTCTTTGTTTTTGTTTTTGCTTCAGTATCTTCCTCTGAAGACAAAACTCAATCTTCTATATGCTCATTATTAACTTTCTGTATTTTCTGTGATTGAGTTCTTCCTCCTTTGCTTGCTCATTTTTTTTTTAATTTTATCTTTCCTTTTGTAGCAGTTTATCATCATAATACCCTCTAGTCCTGGTGTATGGGCGATGGTGCCTCTGGTCTCATACACTTCTTCAGTTCTCACCTCTCTTCTGGACCTGAAACCAAGAACTTCTTCCTCTTACAAGTGGTCACAGCCATCTGCATTCTAGATCCATTATTACTGCACTCACTGACATGTGTTATCTACTGATTTCCCAGGGCCCTGTATTGCATCATAACTGGACCTGGCTTCCATTATCAGTAGAGGTTTCCTCAATCTTCCTCTGCTCAGATAATCAACTCCCCACACTGTCCAGCAGTTTAAAATTCCTCTGCCTGGAGACAAGGTTACTTCCCAAACCAGGTAGCCACAGGGCTCACTATTTGCTATCTCAGTATTTCCTCAGTATTTCCATTTCACTGAGGTCAAACCTTGCATCTTTTCTGGTTGACCTCAGAGGACCATCAACCTAGCCCAAATCTTATTTATTTTTAATGCTCAATGTTTTTCCTTAGGTGTTACTTTTGTTATTGTTGTTGTTTTTTCCCTGAATTTTTATATTTCTTCCTTTTTAAAAACAGTATTGTGGCCCTACAAGTTATTTTATATTTAAATGCACTGATACTCAACCTATTTCTCTTTTTCATGCAGTTTCATGAGCATGGAGTTTTATATAATTTAGTGATACCCTTTCCTTTATTTTATTTAGTAATACAAGTTTGTCTCCCCTTTACCTCTTGACCTCAAAAGTCTGACATAATACATTCTTAATTCTGTAGCATTTGAGATAATAGTGCTATAGTTTAAATTTTTATAATTATCTATTAGAGTTGTAAACTTAAGAAATGGAGCCAAACATTAGTTTTGCTGCTAAAGTCTATGTTCACTAACACAGAGTGGTGGGAACAAAGATAAAGATGCAGGAAAATGAAGAGTATGTTGGTTAAATGAGGAAGAGGTAACTTTGCCCTTATCATTGACTCTTCACTCTCACTTATCCTATGTATGTATTCTGTTGCAAATTATTGTTTCTACCTTCATGCGTTCTCCTAGCTGAAATCCAACTTGCACTAAAACTGATCTGTCCATGATTAGATCTGTCTATGCAATCTTCCTATTTACTTCCAGAGACATGCTATTATTCTAGGAAAAGATATAAAATTCTATCCTATTTAAGTCCCTTTATAACTTTGCACCTTTCTACAATCCTAATCTTTTTTTTTTAATTTTCTTCCAAACACTCTATAGTTCATCTAAATGGACCTATTCATTATTTCTTACATATGATACTTTATCTCCTGACTTGGACCTCTTTTGCCAATTGAGTTAGTCTATTTTTGAAGGTGTTAATTTCTTCATCATTTTTGTGTGTGTGTGTCTCCTTTAGCAAATTGTTGACTTGCTTTTCATGATTTTCTTGCATCACTCTGATTTCTCTTTCCAGTTTTTCCTCCTCCTCTCTTACTTGATTTTCAAAATTCTTTTTGAGCTCTTCCATGGCAAGAGACCATTGCATATTTATTTTGGAGGTTTTGGATGAGGAAGCCTTGACTTCTTCTGATGTTATGCTTTGTTCTTCCTCATCCAAAAAGATGGGGGAAAACGCCTGTTCATCAAGATAGTAACCTTCTATAGTCTTATTTTTTCTTCTTTTTCTGAGAATTTTCCCAACCAGTTACTTGACTTTTGAGCCCTTTGTCAAGAGGAGGTTATACTCTGAGGATCTGTTAGATTTTAGTTCCTCCAGGTGAAACAATCAAGGGAGAGGAATTTACTACTCTCCTTGCCTGTGCACTGATCTGGGAGCAACCAAAAACTTTTCTCCCCACAATCTGCAATTGGAATTCCCTCATCACAAACTCCTCCAGCTCCACTGCCAGTGCTCCTCTTCACATCTGGGTGGAGCTCATGACTAAGAATCAGATCAATTAATTGCCCCAGTGGCTTCAGGCAGAGGTGATACAGTGTTGCCACCCAGGGCTGAGATTCAGATCAGCTCTTCATTTCCTCCAGGGTTTCTAGAGGCAGGGCTCCAAAAATGGCAGCTGCTGCAGTGCCTGCTGGGTGAAGTTCAGACCATGCTCCCCTCTCCTACCTGAAGGAGCCCTCCCACTGATCTTTGAAGCTATCTGTGGTGTGTGTGGGTTGAGCAATCTGGAAAGTGCAGTTAGTGGCACCCTAAAACCTGTTCCAGATTCTGTCCCTGCTGTATCTCACTGGTCTGCATGCCACATCCTGGTCTGTGCACCTCATGCTGTCTTGACACACTTTTTAAAGAAAGTTATTCACTGCATATATGTTGTTTCCCTCAAAGTGGGGACCTGAAAGGACCTTAGCTTAAATGGACCAAGGCTTTCACTGCATCCTGATAGATGTCTGGCCACTGGACCCTGATGGCTATGGTGGATAAAGTGAAGCTGATGACTTTGCACAGCTTTCCTTCACTCAGATTGAAGTTCTCCTTGATAACAAAGGACCAACCCTACAACTACAAATAATCACTTAATTAGTGTTTTTTTTTTAAATAACGGAATTACATATTTCAAATTGTAGCCAAATTTAATTAGTATCAGATCTTGTTGTTGTTGTTGATGTTGTTGTTGATTTCCCTCTTTGAGTTTTAATCCTATTCAAAATGGAGAATTTCAGTATGAATCAAGTTAGAAGTAGAAGAATTTTGAATGAGAGTTTCTACCAAATGATAGGTGGAAGTGTTAAATGGAATACCACTACTCCTAGAGGTAAGAGTTTTTAAAAGGTCTAAGGACAACATACTTTAAACACCATCAATGTGACTATGAACGTGTTTGAGGTTAATGGTATCATGTAGAAATGACTTGAAAATCGATACATGGAAGCAATTAAAATTTGAAAATTTCTGTTATTCTATAATTGAATCACATGCATTTTCAATGAAATAAAAAATATTGATATATAGTCACAAAAAGGGGTCTAAAACGATAATGGTGAGCAATATGGGTTCTCACTTTCCCTCTAGAAGCTGTGAAATAAAAGAAATAAGAGTTTTCTGAGATATCTAATCCCAAAAGGAAAAACAGTTTTCATTTAAAATGTGAATGTGAAAGGAATGGAGCTGGAAAAGACCCAAGATGAAAGAGTATTTGCTAGCAATTGTGAAACCTTCTCTGTGCCCACTCATAAAATAGTGCTGAATGTTTATATGCTGTTATGTTGGGCAGCAAATTCTGCTTACATGGTGAGAATTCTGCAGATGAATCAATGAGCTAATTCTTCAGGGCACAAAGATTAAATTGGAATCTAATATTGCTTTCCAAGACTAGGATTTCATGATCTGCATCATTCCAATTACATTTTATGCTAGAAGAAAACATTATAGATTGAACAAAACAAAAAAAAATAAATCATTATTGAGAAAGTGGTACTTTTAAGTAATTGAGAAAGTTAAGAATAAGTGGCCCCATTTTACCAAATCCCTATACACCTTTCTTGCACATAAGACATCTCTTGGAGTTGATAAACTTCACATGGAGGATATACATGACAGGAGGAAGTAAAGCTTATAGTAATACAAAGATATTTTGTAAATGTGTGTCCTAATTATGTCTGTACCTCTGACAGAGGATGCCCCAGGCAAAACTGCAAATGAAACAGGCAAAGCTCATCTTCAGCACTATTGTTTCACTTCTCAATAAACACTAAAAGAATGAAGAGACCTTAACATGTCAGTCCATTTGTTACCATACAGAAGGTCATAGATATTCTCATTTTTCAAAACATGATGATCACATAATCACAATTATTGGGAACTCCAAGAGGGAGGAAAAAGGGACTGCAAAAAGCATTAATATTTTCCACAGTACCCTGACTCAGTTATACATAACATTATCATTCCAAATTCCCTTTAAAATCTTTTTTCTACACCTTCAGGGACACCATGGTATTATACTATTTCTTGTCAAGCCAGAATACCTGCACAAATTCCTAGCTACTCCTATAATTTTATGCATCTCATTTGATTGTGTTTATAACTTTTAATTAATTTTTGGAAGAGTACATTGGCCTAATTGTTGAGCATCACTTGATACAAAACAAACAAACAAACAAAAAACCTAAAATGTCACATAATTTCTCCAGATAGAAACATTATGTTTGGGTCTAAGAGAGTAGCAGAACAAAATGAACCCTAATTTATGTGGTAGACAGAATTTTTATGCAAAAATAAAAGGTGTTATCCAAAATAAAATGAGAATTGAGAAGAAAAACAAAGAAACTTCTTCTTGAATAGAGTTTTCCAAGGACTCATCTTAGATAAAGAGTAGAATTTTGGTTACATATGAAAAATACTTCTGTAATAACCAAAATTTCAGTATGAAGTAGAAGTGGAAGCAGACTAAGAAATGTATTAGATAGGCTTACTTAGAATCTAGGGAGATGGCCTCAGAAGTGAAATAGCCTTGACTTGGGTTTTTGGAAGATTTCCACTAAGAATACATACCTGTGTTTCAGTAGTGACCCAAACTAGACAAACTGAATATATGTTTTATCTATGTATCTGTAGGTCATTTACACACTTTATTCTCTAGATATCCTACCACTTATTATAAAGTAATGCTTATTTTCTCAAGAAATGGCTTTTTTAATGATTTATATATAAGAAATTAGGACTGCCTATTGTCTCTGTATTTCTTACACTTTGAGCTCTACCTAGCACATAATAGGTGATTAAGAAATTTTTATGGGGCGGAGCCAAGATGGTGGAGTTGGAGCAACAACTCACCTAAGCTCTTGGACAAACTCCTTCGGATACCTCTGAAAGGGGAATCTGACCAAATTTTGGAGGTGCAGAACCCAGTGGGAGATAGACTGTGTTGGATTTGGAACCCAGGTTAGAGTGGAAGGTCCATGGGAAGGATCTGTTCTGCGGAGGTGAGCCCCCAGTGCACAGCGCAATGCAGTCAGTGCAGCGGAGCAGAAGGGGCCCAAGAAACCTGAGAGCAGTGGGTAGAACTGGTGGGAGACAAGCCTAACAGAGCCAGTGAGAGCCGCTGAATGCCAGATATCAGCACAGCAGCTTCTGAGACCTTCAACCCGAAGATTAAACTTCAGTAAGTCACCTACTTAAACTTCTGGGAGCCAGGATGGCAGAGTGATCAGTAAATGCTCTCTCCTCCCCCCTTGATGACCATGAAAGAACCGGAAAATATTTCCCCAGAAAAATCCTGGATAAGTGGGAACAGCAGGGGGAGCAAATAGTCTCATAACACCTGAGGCTAGGAAAATAGCTAAGTGGGATTCCTCCTACTGTGGCAGAGGCAAACCGGAAGGACAGAGGACCCAGGGCAGAGAAAACTTGCATTAGGACCAGGCAAGCCTCAGCCCCAGGAGAGGAGCCCCAGGAGGGGTGGGAATACGAATTAGCATCTAGGCATGCCTCAGCACTCCAGGATAAATGGGAAGACAATAGGGAAGCTGAGATCACCATCCCCTGAGCTTGCCTTAGCCTCAGTTCAGCTGAGATCTCCTGTGACCAGACCACTCCGACCGCACACTTAACAAGCCAACCCCAGGTTTGATCAGGGAAACACAAAACAAGAAATTTTTATTAATTGATTCAAGATTCAATATATAGCAATGATGAATTACTTTGAATTCTTACAGTGATTTCAATATATATCATATAACTATTTAAAAATGTTTAAAGAAGTGTGAGTATGACATTATCCTTGTTGTTTGTCTGGGGTTGTGAGAATGAAAACAAACTCTTTACTCCTTCTAGGAGTCACAATAAAATCAATAAGTGATGGTTAGCACCCTAGACTTGAAGTCAAGAAGATCTTGATTCGAACCTCATCTAGAGCACACAATAAGTGTCTAATAAAGTACAAATCATTTAGTGTCTTTGAGACATGGACAACTCATTAAGTTATGAACTGACAGCCTACCTGAAAGACATTCCCACACTACTTGTGTTCCATAATTCTATCACATGAAATTTATTTTCCTCAATTTCTAGAGCAAGGCTATATAAATGTTAGTCTATAAAATGATGATTGATGAAATGAAATTGAGTTTTTTTCAAAGGCTGAAATACTATGTAGATGTAGAGATAGATATACAAATATTTATATATCTATGTCTATTTCTATCTCTACATCTATCTATTTATGTATGTAAAATTTTTCCTTCCATTGAAACTACGTGGTTTCATGTATAAACATTCTGAGTGTGAAGTTGTCGATGGAAGTGGTATGTTTTGAAATATTCTATTAATTTAGACAGCCAATAATGTCAAGACGGGATTTTCAATTCAGGAAAAAAATTATTACTGTAGATTTAATAAGAAATGAGTGGAGTTATCAAAATACTTAACTGAAATTGTCCTCCATTTCAGGCTGCTGTCAAAGTTTCCTTGGAATGAAGTAAGGGCATGTTCTGAATAAACCATGTCCAAAGATAATCATAGCAATAATTTGGAAAGAACAATTATTTCATGATGTTAAACTGAAGTCATCAATTTCCTGGTTCAATAATTGAAATAACTGAATACTTCTAACTAAAGTTTAATATTAACAAGCCATCAATATCTGTGAATGGCCTTGGGTTTATACTATTTGCTGTAATTGTCAGTCTGGCTGCAGACAGTTTTCTGCCAGCTTAGCTGAAAAGGACAATATTACTCTGATTTAAGTAAGAAAATCTATTTTTAAAATGGAAAAGGTTAGAAGGTTCATTTCAAAATGAAAGTCATGTTTTGAATGAAAGTTACATTCTCAAAAGGAGTGAAAAAAGTATATGTCACAGATGAGGCCACCAAGATTTTCAGAAGTCCATGGGAAGACAAAATCACTCATTCCGAATTAAAGTTCCATAAAATTTTCATTTAAATTTGCTGAATTTGTTCTTCCTAAAATGCTTCTAATGTTATGTGAAATAACATTTATTCATTATGAAAAAAGACAGATGACATATTTTTTAAAGTTCTATCATTTAAGAGTATCTCTAAACTAGAAAGAGATCAAAGAGAGAAACATAAAGGTAAGAAAACTCATAGAAGTTTGGTATAGCACTGCTGTTAAAATCTCCAAATAGGCAAGAGGGTCGAGTCAAAATGGGAAGAAAGTTTAGGGCCACTATTGACTCAGTTTTTTCACCATTTTTTCTGTTGGTTTGGCATCAATTTCCCCCAATTTCTTCACCCCCTATTTTTTCATATGTGAAGGAAAAATTGTCACATGCAAAATGTTTATCAGACTATATATGCAATATTAACTTCTAATCGTCTATGTAATGCGGCTAGGTAGCACAGTGTATAGAGAACCAGGTCTGAAGTCACGAAGACTGATCTTCCTGAGTTCAAATGTGGATTCAGACACTTTCTAGCTATGTGACTGGGCAAGTGACTAAAGGCTCTTTGCCCCAGCTCTCCATCTACAAAAATGAGCTTGAGAAGGAAATGGCAAGTAACTCAAATGTATTTGTCAAGAAAATCTCAAATGACGCAGAAAAAGTGTAACATAATTGTAAAGAATAAACAACAATTATCATCTACCATCTCTGTTCTACCGAGGAAACCTGTTGGATTATACCTTTTCCAGGGCTTTCGTAGGTTTTTTCTATCATTCAGGGTTCACCTTCTTTGTTTTAATCATTTATGTTGGTGTTATCAACAAGTTCATTGTTTTCTTCACTCTGCTTATTTTGTTTTGTACCAGTTCATAAAGATGTTCCCATGTTACTCTGAATGTCTAGTAGTCACCATTTTTACAGCACATGTGTTGTTTTACTCCTGCACCACATTTTCCCAGTTATAATCCAGTAAATAGTCATACATTTTGTTTCTAAGTATTTGATGTCACAAAAAGTACTGATATAGATATTCTGCCATATGTTGAAGCCTGGGTTCTGTTTGATGCCTCTTACGTTAAAAAAATAAAAAAAAATAAACAGGAATCCTATAACGATCTTCTATTGTGTTGTATTTGTTCTTTGGTTCTTAATGACAATCCTAGTGGAATATAAGCAGTTTGATTCCCAGTTTTTGGTCAGTGACGGGCATGAATCGTTTATTTAAAGTTCAAACTAACTAATCTGGAGAACCTCATTAACATATTGGTTATATGGTGAAGAACGTTTTTTTTTGGTCTTTGCAACTCTGAAATTATGCTTGTTAAAATGTAGAGCTTTTTTTCTTTATTGAGGAAAAAAAAATCTTGAAACACCAAAATACAAGATTAACAGTGATTGCAAAAACTGCCAACTAATTCTAGCACTTTGGATTAACATAGCTGCATCTCTGATGGCCTGGCTATATTGTTTGAATGCGAAATGTATGCTTATCAAAAAGACTATTTTATGGGGAGCTCGCAAAGGACAAGTGTTCACATAGTGGTCAGAAGAAGCAATACAAGGAAACTCTCAAGGTTTCTCTTAAGAACTTTGAATTTATTGTGTGACATGGGAGATACTAGCACAGGAACATTTAACATGGTGTGTACTCATCAGAAAAGGTGATGTATTTTTTGAGTAGAGCAGAACTGAAATAGCTCAAAAGAAACAAGAAATGTCCAGATTTAGAGAATTCACCTCAAATGTTCATGTAGACTCTTCGTGCCAGAACTGTGATTGAATATTCCGAACTTTTATTGGTCTGATAAGTCACAGTTGGACACACCGTAATTTGACTGTAACATAGTGATGCCATTTTGCTCTTCTTTGAGAATGAAGGACTATAATCAACCAAAGCTGCATTATTTATTGGGCTCAAAAGAATCTATCATTCAGCTATAAATGTTATCTGACTCCTACTGCAAGCTAGAAAAAGGCCAGCCATTTTTTTCTTCTACCCTCCCTTTCTTTCTATAGCTTTCTCCTGTTCAACATGGTCTATGATCTAGGCCTTTTGTGCCTTACTTAGCTTGATATGTTTTAATGAACTCTGGATATTAATTGTAGGAAGCCTGAGTTATTGTACAGCTTCTGATTTCATGAAACTTTAAGGAGAGTACGCAAAGATTACAGAGCTAAAAATTTATAAAGCAGAAAGCAATGAAAGTAGAAATGATAGTGTGATCAGCTCTCAGTAAATATGCCATAAGCATTATTATCGAGATGTGAAAACTTTTGTTTTGAAAAAGCTATGTGACCAGCTTCCTCCATTTGGTTTTCAGTTTTCTGACCTATAACATGAAAAATTTTAGCTTCCTTGAATTTGTGTTGCCTTCAGGTTTGACATTATAAAAGTCTGCTAATTTTAGCAGGAGTAAAAATGAATTAATGTGGGAATGCAAAAAAAGGAAGAAAAAATAAGAAAAAGACCAATCATAATTTGCTTGTTCTGGACTGAGGAGAAAGACACAAAGTAAGACTGTTATGTACCCTGAACACCATTTTTTTTCTATCCAAGTACAAAACCTTGTATTTGTCTCTAATGTCTTCTTATGTACATTCATCCCTATTTTCCAGGTTTTCAAATCCTTTTTGTACCTTGATTTCCCGATATATTGTGTTAGCTAATATTCCCAGCTTTCTATCACTTTCAAATTAAAATAATGTTATTTTTACCTTCATCTAAATCACTGATAAAAATGTAAAAAAAACAGTGCAGCATCATATATGCTGATGAACATTCCAATGGAATCCTTCTGCTGTGTTGACCTTGAACTGCTAGAAACTACTCTTTCAGTCCAGTAATCAAGTTAATTCTGACTCCCTCTGATTGTATTATTGTCAATTCATGTATATCCATTTTATCTACAAGAATAGTATGAGATACTTGAAGAAAAATTGCTAAATCTAGGTAGGCTGCATGTACATCTTTAATATCACCTACTAGTTTAGCAATCAAGGCAAAAAAGGGAAATGGCCTATTCATATTAAAATCATTCATGTTCTTTAACTAATTCATGCTGACCTCTTTCCCCTTTTTACTTTCTCTTTGTTTGTCATATTCAATTTGAATGTAAGCTCCATGGGGCAGTAACTAGCTTTCTTCATTTAATTTTTATCTCCTTTGCAAGGCATACTTTTGGTAACATGGTGAGTACTTAATAAATACTCTGTCATCTACTGTTTTAAATAATATCTCATTATTGTGGAGGGACGAGGGGCAAAGCTTCAAAATAAAAAAAGAATTATCACTGCAAAGCAGAGATATACAGTATTGTATAAACATGATACGTATAAATGAATTAGTCACCATTTGAATTAGAAATATAAATTTTCAGTGCTTTTAAATAAATTATTCATTTATATGTTGAATATAATGCAATATTGCTCAGTGGTTAGACTGTCAGTCTTCAAGTGAGGAAGACTCATCTTCCTGAGTTCAAATCTGGCCTCAGATACTTACTAGCTGTGTGACCCTGGAAAAGTCACTTAACTCTATTTGCCTCAGTTTATTCATATGTAAAATGAACTGTAAAAGAAGAAATGACCAACTGCTGAAATATTTTTGCCAAGAAAACACAAATAAGTCCACAGTGAGTCAGATATACTTAAAATGACTCAACACCAAAACAAAACAAAACCAAACCCATGATTTAGGTTAAAAAAAGGTTCCTCTTGAAACTTATCCTAGAGTATAACTATGAAATCTCTGCTATTGTCATTTCCTGCATAATACTTTCCAAAAGGGAATGAGTCAAATGGGTGAGATCTCATGCTATGATTCTTGAATTAGTTGCCTGATCATTATATTAGAAATGTGTGAGAGAAAGGAATTAAATAAGACAAGTGGTTTAAGCTTGCACTCAACAAAATTTGTGGCACTATCTCCCCTATTTTACAAGTAAGACTAATGTGACCCAGAACTGTGATGATTTATTTAAGATCATACAACTAGTAAGTGGAATAATGAAGACACAAGCAGGTCCCACAGATCTTTTGGTAGTATTCTGAATAGACACATTTCTCTCAGTATTTGTATTTGTGTCCTGTAACTGTAATTTGTCTGAACTGACTAGCAGGGACAAAATTCTTAGGAGTCAAAGATCTTTTAACATTAAGTGTAAATTCACCTAGGAAATTGTCTTCAAAATATGATTTACAAATCCTGAATGTCAGTCATCTGCTCTGCTTATGAAGGTGAATGGAAAAATTACAGACAAGAAGATGTAAATGGTTGTTTTTTTTTTTTTGCTACTACAGTGAAGTTTGATGTCATAAGAGATTCATTTTTACCCGTGTACAAATATCATCAGTTCTTTTGAATTTACACTGATTCATGAGTAGTTTTGCCAGATGAAAATCTTCACACACTTCAGTGTTGCCATTGAAGTAACAATGGTGTTTTCCATGTGGCAGAGTTCCTGTTTCATACCATTTACAAGTTGTAGTAATTAAAGGATGAAAAGCTGATGACAGGTTTAGTTTGTAATGCAATTACTCTAAAGACTTTGGGAGAAGATGGTCTATATTGTCTTTTGAACAGATATTTTAGATATGAAAAATCACATGAGAACTTGTTTTTGGTCTGAGGAGATGATTCTAAAATTCCACAAGGACTATTCAATTGACTATAATGTTAAGTCTGATAGTTCTTTCAAAGATATGGAGTAGGATAGAGAGGGTAGTGTAAAGGTAGGGGGAAAGTGGGTAGTTCCAATGAGAGGCAAAAGAAATTGTCAGCTGTTCCTGCACCAAAATGCAATAGGAGTTTATTCTTTGAGAAAGGGTGTATACATGGTTTCTGATGAAGATAAGTTTGCCACAGACCTAGTACCAATAGCTGTTTGTAAATATATTAGATCCTTTTGTCACAATAATATTCTAGAAACTATTTGAATATAAGTCTGCCAGACATGATGATGGCTTAGATGAAAACCTGTTCCTGCAGCCTTGTTTCCTCCTTTAGCTTTCCAGTGCTGCAAAGACAATAGTTTCAAGCTATAAAATTTTTCCTTGAGTTTTGATAGCTAACTTGGCTACAGACTTTCAGGGGCTAAAGCTATCTGGAAACTGCTACCTGAAAGCACCTGCACTGCAAAGTTCTACACAGACTCTGAATTGCTGGAGCTGGGACAGGGAACTGGGGATAAAAGGACTAGGACAGGTGACCAGGACAAGACACTGTATGTGTTGTTGGGGAGAAGGGGGAGGTGATTATGTATCAGGCTGTGCAACAATTTACCTAGCCTGAGGGAAAGAGGACAGCTTCCATCTGGGACAAGTTATGACCTCCTAAAAGTCACTGGGAGCAGAGACCTAGGCTTATGAAGCATGAATTATCTGGCTTGCAAGGGGCCTGAGATACATTGACATCAACTCCCCAAGGAAACCACAATCAGAAGGAAGTGAGTAAGGAAATGAGTGATAAGAAAAATAAAAGGGAAAAAATGTAATCATCAAACATTTCCTGAAGAAAAAAATTTCAAACACCTTGACATTGAATAGATAAATTAACAGGAAATGCTGGAACAATAGAAAGAAATATGGCTTCCAGATCTGGTAAGCAATTTCAAGCATTCAAAAGAAAATAATGTTAAATGAAGGACAATGATCCAACACTTGATAAGAAAGAGAACCCTGTGGAATTTGAGAACATGGAACCACAACATACTGTTGCTGAGTGTTTTCAAAAACAATTGAGAACTATGTTAGCTTAATTTATTTCACAGCAAAAATAATGAGCAGAATAGAACAACTTGAACCCACAATATCAGGACCCATCAAAGAAACAAAGGAGAGAACAATAGGTTGAGAATACAAATACATAGAAATGAAGAAAAGTCTAGAAGAGAATTTTAAAAATAAATAACACTAAAAATATGTTGAGTATACAAACAAAGCAACCTTAACTGAAGACAGAATGCCCACAGATAGCCTAAGGATCATATAGATACCAAAAAATAATCATAAGGAAGGGAAAAATAGAACTGTTTAGAACTTCTGAACACAGAAAATGAAATCTAAATGAAAGAATTCACAGATGATATATAGAAAACAAAACAAAACAAAGTAACAAAAACCTGAGCCTGCAAATTTCACTGATGGGGTATCTGCTCTGGAAACCCCCATGAATTCTCCTTTAATCTTCTTAATCTTTTTTTTTTCCTGCCAAAATTTGTTATACTTACCCTAGATTACCCCTGCATTGTCTGTTACCTCTGGATTGCCTCCCCCTACTTTGTACTCTAGCCCTCCTTTGTCTGTTACCTCCCAATTGCCTCCATCTGTTTCACTCCCTAGATCACATCAAAATTCCACTCTCTTGGTTCTGACTTCTAGTAAGTCCAGTCCTATCAAGATCCTCCTTAAAATCTTCCTCAGGACACTCCCTAAATCCGCTCCTCCCATCACCCCAGGCTACTAGACCACTCTCCTCCCAGATTCCACCAACAGTCTTTCTGCACATAACTTCCATCTTACCTCCATGAAGGCACTGTGATTCAATCTGGCTCAGATACAGTCTGTCTCTGACACTGTATAGCTGAATTTCAATCTGGTTAACTTGTCAATACAGGTTTCCAAATGGTTAGACTCCTTAAGTGCATACCCTGTATGGTGAATCTTTAACAAACCTTGTTTCTACTTTTGTTAAAAGAAGTATTGAGTCAAATTCATTTGGTTAGGACTTGGGGTGTCAGTATTTTGTGGTTCAAAGCACCCTAAAACTCAAAAAAATGTTTCCCTGACCTCAACACCATGATATAGCAGTTAAACCTAGAAATTCAGTACAGAAACATCACATTCTAAAAGTCTTGTGAAGAAAGACTTTTAAAAACAAAGGAAAGACAAATAACCTAAAACTATTTAAAACCTACTACAATAAGAAGCAGAAAATGGGATGTATACAAAAGAACAGTGAATCTCAGAATGTAGTAGTGTAGGATGACCAATCCTGGACGTCTAAGCATAATAATTCATGATAAGGGAAGGAAATTCAATGAAAAAGGTTTGAAACATTTTTTGAAAGAAAATAAGAGGGGGGCAGAGCCAAGATGGCAGAGTAGAAAGACACATATACGCTAGCTCTGAACCCACAGCCCATAAAATATCTGTAAAAAAGAACTCCAAAGAAATTCTGGAGCAGCAGAAGCCACAGAACAACAGAGTGGATGAGATTTCTGTTCCAGAGAGCGTGAAAACCTCTCGCAAAAGTTCCTTCACACTGCGGATCCAGAGCCAAGCCCAGCCCTGCCTTGGCCGGGTGTCTCTGAGAGGAGCCGAGAGAAGCCGATCCGAGCAGATACACGGAGGCTTCAGGGACAGAATCTCTAGCAGCCGCACAGGTCCCTCCACCCACAGGTGACAAAGGTCAGTGAGAGGGTCTCTTTGGTGTGTCGAGAGGGGAGTGGGGTGCCCCCAAAACTCAGGCCCCCTAGGGAGGCAGCAGTGGAGGCAGAAGCAGACCTGGGCTCCCCAAGCAGGCAGGACCTCAGATCCATTGTTGAAGGTCTCTGCATAAATCCTCTGAGGGAACTGAGCCCATGAGGCAGCCCTGCCTCCACTTGAGCACCTACACTTAATCTCACACTGAATAGCAGCCTTGCCCCCACCTAAAGCCCTGAGGCTGGGAAGCAGCATTTGAATCTCAGACCCCAAACGCTGGCTGGGAGGATCAGGAGGCAAAGTGGATGTGAAGAGAATATTGAGAAGTCAAGTCACTGGCTGGGAAAATGCCTAGAAAAGGGAAAAAAATAAGACTATAGAAGGTTACTTTCGTGGTGAACAGGCATTTCCTCCCTTCCTTTCTGATGAGGAAGAACAATGCTTACCATCAGGGAAAGACACAGAAGTCAAGGCTTCTGTATCCCAGCCCACTCTATGGGCTCAGGCCATGGAAGAGCTCAAAAAGGATTTTGAAAATCAAGTTAGACAGGTGGGGGAAAAACTGGGAAGAGAAATGAGAGACATGCAGTAAAACCATGAAAAACAAGTTAACACCTTGCTAAAGGAGACCCAAAAAAATGCTGAAGAAAATAACACCTTGAAAAATAGGCTAACTCAATTGGCAAAAGAGGTTCAAAAAGTCAATGAGGAGAACAATGCTTTCAAAAGCAGGATCAGCCAAATGGAAAAGGAGGTTCAAAAGCTCACTGAAGAAAATAGTTCCTTCAAAATTAGAATGGAACAGATGGAGGCTAATGACTTTATGAGAAACCAAGAAATCACAAAACAAAACCAAAAGAATGAAAAAATGGAAGATAATGTGAAATATCTCATTGGAAAAGCAACTGACCTGGAAAATAGATCCAGGAGAGACAATTTAAAAATTATGGGACTACCTCAAAGCCATGATCAAAAAAGAGCCTAGACATTATCTTTCATGAAATTATCCAGGAAAACTTCCCTGAGATTCTAGAACCAGAGGGCAAAATAAGTATTCAAGGAATCCACTGATCACCACCTTAAAGAGATCCAAAAATAAACTCCTAGGAAAATAGTGGCCAAATTCCCAGGTGAAGGAGAAAATATTGCAAGCAGCTAGAAAGAAACAATTCAAGTATTGTGGAAATACAATCAGGATAACACAATATCTAGCAGCTTCTATATTAAGGGATCAAAGGGCTTGGAATATGATATTCCAGAAGTCAAAGGAACTAGGACTAAAACCAAGAATCGCCTACCCAGCAAAACTGAGTATAATACTTCAGGGGGAAAAATTGGTTTTTCAACGAAATAGAGAACTTTCAAGCATTCTTGATGAAAAGACCAGAGCTGAAAAGAAAATTTGATTCTCAAACACAAGAATGAAGAGAAGCATGAAAAGGTAAACAGCAAAGAGAAGTCATAAGGGACTTACTAAAGTTGAACTGTTTACATTCCTACATGGAAAAACCATATTTGTAACTCTTGAAACTATTCAGTATCTGGGTACTGGGTGGGATTGCACACACACACATGCACACACACACGCACATAGAGACAGAGTGCACAGAGTGAATTGAAGATGGGATCATATCTTTAAAAAATGAAATCAAGCATTGAGAGAGAAATATATTGGAAGGAGAAAGGGAGAAATGGAATGGGCTAAATTATCTCTCATAAAAGAAGCAAGCAAAAGACTTATTAGTAGAGGGATAAAGAAGGGAGGTGAGAAAAAAACATGAAGTTTACTCTCATCACATTCCACTAAAGGAAGGAATAAAATGCACACTCATTTTGGCATGAAAACCTATCTTACAATACAGGAAACTGGGGGATAAGGGGATAAGCAGGGTGGGGGGGGATGATGGAAGGGAGGGCATGGGGAGGACGGAGCAATTTGAGGTTGATAGTAATGGGGAGGGACAGCATCAAAAGAGAGAATAGAAGTAATGGGGGACAGGATAGGATTGAGGGAAATATAGTTAGTCTTATACAACATGACTATTATGGAAGTCATTTGCAAAACTACACAGATTTGGCCTATATTGAATTGCTTGTCTTCCAAAGGGAAGGGGTGGGGAGAGAGGGAGGTAAAGAAGTTGAAGCTCAAAGTTTTAGGAACAACTGTCGAGTACTGTTCTTGCCACTAGGAAATAAGAAATACAAGTAAAGGGGTATAGAAAGTTATTTGGCACTACAGGACAAAAGAGAAGATGGAGAGAAGGGCAGAGAGGGATGATAGAAGAGAGAGCAGATTGGTGATAGGGGCAATTACAATGCTCGGTGTTTGGGGTGGGGGGAGGGGACAAAAGGGGAGAAAATTTGTAACCCAAAATTTTGTGAAAATTAATGTTAAAAGTTAAATAAATAAATAAATAAATAAATAAAAATAAAAGTAAAGTACATTAGTTTTTACAGAAAAAAAAAAGAAAAAAAATAAGAAATGAAGAGATTATTTACCTCTTGAACACCCCAAAAAACAGAAATGCTGGCAAAATGAAAAATGCATCAGGAAATGATAGTAATAAAAAAGAAATCACAATGAAGAGATCAATAAGAATATCCTATCTAAATGGACACGAGGTAGCAGGGGTGAAGGCAGAATTGTAACAGAGGCAACAGAGAAGATGTGGACCATGTATCCTTATTATAGAAAGAACCTGACAACACTTTGCCTATAGTTCAATGCATAACAGTGTATTGATAATGAATTTTTTTATTTTAGTGTAATCAGTTGCCTCTGATGAAATAATGATAATAATAATGATAATAGTAATAATAAAAATGATCTGATCCACTCATTAATGGGCCTGGGAAGATTTGTAGAAGGCCCACTCCTGTTGTTAATGAGGCACTGGTTTTCAAGGTTTGGTGTGCTCTCTCCCTGTAAAAAGTATATGAAGTCTTTGAGGTGCATTTTTACTTTGGGGATTAGGTTTTGAAAGAAGCTTTATTTAGCAGATGAGACTCTGGAAAGCTGCTAATCAGCCCCAGGTCTTTGAAAACCCAGTTGCTTCTGCTTCCCTCTCTGGTAACTAAGTAAGTATGTAATCGTCAGACATTTTGATCTGTCTGTTGATCTTATTGCTTATATCAGACAATTGGAAGCCTGTCTGTTGATTTTGATTTCTCTATATTTTGTCTGAAATTCAGGGTGTTGACTTTTTTCCTTGAAGCAAATGAATGATATATGTACTTGATAAAAGTGATTGCCGACCCCTCAAAAGTTACTTTCTTTTTAGAAGTGAAGGTCTAAGAAGCTGTGATAGCAGGCTCACCTGTGCATGTCAGAGGGCTTACTGATACAGGAGGGGAGCAGGGGACTGAAGAGGAGTAAGTGATATATTGGGTTCAAATCAAAAGAATCAGTGTGAGAAAAATAACATCTGTGGTCTCAGAAAGATAAAAGCCTACAAGTGAGAGGATCGGGAAAAGGGATTGAGGGAGATTACAAAACTTGGCTGGGGTGGGAATAAAGGAAAAAGGCCTTACTTTGGTGGTAAAATGGATACCAATTATTAATGTATCTATGAGAAAATAGAAATGGTTAGTGAAGGGCCAAGGGTTTGGGTGAAGGTTAGTGAATTTAGTACCTGAAAAGTGTCCTTGTCCTAAGATAAGGTAAGTTGAAACCTTTAGGAAAACTTGATCTTGAAGGAAGGGGAGAGCATTAACCCAAGTGGGAGTTTTCCACGCAAATGTTGATAAAAAAATATGAAGAAAAGAAAATCCAGATCAATACAGTAGGCTGGCAGGTTAATTAGACATGTGGCAAGGCAGGGGCCCTTTCATGGGGCAATGTCCATCCATGATACCTTCAGTAATGAGCATTGTTCTTGAAATGAGGCACGCTGGAAAAGAGGAATTGATGTGATAAGCCCTAGAAGACTAAGGTAGAAAGTGTCTCAGGGAGGAACCTAGAATTGATAACTTGGAAACTGATTAAATGAAAAATAGGGAGAGAAGAAGAGATTAGATAATGTCATGAACCAGAGAATGGGGGTCTAGAGTAAATGGAAAGAAAAAATAGGTAGCGAAAGAGTGAGAGGAATCACATTATGGAAAGAGGCACAAAAATGAAATTTAAAAACTGTGGAATAGAATGCACAACCTTCTGTTGCAGAAGGAGTGACTCAGGGAGATTAAAATCCTGTGGAGTACAGTAATAAGATGGGAGTCTGCTATCAGAGGTTCTTAGACCTTCATTTCTAAAAGGAAAGCAACTTTTGAGGGGTCAGTACCTTCAAGTCAATCCTGGACCCCTGGAGTCAGATCAGCAGACTTGAAACTCTTGATAGGATGACCAACCTAAAGTAGATGACATCATTGTTATAGACAGTGTTGATGAAGACAATGATGGTGATAAAAATGATGGTGAAGAAGAAGACTATGAGGAAGATGAGGATAATGATGATGTTAAATAAGAAGACAGGGATGGGAGATGAAGGTGAATATAGTAATGAAGGTATTGGTGGTAGATATAGCAATGATGGTTATGTAGCTGATGATGCTGAGGAGGATAGTCATAATGATCCAGGTACAGAAACAGAAGAAAGTACAGGAGGTGAAAGTAGCTAAAGAACTGAAGATTCTCAAAATGGTGGTGGAATATCTATTACAGAATCCTTGCTGCCCTATGAGAATTCTAGAGAAGAACATGGATGGTTAGTTTTAGAGGAAGTGGGAGATGTGCTCTTCAGGGTCACTGAGGTCTGATGATCCTATCTTTCAAATGCTGTTGATAGTTATTGTGACCTTGCACAGAGATTGGTAATAGGTTTCAAACTGCAGTTTTGTCTTCCATTCACTATCCAGTTACAGGGTTGAACTGTGGGACCCTGGACTGGTACCTAGGTCAGAGGTGGTATTGTTGAATGAATAGCAGTCACAAACCTTAATCTCCATATTGAGAAAGGAACAAGTTCAAAATCAAATATTGATTATATGGATCTCACCCTGGAAGCAGAGTAATCTCGATTTTACTTCATTGAAATGTAAATCCTAAAGATGAACAACCAGAGTAGGAATCCCAGACCAAAAAGAAGCCTACAATTCTGTCACTGAACTAAGCAGAGCTTTCCAGGGCCTTATAAGGCTTAAATAAAATAGCAGTTTACTGAAACTTCAAAGGTGGCAACAAAGTAAGGGTGTTGATCAATCTAAAATCCTTGTTGGGAATTTGTAGAGCTCAGTTTGAGAAGAAGCTGTCAGATTAAACTGGGTCAGACCACTTTGGGGGAACTGAAAACTTCAACAAAAAGGTATGTTTCTAGGTTGAGCTGTCCCAGAGATCCCAAAATATCATAACACAAGAATCAATACCCCACAAAAGCAGCATTAAGACTATTCCAGACATTCCCTTCAGAAGTTCACTGAGTTTAGCTCTAACATAAAGTCTGAAGTGAGAAAGGAAGCTGGAGAAATTAGCAAAGTAAAATTTAATCCCTCCATAATTAGCTATTTTGGTAACAAGGTCACTTAAGATGCAAATGCAGAAAAGAAAATTTCCAAAGACTCAAAGAAAAACAAAACATGAGCACAAATACAACTAGAGTTCCTGGATGGGGTAAAGCCTGTATTATTTTTTTTTCCATAAATGCAATTAGAGCACTAGAGAAAGATGGAAATACATATGTTTGTGTACTCACATACTCTCCTATATGTATGTATACATGAACATATGCATAATATGTATATATACATATATAGATTTGTGTGTATTTATATGATTCACCCCTGTTAAAACGTAAACTCATTGAGGTCAGGGACTAATTTTGCCTTTTTCTGTTAACCCCAGTCCTTAGCCCAGTTCTTAGAATATGGCTCACCCTTAAAAAATGCTTGTTGATTAATTAGGGAAACATTCCAAAAGAATGGAGTATGTCACACAAAGTGTCTTTTTCTTCCTGTCTAAATGAAAGACATCCAAAAAGAAATCAGGTGCTAGTATTTCTCTCCCATACATCTATTTTTTAATTTAAATATTTTTATAGGAATAGAATATAAATGTATCAAATGTAACATTAATAGCAATGTAAGTATTACAGAAGTCAGTTTCCTCAAATGATTTTCCTCAAAATATTAGATTTTTTTTTTGGTATGAATACAATATTTATTTATTTATTTGACTTTTAACATTCATTTGCACAAAATTTTGGGTTACAAATTTTCTCCCCTTTTGTCCCCTCCCCCCACCACAAAACGCCGAGCATTCTAATTGCCCCTATCACCAATCTGCTCTCTCTTCTATCATCCCTCTCTGCCTTTCTCTCCATCTTCTCTTTTGTCCTGTAGGGCCTGATAACTTTCTATACCCCTTTACCTGCATTTCTTTTTTCCTAGTGGCAAGAACAGTACTCGACAGTTGTTCCTAAAACTTTGAGCTTCAACTTCTTTACCTCCCTCCCTCCCCACCCCTTCCCTTTGGAAGACAAGCAATTCAATATAGGCCAAATCTGTGTAGTTTTGCAAATGACTTCCATAATAGTCGTGTTGTGTAAGACTAACCATATTTCCCTCCATCCTATCCTGTCCCCCATTACTTCTATTCTCTCTTTTGATGCTGTCCCTCCCCATGAGTGTTGACCTCAAATTGCTCCGTCCTCCCCATGCCCTCCCTTCCATCATCCCCACCACCCTGCTTATCCCTTTTCCCCTCAGTTTCCTGTATTGTAAGATAGGTTTTCATACCAAAATGAGTGTGTATTTTATTCCTTCCTTTAGTGGAATGTGATGAGAGTAAACTTCATGTTTTTTTCTCACCTCCCTTCTTTATCCCTCCACTAATAAGTCTTTTGCTTGCCTCTTTTATGAGAGATAATTTTCCCCACTCTATTTCTCCCCTTCTCCTCCCAATATATTTCTCTCTCAATGCTTGATTTCATTTTTTAAAGATATGATCCCATCTTCTTCAATTCACTCTGTGCACTCTGTCTCTATGTGTGTGTGCGCATGTGTGTGTGTGCAATCCCACCCAGTACCCAGATACTGAAAAGTTTCAAGGGTTACAAATATTTTCTTTCCATGTAGGAATCTAAACAGTTCAACTTTAGTAAGTTGCTTATGACTTCCCTTTGTTGTTCACCTTTTCATGCTTCTCTTCATTCTTGTGTTTGAGAATCAAATTTTCTTTTCAGCTCTGGTCTTTTCATCAAGAATGTTTGAAAGTCCTCTATTTCATTGAAACACCAATTTTTCCCCTGAAATATTATACTCAGTTTTGCTGGGTAGGTGATTCTTGCTTTTAGTCCTAGTTCCTTTGACTTCTGGAATATCCTATTCCATGCCTTTCAATCCCTTAATGTAGAAGCTGCTAGATCTTGTGTTATCCTGATTGTATTTCCACAATACTTGAATTGTTTCTTTCTAGCTGCTTGCAATATTTTCTCCTTCACCTGGGAACTCTGGAATTTGGCCACTATTTTCCTAGGAGTTTCTCTTTTTGGATCTCTTTCAGGCAGTGTTCTGTGAATTCCTTGAATATTTATTTTGCCCTCTGGTTCTAGAATCTCAAGGAAGTTTTCCTGGATAATTTCAAGAAAGATGATGTCTCGGCTCCTTTTTTGATCATGGCTTTCAGGTAGTCCCATAATTTTTAAATTGTCTCTCCTGGATCTATTTTCCAGGTCAGTTGTTTTTCCAATGAGATATTTCACATTATCTTCCATTTTTCATTCTTTTGGTTTTGTTTTGTGATTTCTTGGTTTCTCATAAAGTCATTACCCTCCATCTGTTCCATTCTAATTTTGAAAGAACTATTTTCTTCAGTGAGCTTTTGAACCTCCTTTTCCATTTGGCTAATTCTGCTCTTGAAAGCATTGTTGTCCTCATTGACTTTTTGAACCTCTTTTGCCAATTGAGTTAGCCTATTTTTCAAGGTGTTATTTTCTTCGGCATTTTTTTGGGTCTCCTTCAGCAGGGTGTTTAATTGTTTTTCATGCTTTGCTTGCATGTCTCTCATTTCTCTTCCCAGTTTTTCCTCTACCTGTCTTACTTGATTTTCAAAATCCTTTTTGAACTCTTCCGTGGCCTGAGCCCATAGAGTGGGCTGGGATACAGAAGCCTTGACTTCTGTGTCTTTCCCTGATGGTAAGCATTGCTCTCCCTCATCAGAAAGGAAAGGAGGGAATACTTGTTTCCCACGAAAGTAACCTTCTATAGTCTTATTTTTTTCCCTTTTCTAGGCATTTTCCCAGCCAGTGACTTGACTTCTCAATATTCTCTTCACATCCACTTTGCCTCCAGATCCTCCCAGCTAGCGTTTGGGGTCTGAGATTCAAATGCTGCTTCCCAGCCTCAGGGCTTTGAGTGGGGGCAGGGCTGCTATTCAGTGTGAGATTAAGTTCAGGTGCTCAGGTAAGGGCAGGGCAGCCTCACAGGTTCAGTTCCCTCAGGGGTTTGTGCAGAGACCTTCAACAATGGATCTGATGTCCTGCCTGCTTGGGGAGACCAGGTCTGCTGCTGCCTCAGCTGCTGCCTCCCGAGGGGGCCTAAGTTATGGGGGTACCCCCACCCCTCTCAACCCGCCAAAGAGACCCTTTCACCGATCCCTGTCACTTGTGGGTGGAGGGACTCCCGCAGCCACTGGAGATTCCCTCCCTGAAGCCCGCTCGGATCTGCTCCTCTTGGCGTCGCACAGCTGGTGCAGGGCTGGGCTGGGCCATCGGGTCCGCAGCGCTACAGCCCTTTGCGAGAGGTTTTCAGGGCTCTCTGGAACAGAAATCTCCTCTGCTCCACTGTTCTGTGGCCTCTGCTGGTCCAAAATTCGCCAGGAGTCTTTTTTTACAGATATTCTATGGGCTGTGGGTTTCAGAGCTAGTGTATGTGCATGTATCTACTCCGTCATCTTAAAATATTAGATTTACAAATAATACAATTATTGAGGGGCATAGAAAACAATGTTCCTATTTTTGGTTGTTTAACAACAAAATGAAATGTTTTTCTCTCCATTCAGTTTCAAGGGCCCCCTTAAAACTATCCATGGACACTTTGGAATTAACATCCCTACCTGTTTTAAATATCTTTTTCAGTTAAAATATCTCCCACTATTATGCTAGGATTATATCGACTTGAACAATGGCATTTTTAATGACCTCAGGCCTAGAATTATGCCATGAAATAAGATGGGTTCTGTTAGTCAGTGTCCAAACAACCCAGTCAGGAAACAGTCAGGATTCCTTTAACTTCAGTTGCCCCTCCAGATAATTTATCAATGATTCCCCCTCCAGATTATGCATGGTGTTAATTCTAGATTCTTTCAATGAAAACATTTTCTCAGCTGTTCGAAGTCTTTCTTGCATATATATTCTCTGGCTATTTCTTTTAACTTATCTAAATGACAATATTTTCCAGACATTTCTTGGTTCTTTATTGATAAATGTCAAACTACATGGAATCTGAGATTATCTTTCCAAACACAGACCAACATTTTCTAATATCTAACTCATATAAAACTTCAATTCAACTGGCATCTTTACTCCTGGTAAGAGAACAATGAAAGTGATGAAATGGAGAGAGATATATTTTTTTTTTAAATTAAAGCACCTTTCTTTTGAAATAATGTAAAAAGAATTGCCATACGTATAGCATTTTTTAAAAACCTATCACTTGCACAATGATTGTATTCATTTTTTAAAATTCTAAATATTTCTATTTTCTGACTGTTGCCAGTGTGTGGACAAAGTCCATAACTCACATATCATCTCTTAAACTATTTCAGTTCTCTTTGTATCAACCAGTCTATCCTATACCAATTGTTTATCCTTGAAACTTTTTATTTATTTGTTGCATATCATCTATCATTGAGAAATATTATTTTGCTTTAAAATTAGACAAAAGACAAAATTAAGACAAATTTATGCTGAATTGCTGTTAATTTTGACTATTTTTAACCTTTTCTTATTTTGATATTTATAAACTTGTATGGTTTTATAAGTCTCCTTTAATACTGAACTTATTAAAATGAATCATGGTTGAAAAATAAAATAGATGCCTTTTTCTTTTACTTTAGATAGTTTTAAAATTTAAGTTTATATCAACAAAGAAAATGATCACAAAAACTGTAAATGTCAAGAGCTAACATTTCCAACTAAAGATAATCATAGCAAAAAAAATCTGAAATTTAATTAGCAAGGATTCATATTTGCTTTTATGAGTATTATATGAAGTAAAATCACTTCACATTCACTGCTTGTGGGACTGAAGCTAGCATGCCAGTCTTGCTTTTATTTTTTTTTACATTAGAACTCTGATCCCCGAAAAAAGTGAATATGTTTTAAAAGATTTACTAAAACATTCCAATTATCGTGGTCAGTTTTCCACTTTGTTTTCTCCTCATCCTCAATTTCATATTTACTTAGTAGTTCCATCACATGAACTGGGATAATCTTATTGTTGGAAACTTTCTTAATTTTATATTTTTATCCTTTCAAAACAAAAACAAAAACAAACGATCACAGCGGATAGCAAATAGTGAGTACGTGGTAAATTATTATAGACTGATTGCGACTTAACTGAAATTAGCCGTATCTATATTAGTGTTTTATTATTTCATAGTGTAACCACCAATTTTTAAAAGGTGGAAGAAATGTTGTAAATTTCCAGGGAAATACATGAAAGCAAACTGGAATGTTTAGAAGAGCTCATCTTTGTTCTGGCAAAGAGAATGCTAAGCACTTACAATAATTGCCCTCAACATATAAGATCTTGGAGAAGAATTTTTGAATAGTTGTTATAAAACTACAGAATAAGAGGAGAAAATGGACTTAGGATTCAACAAAAGAGATTATCTCTTAACTCAAGGAAGAACTTGCTGCAAAACAGAACAAACACTGAATGAATTTATCAAAGAAAGACATGAAATTTCCACCCTTAGAGAGCTTACAAAATATGATCAAGACCTTTCTGTCCTTTGCAGTTTAGTAGGAAGCATGTCTCCAGTTGCAAGGACATAATCTTTTCATTCCAAAACATCATTAATCACTGTTCTGTGAGTGGGTGTCAATGTCAACTCTTTATATTTCCTTCTTTCTTTCCTGCACAATTTTGTTTATGAGTCACTACAGATGAACAGATTTAAAAACAACTTTCACTTGAACTGAAAAATTATCCCTATGTAACATGTAACATCCTTTCTGTGAAGCTAAGTTATAGTTCACTTATGTTCAGTTTTTGTTAGTATGTATCATTTGCCCAATAAGTTATATAAAATACAAATAGAATCAAGGTTATCTAAAGGGCTCCTTTCTTCTCAATTCAGCTTTTTTTAATTCTGAGCCTCAAGACATATATTTTTTAGTCTCTACCATTACAGTATATCCAGTCATAGATTTTTGCAAATAGATATTAAAGTCCAGGGCCACTCCAAGTGCATTCTAACATAAAATCCAAAACAAATGACAGTGTTTATGATTCTCCTAGCCAATATTTTTCAGTGATAAAATCATATGAGAATTGAGTTGAAGCACCATGAGAAAAGAAGTTAGAAAGGTAGAGTAATAGTCACAAAGGGAAAATAAACCACAAAGGTCAGTGTGTGTGTGTGTGTGTATGTGGTTGTGTGTGTGTGGTTGTGTGTATGTTTGTGTGTGTTTAATGAGAGAAATCAGTAATATTGTTGTACACTGAAGACAGAGGCTGTTGATTTGTACTCACTGTACATTAAGTTAAAGCTGTCTTCCTTTCTCCCTCAGAAACGATCACTTAATTACTACCTAGGTGGATCATCTTATTCCTCATATACAAGTTGTAGCTCTTTTCCTAAATTTATCTAAGGTGTCATCCCTTTTTTCCTTAACTTAAAGTCAAACCTCAGAGGATATAAGTAAGCTATCACTTTAGGACAATAAGAGATATAAAAGAAAAATTCAGATTATTTCTGTTCAGTACATCTCTTCTTGACCACATTTGGGGTTTCTTAGGAAAGATACCGGAGTGGTTTGCTATTTTGTTGTCCAGTTTATTTTAAAAACGAGGAAATAAGTTAAGAGGGTTGGATGATTTGTTCAGGGTCATACAGCTATTAAGTATCTGAACTCTAGAAGATGAGTATTCCTGACTCCAGACTTGGCAGTCTATCTATTGTGGCACTTAGCTACAAAAACAATATTCACTGCCTATATTTATATATAATTTGTGTGTGTACATACAAGCACATATACACACATAGACATATGTGTGCTATATGTCTCTGTATATATTTTCTTTTTCCTCATAGGATAGTTTTGCATTGAATGCTTAGCTTCTTCATCAGTAATGTTAAATTATTCCTCTGAACAGAAACAACGGTTTCTAAATTATAAAACATGACTGAACATATACAAGCAAACGAGAATTTTTCCATTCTTCAGATTTCAAACACATAATAGATCACCACTACCAGAACTTGCTAACATAGAATGAGAAGTCATGTTCTTGGTTTTGGTTGAAATGGTCCATTTTTATTCATTGGATTATAAATGTTCTATTGTTATGGTGTGCAATTTATTGTTTGCTGATTCTTATTCGGCAGTAACTTGTGCATCTGTGTCAAGGAATTCAATTTCCTTTCAATTTGGCACAACATTCAATATTAGCAGATTTGTTTTTTTATATCAGGGGTTTTGAAGAAAGCAATTTCTTGTGTTAGATGCATTTTGGGTTTTGCCCATTTTCTTGATGTAGTTTCACTGCTGATATGTGTGAAAGAATGTAATTCTGCTCATGCAAATTCACTTTGTAACCACTGAATTTTACACTTAAAAAATAGGAGGTAGCTTGCAACCATTTACTTGCACTTTCAATTTTTGCTTTTTTTCAACTAGTATGAATTCAAGTTATTTCCTTCATTTATGTTTATTTATTGTCCTTTCCCCCAAGAGACTACAGTGATTCACTTTTTAAATCTGACTACTTTTTTTCTGATAGTCAAATTATATAGCCACACAAACCATTTTATCTAAGTTCACCTAAGCTCAGTTGCCAAATATGCACTTTTATGTAAATGTGTAAGTATGCATGTATTCTTATTTTATATAATTTGTAGGTCATTCGAAATGTTGCTTTGTGAATGTTTCTTTGCTCTAGATTTTAAAAAAAAAAAGTTGTTTTTTTTTTCATAGTGTACTCCACCAACAGAAATTGCAAAGTATAAATCTCTCTCATCCTTGGTTTCTTGGTCATGTTTTGAAATAATTCATCAAAAATGGATCTAGTTAAAACACTAAAACAACCACACTTGAGTAAACTGAAGTACCATATATTACTCATATTATTCATCTCTTTTTAACATTCTCAGTAAATAACCTTTATCTTTTGATGGCTAGATAAGACCTTTATGAGTTTTAGGCTTTATTTGAATATCTATTGTCATATAAATACTGTCTCTTATATGTTCTGCCACTTTATGAGTTCCTTCAGGTGGTTACTTTACTTCTTTTAACATCATGGTGTTCTATGTTTAACAGTCACATAGTATCCCTGCTAAAATATTTATGTTTAAGACATGCAACTTCGAGAATCAAGAAATACATGATTTCTCAAATTTAAACTAGCTTTATGACCTATTGGTGCTACAACTCAATTCCAAATGCAAATATTCTATACAATGTCACCTACAAAACTTTTGGAAAGAAAAATTATAAGAGGGAGTATACACTAACATATTAACCTTCTAAACAATTAATGCAACATATAACAATATCAAATGAATAATTTATAGGAATATTTCAGTATCATAATCTAGGCAAGTAGTGGTTTTCGTTTAATGTGTTTGACTGTATCAGAGTGGATGAATATATCCACTGGTTTTCTTTTAACGTGAATATCATTAAAACAATGTGATTTATATTTTAATGCAATTAATATAATATTACTGTCCAAAAGGAGCCTTCAGAAGATGTTGCCATCAGAAAGCATTGTTATTTAATTTTAATTTTTAATGAATATATATTCATTTTATACTCCCAAATAAATTATAAAAACTTGTGTTTAAATTGTTCATTGTAATAATATATTACTTCATACATATTATATAATTTGAACTTTATAGTAGAACAAAGTGACACTCAGTGGTTGACTGTAAAAGTAACTACACTGATCAGTACTATGATCCAAAAAATTCAGAAGGACTCATGATGAAAATTTTTATCTACTTCCACAGAAAAAAACTGATGACGTCTGGGTGCAGAGGTATTATAATTTTTCATTATCTTTTTCTTGCTTTATTTTAACCACCCGACTAATACAGAAATATGTTTTATATGATTTCACAGATCTAATGGGTATAATATTGCTTGTTTTCTCAGAGAGTGTGGAAGGGGATAGAAGGTGAAATAAAATTTGGAAATCAGGATTATAGATAGCTAGATGATAGATAATTTTAAAGTTAATTAAAATTTTAAAGATAGATAAATTTCAAAGATACCCTAATCACTCAACAAGCAATATCAACAAGGCTAAATGAGTTGAGTTCCATTCAGTCTCACTTTAAATAAGATAGCAAAATTTTCTGGCCCTAAGCCCAGAGTTCATTCTAGTCTACTCCACAGTAAACCTAGACTTGTGGTTTATTAATCTTTTTTTGAGTTTTAGGGTCTCTCTCTCTGTCTCTCTCTCTCCACACACGCACAGACACACAGACACATAATTTAGTAAAGTGAAAGCTAAATACTTACATGGCAGGGATAATGTTTAGCACGTCATTATTTCAGATAGGAGATAATTTTCTTTCTGACATTCTTTCTAAATTTATGATTTAAAATTTTTTAAATTACATTTCTGTCCTCCAGTACCATTGTTACTTATTCTACTTTAAAAAAAAATACTTTGGGGGGAAGAGACAAAATGACAGTGTAGAAAGATGGACCTGTAGAAGCTTTCTCACATAGTCCATAAAATACTTGTAAAAAATGACTCAAAACAATTTGTAAAGTAGCAGAAGCCACAAAATGACGGAGTGAAAGAGATTTCCAGCCCAAAGAAGCCTGGAAGGCTGACAGGAAAGGCTTATCACACTGGGTGCAGAGTAGAGCTCAGCCCAGCATGGGTTGCATAGTAGGGCAAGAACACCACCCAGAAGAGGCTTTCGGGAGACACCAGCAGCAGCAGGGTCCAGATTGCTCAACCCACAAACACCAAAAACAGTTTCAAAAGTCAAGGAGAAAGCTCCTTCACCCAGGAGAAAGGAACACACCCTGAACTGCCTGCAGTATGGACTGCAGTGACAGCAACCATTTTTAGAAGACTCCACCTGAACCCCCTGGTGGAATTGATCCACGGATCTAAATCTGGTTGCTCCCAGACCAGTGTACAGGGGAGGAGAGGTGAAAATACCTTTCTCTTGATTGTTCCAAATTAGAGGAACTGAGAACTTACAGGTCTGCTGAGTATACTCCCCTTTTGACAAAGGACTCAAAAGTTAAGTAAATGGCTTGGAAAATGCTCCCAAAAGGGAAGAAAAGATAAGAGTATAAAAGGTTACTTTCTTTGTGAACAGGTATTTTCTTCCATCATTTGGGATAAGGAAGAAAAATGAATACTGTCAGAGGAAGTCAATGCTTCTTTATCCAAAACAAATATTCAATGGTCTCAGACAATGGAAGAGCTCAGAAAGGATTTTGAAAATCAAGTAAGAGAGGTGCAGGAAAGATTGGGAAAAGAAATGGGAGTGATGCAAGAACATCATGGAAAGCAATTCAACAGTTTGCTAAAGGAGACTCAAAGCTGAGTATAGAACTTCACGGGAAAAAATGATCATTCATTGAAATAGAGGACTTTCAAGCATTCTTGATGAAAAGACCAAAACTAAATAGAAAATTTGACTTTCAAACACATGAATCAATAGAAGCATGAAAAGGTAAACAGGAAAGAGAAATCACAAGGGACTGTCTATATTTGAACTGTTTACATTCATACATGGAAAGATAATATTTGTAACTATTGAGACTTTTCTCAATATTTGGGGAATTGGAAGGATTATACACACACACACACTCACACACATATGCATATATATATATACATATATATATATATATATACATACATATATATATATATATATATATATATATATATATATATATATATATATATATATATATATATATATATATATATATATATATATATATACAGACAGAGAGCACAGGTTGAATTGAATAAGAAGGAACGATGTCTAAAAAAATAAGGGGTTAAAGAGGGGAACATATTGGGAGTAGAAAGGGAGAAATGCAACTGGGCAAATTATCTGTCATAGAAGAGGCAAGAAAAAGCTTTTTCAATGGAGGAGGAAAGGGATGAAGAGAGAGTGAAAATATGAAGCTTACTTACAGTCTTCACATTCAGTTTAAGAAGGTAATAACTTGCTCACTCTATTTAGTATGAATATCTATCTTATACTAGAAGAAAGTAGGGGAGAAAGAAGCAAGTGGGGTGGGGACGATGGGGGAGGTATAAGGTCAAAAGAGAGTGTAGAATAAATGGGGGGAAAGATGGAGGGAAATATAGTTAGTCTTACATAATATGACTATTATGGAAGTCTTTTGAAAAACTACACATATATAGCCTAAAATGAATTTCTTGCCTCTCAGTGGGGTTGGGTGGGGAGAGAGGAAGGGAGAAAAGTTGGAATTCAAAGTTTTAGGAATGAATGTTGAGAATTGTTTTTACATACAACTGGAAAATAAGAAATACAAGTAATGCTGTATAGAAATCTATCTTGCCCTACAAGGAAAGAGAGAAGATGGGGATAAGGGAAGTGAGTAGTTTGATAGAAGGGAGGGCAAATTGAGGGAAAAGGTTATCAGAATGCAAGGGGTTAAGGGATTGTGGGAGGGGAGAGATGGGAAGAAAATTTGGAACTCAATTTTTTTTGGAAATGAATGTTGAAAACTTCAAATAAATAAATAAACATTTAAAAATTAGAAAAGAAATACAAACTATTACAAAAAGGGGATTGGGTATAATCCTGTCAAGAAAGAGATTGATTGGCTACTGGGCTTCCCAGGAGTTTCCTGAAATGACAAAAATAAAGCAAAAAAAAAATACTTTGCTAGTATTCTTACCCTTTTATAGGGACACAGTTTAAATTACCTAGGGATATCAAGTTCATTGGTAATCCTATAATGATGCCTTCTAAGGGTAATCAAATTATTTCATGTCTTTCTTTTGCATGACAGCTCTTCAAAATCTTTAAGAGAGCTACCAGAAATTTTGTCATCATTTTAACAATGTCTAGTTGTTTCAACCAGTCCTTTTGTTTGCTAAATATCCACTCTGCTTCAGGTTAGTGTCTGCTCTCAGAGACATAAGAATCCATCATAAGGAATGGTTTCTAATCCTATCACTACCTTGTGCCATCTTAATTATATCCTCAAATTTCACCAGTTAGAGAAGGACATTTTCTCAACTATTCTTATGATATCATGCTAAGAACACTTGACTAATAGGCAGAGTCAATCTAAACCTAGATGGAATGTCCCTTGGAAATCAGACCCAAGTTCTAACTGTTTTGTTAATATACAATGTCACTGGGGATGCAATTGCTTCAGTAGTATATAAGGTGAATCAAGGCAGATATAGTTTTAATTTTTTCTTCATAATCCTACACTTAACACAGTGCCTGACATATGGTAAGTCCTGAAGAAATACTATTGCACTTGAATTGAATGCATGATCAAGTAATAGTGAAAACATATATTACTGTCAGAATTCTGGGAACTTTAAAATGTACTCCTTTTAGATTCTTTTGAAAATGAAAGTTTGGTCTTTTCTTTTTTCAAGTCTCCACTTTATTGCTTGTCTGTTTGTCTGAGTCATTATACTCAACCATCTGAGTCAGTAGTCTTCTTTTGCTTATTGACTTGAGCTCTGAATGTATGGAGTGGATATAACTACAGTGACAAATGGACATACATATTTTAAGTTTTATTACTTTTTCCTCATGAGTATCCTATTCCGTGAAAAATTATTGCAACTTGGTGGCACATTTACATAACTGAAGTCCTCAAGAAATATTTTGTGAAGTTATTTTCTTCAGTTCTCTGTTGCACTTCACCCAGAAATACCCTTCCAAGCACAGGATATGATACTTCCATAGCAGCAACTCCTACATTATGGGTGATTGGAAATATGGAGCATTTACAATCCTTTCTAGTTATCTGTCTAGTTGGTTATATAACTGGATATAAGTTGACATTTTTAAGAAAAGCAAGTTACCTTCAGTCAATGCTAAAATTATTAGTATGTAGTTAGTCTTACAAGGAAAATTCTAGAGAGAAAAGTTTTCACGTACAAAGCAATCTTAACCTTTAAATGAATGGCTTTATATTGTCACTGTCAATGACATAAAATCAAACAATAATACAACTTTTCTAATTCATTTTTATGCATCCTCTTTATATTTTCCCTATCAAAAATTTTATTCTGTTTGTTTACTTCATTGATTTATTGAATATTTAGTTCCTACCACCACCGAAACCATTCCATATTACTCAGAAAAAAAATCATTTGGATATTTAGATTTAGATTATAGAACATTTGTTCTGTGAAGTTTAGATTCAAAGGGTTGCATTTGTGAACCTAGGGGGCCAAATATCACCTTGAGGGTAAAGAGCTCCCACTGCTGCCGCTGTAGGTTATAGCAGAAGACTGCACACAGCAGATATTAGCATAAAGACCAGCTTCCCATAAATTAGTTCTCTTCAATAATTTTCACCTTTTGGTGACATTTACCATTCAGGTATCAACCTACGTGGCAGTTTGATGAATTCTGATGTTACTATAGGTAGGAGAATCTACCTATGCCTTGATTCTCCCAAGGAAAAAAAAAAAACAAAACCTCTCTCTTCCTCTCTCCACGGTAGTTTCTCCCAAAATCAACTGCCCAGAATCTCAACATTCATATCTTATTTCCCAGACTGTACTTCAAACACCTCCAAACAAGAATGAAATGAGATGAACAGGTTCTTAGATTTGTGGATCCTTAAATCACAGTCTTGCCTTATGTAAGGCCAAGCAAAGTAAAATCTTTTATTGCCTCTGTTTTACTAAGCAAGCCTCTGATTGAATAATGTGATTAAAAAGATCTCCCCTGCACAGTAATGGGCCTGACCATTGAGGGAAGTTTAACGAGGTGATTTGTTTTGTAGGAGGGTCTCAAGCACCTTTTGTTTTTTGCATTGAGGCACTGGGTCTAAAGGTCATGCCCTCTGTCTCTGAAAAGTGCATACATGCACTTTGGGGAAACCTCACTGGAAGTGTTTGTTTGGTCAGGGAAGTACTCTGGGAAGTTGCTAAGGACTTCACCCCCTCCCTACCACATTTGAAAACCCAAATGTTCCTTGTCTGGTAAAGATGTATCTGTGTTAACGGCCAGACACTTTGGAAGCATGTCTGTTCATCTTTTATTTCTCTGTATTTTCTTTGAAGTTCAAGGTACTGACTCCCCTGAATTAGGTGAATGATATATGTACTTGGTTAAAGGAATGATGTGCTTGATAAAAGTGATTGTTAGCCCCTCAAAAATTACCTTTCCTTTGATCAGTGTAGATCTAAGAACCTTGTGTATGTGGGAGTGCTTACTGATACCCCTTATAGCAGTTTCTTAATCTTATAGAATGTCTGGACAACAGCTCAAGTTATCAGGTCTTGGTGTTGTGAAGACAGTATCCTAATGGTTAAGACTTAACCTATATATTCTATTATTCTATAGGTTAGGATATTTTTTTTCCTTCATAATTATTGGAAACTTTTCTTGAAACATGATTGACTGAGGGGATTAAAGGCTTAGATTTTTTAAAATCAATCCTTTGTCTTTTGTGAACAACACATTTATGGGGAATTTCAGGTGTATTCTCTCATTCTTTACTAGTGAAAAATGAGGTCCAACTGATGCAAGGAAGCTTCACTTAGTTCAATCAGTTGCATCTACAATGTATACCCTTGGTAAAAGTCCTTTTCCTCCTGATTAAGTACACTTTTTTTGTTAATTATTGCATAGCTTTCAAGTTTCTTGTTTTCTTTTAGTTTTGAAGGTAAACTGTCAAGCGACCCACCTGATTCAAACACAGCTCAACACACTTAGATATCAATGATTTATTAACAGTGATTAAAGGGCAAGTGAAATCTTTTCTTCCCTCCTGCCTTGTCTCAAGGAGCCTTTGTCAAGGACCATTTCACAAAGGGTTATATGGTGAGAAGTCTGAGCTGAATCATAGATGATAAGAAAACACAGATATCAGGGATCATAACACAGACAGGCCATCTTCAAGTGACACCAAAAGTGAACAGCAATATGTCAGGACAAGGACCAACACATAGTGAAAAGGGGTATGGATGGTACCAGCTACTTGGCCATAAGACCATGTTATGAATTTTAATGAGGGTTTTAACAGTGGATAAGGGACATGCAAATTTATAACCGATTTCTGTGTCTCTTCTATGAATGACTCCATAGATCAATCTTCAAGTCACTAAGACATCAGCACATTCACCCATGTGCCAACAATTTCCATTATGATGTTGTAGGTAAGTAGGAGAAGTCTCCTTGAGTTTCATAGCAGAAGACATATACTCAGTTACTGATTTCCTAATGCAGAGTTGACTGAGGAAGCATCACTAGCTAAAGAGTATCAGTTAACATACTTGCTACTGGGCTTCATTAAGCAGAAATTTAGCAGTCCATCTCTTTTCACATATACCTGCCTTCCTCCCTGTCCCACCCAATTCCAAGGTGCCAAGAGTCTTGAACAGGAGTAAACGTGTCTGTAATTCCCATTAAATCTGGCACTGCCTGGGAGCAGTCTCAAGGAAATAGTGAGATATAGCACGTATACTCAGGTATAGTCACTAGAGGGAGCCTTAATTGCAATGTGGGTGCAACTGCTTTGAGCTTATCGTGGAATAAGTCAATTTCTCTCAAACTATATTCATCCTTCTAATATCTAGCTAGAGTGACAAAGACTTTATAGATTAACAGTCATGATAGAAGTAAAACAATATATCAAGAAAACTGAAGTCAAGTCCTGAAGTATTGGGATACTGAGGGATCTTTACTCTGTCATTGCAAGAGGAATAGCTAGACCTCCAATTTCAGACAAATCCAATGATTCTCGGATTCTACTAACCCTTAGCTTTCATTTTCTGTGTACAGTCTCAACTCCATTCATTTCTCTTGTTAGAGCCCCTCAGAGGCTTGTAAACATCATTGCAGCACCACAGCTGGTCACTTTTGATCTGGTAAATAAACTTCAAGGTGGATGTTGTTTTCTTAAAGTGACCTAGAATACCAAAGGAAAGAAGATTATTGTTCAATTTCCCTTCATCATTCTCTGGATGTTGATTTGTATTTCCATCAAAATGATTTTTTAATAATTTTGTTCAGCACTGATTAGACTGCTTGATTCTCCTCACAAAGATGCTACTATATACCTTATAACATTTAAAAAGGAAAAGAAAGTATTTTTGTTTTCTAGTGTCAGATTCTTTGCTGCTAGTAGAGAAGTGACTGAAAATAATTTTTTCCTGTAAACTTCATCTTAGTGAAGTTCATTGATTTAACTTAATATGTAATCATCCATTGAGAAGAAGCTGTTCAGGCACCATAAAATTCAAGTTTTTGAAGTGCATACTAGAAGGTAATTTGATTAATGACACTGAAACTGCAACAGGATACTTATTTATAAACAGGATGCAACTGCTGAAAAAATCTTAAAACATGATTAGTGGATATACGTTTCTGTTAGAAAGATTTAACTCTACCATATAACCCTACTGTCTCTTACAGTTTGCACCTTTAGATGTAACTTAAGTCTCAGAAACATTGAAAGTGATGGAAAGTTCCCTGATTATCAACTTTATGAAGCAGGCATATATTGGATATCTTTTCATATTTCCTTTCTACATAAGTAATTTCTAGGTGTTCCTTTCCATACATGAAATTTTTACATGCTAATATTCAAGGGCTATGATATTTAAACTGTCCAGAATATTTTGTGCAATTTTGTAGAAACATGGTGTAAGATGAATTATTATTTTACTGTGGAATCGTATTTTGCATGAACTACCTAATCTCAACTGTCTCAAAGGATTTAGAACAGCACTATGTAACTATTTTAAATGAATAGTCTTTAAGTTTTCAATATGAAAGCAAAGAAGGAAAATGTCCAATACAATTATTTTTTGCACCATCCAAAGAGAAATCTCAATTTTCTTACCAGAGGAGTTGAGGTAAGGCATAGGGCATATAGTTCTATGCTTTCAGATCCTTTATTGGCATTATCAGTTGAGCTTTTACTCAGCATGTAGTCGGTAGCCTAGCAGGATCTGAAAGGGAGGCAGATTGGAGCTTCTCACCTTTGTCTCACACTCACTTACCACCAACGTAAAACAATTGATTATATAACACAGAGAGGAGACAAGCTACCCTGTCAAAAAGCATAAAACAAAAGATGATACTTAAGATGAGTTTTCAGTTCATTTTCCTGTGTGCTATATGTGTGTAGCAATTGCTTTATGCCAGGCCTAGAGGCCTGAGGGCTACCCGAGTCTTCCCTTACCTCTATCGGAGGTCTTCGGTTGGCCAAACCAGATGCTCGTATGAGAGAAAGGACGTTCCAGAGTCGAACAAGGGTTGAGCTTTATTTCAGGATCTAGTTACAAGGGCAGGGGAATTCTTCCTTAGGAGGGAGCAAAGAATCTCCCAAGGAGGCAAAGATCTTACAATAAGAGATTGGAAGTAGAAGTACAAGCGGGGAGAGAGGGGGAGGGGAGACAAGAGAGAGGAAAAGCGGAGCCTTCTGTCCTGTCTGCTCCGCGCCCCTCCCGCCAAGAGAACTTTCAGGCTTTCCTGATCCTACTTAAACTCTCCAGCAGCATAGTTTGCATCTGAATACCGTGCTGTTAGATAACAATAGTGTGCCCAGATCCAGGACAATCTCGAGGGCGGGGAGAGCTCTCTCCCATCACGTTTCTCAGGGGAAGAGGCGGAAATACACGAGATAGCTCAGTTCACCTCGATTCCCAGTCGTTTCCTGGGGGGTCTCGTGAGAACTCTAAGATTTAGAAGTTCCCACCTTTACCCGCCCGAGACCGTCCACACGGAATTGAGCTTCCAATCCCAACATATCCCCTTCTTTGTTTTGCGCGGAGCGCACCTGGCTCTAAAGCAAACAGTGGCTGGAGGTTGAGTGGATTAGGAAGGCCTTTAGCATATGAGTACCCCACAACAAGACTTCATTTACACAGAAATCTGCAGCTAGCACAACTGACAAAGAGAGGCATCAAATAAAACAAAGATGAAGCTAAATGGCTGAGTTACAACAAGAGAAAGGGCAATCACTAATTCCAAAGCATATTCTAAGAGAAGCAGCTAGTGCTGGCACCTTATACATCACCACCCCCTCAGTCATGCAAATGGATCTCAACGGCCAAGCCTGAATGGCCAAGCCTGTGGTATTCAGATGAAAAGTTGGTCATCTCCCGAAAAGTTGGTCACCCCTTCCCCCCCCCCAGTGTCCTGGGTTTGTGATATCAAAGTCCTCCTTCAGCCACTGGAAAGAGATGCCTAGATGGAGTGGTCAGCAATGTTGGGATGACTGCTGCTTCCTCTCTGGGCAGCAGGGTTAAAGCTGTCATCAGCAGACTCAGGTGGTGCATGATCCTTCTCCAGGGTCTCCACCTCCTGCGTCTCCGCCGTCTCCGACATCGGTTTCCACCAACGGATCCTTCTAATGGGAATCCACGCATTCCCTTTTCCTGTGGAGACACAAACATACCCTGGACCCCATATTAGTATCTTATACGGACCTTTCCATTTCCCTGAGGCCATATCCTTTACCATGGCCCATGTGTCCTTATTTCCAGCCTGGGTATTACTTTCCTTGCGGGGTTGTCCTGGAATAGTCACAAAATGTCTCATAGCTGGAGTAGTATGTGAGTTTTTTGAGATATGCAAAAAATTGTGTGTATACACAGCTGTATCAAGCTCTGATTGTGTTAGGCGACCTCTTAATCTCCCCCTTTTTTGTTTAGCGAGAATCGCCTTTAAGGTGAAACTGATAAGAATGCAAACTGGCTGTTTATTTTGGTATAGCTGCTGCCAGGTGCTCACAAATGCTTGATTAACATCTGTAAGGAACCTGAATTTCCCGGATTTTTTCTTTATAACAAACACAGGAGCATTCCAGGGTGACTGTGATGGCTCTATATTTCCTTTTTCTAATTGCTCCTTAACCAATAGTTGTAGTGCCTGGAGTTTTTCTGGAGTCAGGGGCCATTGCTCCACCCAAATAGGGGTGTCTGACTTCCAATTCAAGGGTGGGGACTCCAGTGCAACAGCAATGGCCCTTACTAAAAATTTGATAGCTTCATCCCCAGGCGGCTCATGATGTTCCTGCCCCAGATGTTAAAACTAAGTCCTGGAATCACCAACAGCCATACGGTCCCTTGGTTATCCTCTGCCTCCCACTTTACTGGGTGCATTGTCTCTAAGGTATTTTGGCACCCTCCTATTCCCCACACTGGTCTCTGGCTTTCTTTAAGCTTCCAGTGCCGGGGTACTGAGCGACCGCTAAGGCAGGTCCTATCCGCTCCAGTATCAAGGAGGCCAGTCATGGGAATTCCATTGAGCCAGATTGTACACTCAGGTCTGTTCTGTCCTATTTCCTTTAGTAACTGGATTTGAACTGAGTGCTTTAAGGGAAGGGCAATAGCTATGGGAAGCTGATCCTGGCCCCTCCCTGTACTTATTTCTTTCTGCCCAGGGGTAAGGCAGGCTCTGTCTAAGCTCTTCCAGTCATTAGGAGTCAGAACGAACTGACCACTGAGAGTCTCAAGCATCGCTATGACAAAGGGTGAATTAGGGCCGTGCTTGGTACAAGCCTCTTTGAGAGTCGCTACTCTCTTCCACTCTATAGGTATGCGGCTCCTCCGAATCCCACCGGGGACACTGGGGTCCACTATTTGTAGCACAGGAAATGTCCCTACGTCTTCTCCATTCTCTATAGCCTTTCGTATTCCCTTTTCCAAACTGGACTGTGGCCCTGGACTGTCTGACCAATGGAGCATGCTATAACGAGGCGCAGAGGGAAGACACAGCCTATGCTCCCTGCTTCGCCTTTCCCATCAGCTGGATGGAGCTCCGAATCTATTTTTTCTCTACACTCCTTAACTTTCTGCTCACCAGGGTTCTCCCCTCCCCTCTCTCCGCTTCCACTCTCATTCCAATCCCCCCCTGGCCTCTCTGGCCCTTCCAAAAGGCTCTTAATTACACCGTATATCAGGAAATATAAATCCTCCAGCTCTCTGGGGCATAGTTGCTCATAAGCGGTCATTTGTTCTCCGACCGCTCCCCATCTTTCTCTTGATATTCCTGTCTGCTTGAGGCAAGGAGAAACTTTCCAAATCCTTTTACAAAATTCTCGGAGGTCGTTTAACTCTATAGTGACCCCCGCCTCCCTGCATTCCCTGTAAAGTATCTCAGCCCAGACCTCCTGTTCCTCTGGCTTTATTACTGGCAATTGATTCCCCATCCCTGCCCTTTTCCCATGGGTGTGGGAAGCTACTCTCACTCTTTCTCTCCTTCCTCATCTACGATTCGGGACTCGCGTCTTTCACAGCCCCTTCCGGGTGTTCCCAAAGCACCCAGGATATCTGTGCTCCCAGTCCTCTGTTCGGGGCGCCAACTGCCAGGCCTAGAGGCCTGAGGGCTACCCGAGTCTTCCCTTACCTCTATCGGAGGTCTTCGGTTGGCCAAACCAGATGCTCGTATGAGAGAAAGGACGTTCCAGAGTCGAACAAGGGTTGAGCTTTATTTCAGGGTCTAGTTACAAGGGCAGGGGAATTCTTCCTTAGGAGGGAGCAAAGAATCTCCCAAGGAGGCAAAGATCTTACAATAAGAGATTGGAAGTAGAAGTACAAGCGGGGAGAGAGGGGGAGGGGAGACAAGAGAGAGGAAAAGCGGAGCCTTCTGTCCTGTCTGCTCCGCGCCCCTCCCGCCAAGAGAACTTTCAGGCTTTCCTGATCCTACTTAAACTCTCCAGCAGCATAGTTTGCATCTGAATACCGTGCTGTTAGATAACAATAGTGTGCCCAGATCCGGGACAATCTCGAGGGCGGGGAGAGCTCTCTCCCATCACGTTTCTCAGGGGAAGAGGCGGAAATACACGAGATAACTCGGTTCACCTCGATTCCCAGTCGTTTCCTGGGGGGTCTCGTGAGAACTCTAAGATTTAGAAGTTCCCACCTTTACCCGCCCGAGACTGTCCACATGGAATTGAGCTTCCATCCCCAGCAGCTTTACATCAGACATATTCATTGACTATATCTTACAAGGAAAAACAATTCAAGTACATTAGCTAAATAAAGTGTTTTCTTATAAAATTTGCATTCAAAAAATTTGAATTTTTAGAGCCAAATGTGTGCTTTGCAGATAGATCCACCTACATCCCTGAGGGTACAGAACTTTCTCCCTCCCTCTTTTTTCCTACCTGCTTTCATTCTTTCCTTTCTTCCTTCCTAACTGAATTTTTTCATTATTCTTTCCTGGTGTTTTCTCTTACTTTTGTGATCTTTGTAACTTTAATATATTTTACATTGAAGGTCTTCCCTAAATACATTTCATATTCAATTGAATATATTTCATAACAATAGCAGCTAATATTTTTATAGTATTTTAAAACTTAAAGCACTTTAAATATATCATTTGGGAATCAAAGTAGTTCTTGGAGACAAAAGAAACAGGTATTATTATCCTCATTTTACAGAATAATGAAGTGAAATGTCCTCTCCATAGCCACATAATTATTAGGTGTGAACCTTCCAAGTGCAGAGTGCTAACTTTAGATTTCTTCAGTTCCCACAGGCAGCAGGCTTAATTTCTCTGATTTCTAAGAAAGAATCACTGATATTTCTGGAAAAAACGTGGTAGTGTCTGGACTTAAAGCAAATATTTTCTTTGTGTAGGAAAATTTGTGAATATTTTTTGTTGACCTCACCACGGAAATAAAGTTAACAATTTTCTTATAATTGAATATGACTAATTAAATCAAGGATGTTGAATACAAGTAAAAGACAATGACCCCAATAGATGTGACATATTCTTTGCTTTACTCTTATTTTCTCGAAAATTGAGTCTCAGAGGGTGGAGCCAAGATGGGAGAGTGGAAAGATAGACATACTATAGCTTTTCCCCCATAGCCCATAAAATATCTGTAGAAATGATGCTCAATAAATTCTGGAGCAACAGAAGTCACAGAATACCAGAGTGAAAGAGATTTCCAGCCAAAGGTAACCTGGAAAGCTGACAGGAAAGGTTTGTCCAATAGGATGCTGACCAGAGTGGAGCCCAGTTGTAGCTGCGTGACATTGGCAACAGGAGGAACAAGACCAGAACAGGCCTCTAGGTCAAAATCACCTCCTGAAAGAAACACAAAAAGAGAAACTCCAAGACATATTGTGGCTTACTTTCAGAGTTCTCAGATCAAGGAGAAAATATTGCAAGCAGCTAGAAAGAAACAGTTCGAGTACTGTGGAAATACAATCAGGATAACACAGAATTTGACACCTTCTACATTAAGGGATGATAAGGCTTGGAATATGATATTCCAGAAGTCAAAGGAACTGGGATTAAAACCAAGAATCACCTACACAGAAAAACTAAGTATAATAATTGAGGGAAAACCTGGTTATTCAATGAAATAGATTACTTTCAACCATTCTTGATAAAATGGCCAGAACTGAAGAGAATATTTGACTTTCAAACATGATACTCAAGAGAAGCATGAAAAGGTAAACAGGAAAGAGAACTCATAAAGTCTTTCTAAAGCTGAACTGTTTACATTGCTACATGGAAAATAATATGTTTAAGTCTTGAGACTTTTCTCAGTATTTGGATAGGTGGAGGAATTACACACACATATGGAGAGAGAGACAGAGACAGAGAGAGAGAGAGCACGGGTAGAGTTGAATTAGAAGGGATGATCTCTATAAAAAATAAATTTAAGGGGTGGGAAAGGAATATACTGGGAAGAGAATGGAAGAAATGGAATGGGGCAAATTATCACTCATAAGGGAGATAATAAAAACCTTTTCCAATGGATGAGGAAAGGGAGGAAGTGAGACAGGGGAAAAGTGAAGCTTACTTTCTTCATATATGGCTTAAGGAGGGAATTACATGCTTATTAAATTTGGTATGAAAATCTATTTTACACTACAGGAAAGTAGGGGAGAAGGAAATAAGTGGGATGAGGTGGCTAATAGAAGAGAGGGAAAATGGGAGGGAAAATGAGAAAGGAATAACTAGAAGTGAACACATTTGGGAAGGGACAAGGTCAAATGAGAGAATAGAATAAAGGGGGGGCAGAGTAGGATGGAGGGAAATATAGTTAGTCTTACACAACGTGACTGTTATGGAATTCTTTTGCAAAACAACACATATATAGTCTGTATTGAATTGCTCTCCTTCTCAGTGGGGATGGGTGGGGAAGGAGGAAGGGAGAGAAGTTGGAATTCAAAGTATTAGAAATGAATGTTGAGAATTTTTATTGCATATAACTGAAAAATAATAAATATAAGTAATTGGGCATAGAAATCTATCTTGTCCTACAAGAAAAGAGAGAAGATGGGGGTAATGGAAGGTATGGGGGTTGGTAGAAGGGACGGCACATTGAAGGAAGGTGTAATCAGAACACAAGGTGTTATGGGGTAGGGGGAGGGGAGACATGGGTAGAAAATGTGGAACACAAAATTTTATGGAAGTGAATGTTGTAATCTAAAAATAAATAAGTAAATTTAAAAAAGAAAAAGAAAATTGAGTCTCATTGCCTTTGTCTTCACCAACCTCCCCGTTGGATTACCAAGAAATAAAGAGTTTGGAGTTCTCAAAAATCAGTTTGGAGGATACAAATTGACAATCACTGATAATAGGATATCAAGGGAATCATCTACCCTGAAGCTAATATTCCAAATACTTTCAACCCGAGTGACACAATCATATACATATATATACATATATGAAGACATATACATATATACATATATGAAGACATATACATGTAGAAATGTATTTGAGAATAAATCACATAGCCTATTCTATATATGCATATATACCCATATAAATGGCTACCATGTATATGGTTTTACTATGTGTGATACATAGATATGTGTACGTATATAATAAATATGCACACAATGCTATTTGATTAACTCTTATTTTGATGTAATATACTACTGTGTTCTCTTTCTGGTAGGAGTAAAGAAGTGTTATGGGTCTCACTACTTATGATTTTGAATTGGTATTAGACATAAGGAAACCTTCAAATATGATATAGCTTTCTGAGGGCTCACACATGAGAGTGGACCCTATTGTTAGATTTTTATAGCCACCAGGATTTAAAAAAGAAAACAAATAACTTGAGTCTATATTTTTACTGATACATCCATTACAAATTTTTAAAAACTTGTCAATTAGAGCAGAAATCCAGAAACTTGAGCAAAAAGAATTTTAAAACAAAAAACAAAAACACAAAAGAACACAAAAATAATAAATGAGAACAACCACAAAAAGAAAGAGAAATCAAAATCTCTAGTACTGGAATTTAAGTTGTCTAAAAAATGACTGTGTATATTGAATGAAAGTGATCATCTGAAATATCACAAATATAAAGAATTGCTAAGGTCTTTCTTTTCATTTTCAAAATATTTTGAAACTGATATGAAAGCATTCATACTGATCTGTTGTATTTAAATTTAATCATGTCATTTAAAAAATTATATTTAGATGAACTATTTTTTAGAACTATCTGTGTCATTGTACATTTTATACAGTTTGGAAAATCACAATTGAACTGTATTTCATATACTGCATCTTTGAAAATATTTGTCAACTTCTATATATATTTATAATATAGAAATAGTATATGATCAGATTTTGAGGAAATATCCTTGAAGGAAAATAATTTTTTTAATAAAATTAATTTGAACATATTGCAATGGGACACAGTTTTCAAGAATAAAAATGGTACTCCATAATATATTACCATAATAAGATACAATCAATGTAAGTTAAATGATAGGTTTGCTATTTACAATTAAAACAAGTCATCCTTTAACCTTAGTAAAAGAATTGTGAATGTATTTCCATCTAAAAGGTGAAGAATGTACTAAACAATTCCTTTAAATGTCAATGAAATTTTTATAGTTAAATTTTCATCTGAGACTAGGTTTTAAAAAATAATTGACGATGCAGGTATAAATTAAGAAATCTCTTTATAAGTAGGGACTTTCAAAATTTTTATATAAAGATATTTATGATTTGATGATAGCTTACTACCTTTCAATGGTTCAATAGAGAGATTATTCTTCTTGGAATAAAAAGAGAACCCAGTGCAAATCTTGGCTTTAATAGTTAATGCATGTCCTTGCCAGACATTTAATTCTTGTGAGATTCATATTCTCATCTATAAAACAATGACACAAACTCAAAAGTTTGTATTCCTCCAACTTTGTTGCAATGATGAGACCTACAATGGAATGTATTCCACTCTCACCCCAGATTGACAGACCTTTCCTGACTAACTTCTATGTTGTCCTGGGATGAAAACTTGTTGAATCCCAACTTTTTGTTGGTTTTGCCACTTACTCATTTTAAGTCATTTTAAAATTGTTTAGATGGGTAACTGGGAGTACTCAGGTTAAGTTCACTGCCTTTACTCAGCCATCTTGACCTACGCTCATGTCTTATAGTAATAGTTTTCATGCATAGATTCTGTGAACTACAATCTCCCTTAAGGCAAGACTTCTATGGTGGTCTCAAAAAAGATCAAATATTATCCTACAACATACAATTAATACAAGAAATTAAATATTTAAAGGGAAGCAGTTACAAAAAATCTTCATAGCCGGTTCCTCTTGTAAAAGTTTCTTTTCCGACATTTGTAACTAAAAAATTCAAAATTATAAGAATTAAAGCTGTTGATTGTCAAATATCCTTAAGATACAAAAACACAATCTTCAATGAAAGAAACACAAGGTTCCTCCTGTCATAAAAAATGCTTCAAATCACTACTATTTAGAAAAATATGAAAAAAAAAATTATTAGATCCTTCCTTGTAGCCATCGGATCATAAAAGATGACAAAAAAGGAAAATGACAAATATTAGCAGGACTGTGGGTAAACTATTTAGAATTATGCATATGTACTAAATGATGGCTGCCATTTGACAAAACTATACTCAGAGGAGATCAAAGAAACAGAAAAAAGGGTAGTATGTGAATGTGAGGTTATTATTATCTGGGGAAAATTTGGAAATAGATAATTTCAAATAAATATGAAAAAACATATGAACTGATGAAGAGAAAACTAAGCAAAACTAGAATGATACATTCAATGACATCAATATTATAAAAAGTGAAAATGTTGAATGCTTTATAACTATAGAAGAAAGACATGGGCAAAATTAGGAGAACAACAGTGCCAATGTGATATTCACAACACCTATGGGGGCCATGAAGATTCCAGTGGAATTCCGAATCGCAAAATACAACAGACTTTCCACATGAAAGATAGAATCAAAACATTTAGTCAGACACCAGAAATCCAAATACATCATCCTAACAAAAATCAATATGAAATAACAATGCAGAGAATAACACTTTCTCCAACCTTTCCCCCTGCTAGACTTCCCACAAAGCAGCTCCCTTAAACAAATCATACCCAGATTCCCTTAAGCAAAATCACTAAGAAGCTCTTTCACACATGCTAGCCAGCCACAGTGCTTGCCTGCATCCTTCCTAGTTCTGACTGCTCTCATGACTAACTTCTTCTAGGTTGTGCTCTAGCTCCACCTCTCCCTGTTCCACCCTTCCTGATCCATCACTTCAGCAAAGTCCTCCCACTATGACCTTCATGTGACTCAAACTCATGTGACTTAGGCTTCCATGTGACTTAAGCATGTCACATGGGCCTATTAATGAATGGGAAAGATCTTCCCATTTAAATTATCATTACATTTAACCCCAAGATCTTTCATATTCATTATTTAGGTTGGTGGGGCAACTGGTATCAATAGAACTTTAACAGCGTTAACAGAAAATAAGCACATAAAATAATTTCTCAAGGTGGGGCTTGAGTACAAGCAACCCATCATTGCCATTTCAAATAAATAGTGCCCAAAATCTTTGGGGAAGGAGTAAAGATCTCTTCTTCCACAGCAACTTCCTGCTGAAATTGGATGTAGAGATGTCTCTGCCCTAGGAGGTTCCATTTCATGGCTCAGTTCGTTATTTGGTATCTGGAGCTTGATTAATGCCAGATTCAGGGGTGACACAGCACATAAGAGAGGGGGTGACATTTGTTTTAAGCAATCAGACATCTGCAGTTTGAGGGTGTTAAGATTGCAGAAAGTAAATCTTACAAACAAAGTGAACAGACAAAAACCAAAACGAAACAAGGAGAAAATAACCAGAAGTAGGTTAAATATAGGGTCAATCATGCTTTTTGAGTCCATTAAGCCACTATCATAACCTCATTCACTGTTGTTTACTAATTTCTAATTTGCAGTTTTGGGGTCATCATTCTGGGTAGAGTTATACTTTCTATAATCTGAGCTACGTCCTGGCCAATCTCCTACTCTCCCTGAAGGTGTGATGAACTTGGATACAATGTTTCAGGAGAATCTGTAGGGGCAGTTCTATTTCCCTGATCTCTCTAATATCAAGCCTCTTTTCTCAATATATTTTATATACTTCATTAATTGGAATGCGACCTCTTCTTTCAAAATCTACCCCTGGTGTCAAAAGAGCAGTAAACAATACTTTTTTTTTTTTTGTTTTTGTCAATCTACTTTGACTTTGAATCTGCTGGCTATTTATTCTTCTCTCTAGTAAATTTGTCTTTTTCAGTGATTCTCACTATCCAAGAAACTAACAATTCTCCCATCCTTTGGGTGAAGTGATTGAAAATATCTGTGATATCCTGTTGCATAAAATTCACCATTATCTCCCCAAACAATGTGTGGCCCCTTTGATACTTCTGTTGCGCTTGTACCTGAGAAGACACTCATACATCTTTTGTCTTGTCACCTTTTTGCTTCTTTTTATGAGTGAAACTAACAAGAACTAATTCTTCTACCATCTGAGAATTTCTACTTTGCTCTTCTAAAGCAGGATTTGAGTGCTGCAGAATACAAAGCTTATCATGCAAAGTAGTCAACTCCCTTTCCCTCTGAGCTTTCTCTTCCAGCTGGTTGTCTCTGCTTTTACTTATAATTTGATAGCTTTTTAACAATGGTCATCCTCTTCTACATACCCCTACCATTACTTTCCCTGGTTCTATTGGTATTCCATGCAAACATCTTTTTAAATCTTTAGGTTCCCCATTCTATAGTCTTGCTTTCCAAGCCATTCTCATACTAGGGAGGAATAAGGCAAATCCTCCAAACCTGGCATATCGATTTCTCTCTCTAAAGCCTTTCTGCATCCAAATATAGGTCTAATGTCAGACAATTCCATATTTGTCACCATTTGTAGAACTAATACAATATTCACAGCACCTACAGTAGCCATAAATATCCCAGTGCAATTTTGAATCACGAAATACAATAGACTCTCCACATGAAAGACAGAAGCAAAACATTTCTGAGGCACAAGAACACCAAATCCATCATAGTAACAAAAAAAAAAATCTATACACAATAAAAATTCAGGGAACAATATGGTCACTATGCCTTCCCCCTCTAGGCTTCCCACAGACCAGTTCTCTTAAACAAATCACAAGTAGGCCCCCTTAAACAAATTCACAAACAAGGTCTTTCACTCAAGCTACCCAGCTGCTTGCTTCCTTTCTATCTCTGACTGGTCTCTTTGAATCACGTCTTCTATGCTCTGTAGTAGTTCCACCTCTTCCTGTTCCACACTTCCTGCTCCACTCCTGAAGCAAACTACTCCCACCAGAGCCTTCATATGACTGGAACTCATGTGACTTAGGCTTTGATGTGACTTAAGCAGGTCACATGGACCTAATGAATAGAAAACACCTTCTCATTTAAATTACCATTACCATCACATTGTAAAGGCAATGAGTTTTGAGAGCTATAAGAATTAGGAACAAAATAATAACCATTCATGTTTGCAGAGGCTCTTTATGGACAGGGTACAGAATAAGACTGTATAAATTTTTATGCAACCAATCAGGTAATATTTTTTTGCTTACCTGCATTTAAAAGAGGAATTTGATTTTCTTCCCTTCTCCCCTTTTTTATATCTTTATTTTTCTGCAGTTCTATGTAAATTTTTTTCATATTTTTTTTTAATGTTTTCTCTTCCAAATTCTATACCTCCCTCATCTTCATTTTCCTGAGATGGTAGGCAATCTGATGTAGGCTGTGTAAAAGATGTATAATATTAACAATTTAGTGAAAGAAAATTTCAATGAGAAAGAGAGATAACAAAAATGAAAGAAAAGAAAGAAAGAAGGAATGAAGGAGAGAAGGAAGAAAGGAAGAAAGGAAAGAACAGAAAGAAAAATAAGGAAAGATACAATGTTTCAGTTGATATTCAGCTACCATCTTTTCTTTCTCCAGAGGAAGATAAAATTTTCATTATGAGATCTTTGGGATAGTTTCATATCACTCTACTGCTGAGAGTAGCTAAGTGTAATGGAAAATAAAATAAGATCTTTTGCTGCTTTCATTTAGCATAATCAAGAAGTATAATGCCTCTTTAGTACGTGACTGAGGAGGATCTTTCCCATACACTGTGGGAAATTTGATTAGCGGAGTTGTTTTGTAGGAAGGTCTCAAGTATCTTTTGATTTTTCTATTGAGGCACTGGGTCAGAGGGTTATACCCTCTGGCTCTAAAACGTGTGGAAATGCTCTGAGGCTAAGGTTTTACTTTGGGACTTACTGACAGAAAGTGTTTGTTTTGTTGGATGAGGACTCTGTGAAGCCCCTTTAAGTAGACCAGGCTTTGAAAATCCAGATGTTGTGCTTCCCTCTCTGTCCCAACTGTATTTGTCTGTAGAATTATGTGCAGACAGAGGGAGCCATGTCTGTTGATTATTTTGGGGTTCAAAGTGTTGACTCTCTTGAATGTGAATGATATATGTGCTTGGTTAAAGGACTGATATATGTGTTCTTGATTAAACTAATTATTAACACCTCAAGAGTTGCCTTTCCTTTTGTGAATGCAGATCTAAGAACAGCAGGCTGCTCTGTGTATGTTGGAGTGCTTACTAACATACTACATCATTCACAGATGTTCATAATACAATATTATTAATGAGATTAATAGAGGAATAAGAAAACATATTTTGACTAAAAAATTTAAAGGAGAGAAAGGAAAGTACAATTAATGGGACATTTATGAGCCTCTATTATGTGCCATAAACTATGCAAAGCACCTTAAAATTAGCATTTTATTCCTTTAAAAGTTTGTATCATTTATTTATTTTTTTATTTTTCCTTTTTTAAATATAAAATTTATTTATTTTTCAGTTTTCAACATTCTCTTTCACAAGATTTTGAATTCAAAATTTTCCCCACATTTCTTCCTCCAATCCCAGGAAAGCATGCATCCCAGCCACTCCTTCCTCCAGTCTGCCTCTCTTATATTACCCACCTCCCTTCTTCTACCTCTCTTCATTCTATTTTCCTGGATGGCAAAATAAATTTTTATGCTCCATTGGCTGTATATCTTATTTCCCAATTGCAAAGAAAAACAATTTTTAACATTCATTGATAAGGTTTTCATTTCTATATTCTCTCCTGTCCTCCGTTCCCACCCACCCTCAATGAAAGCGGAGTTCAATAGAGAACATACATGTGTAGCCAAGCAAAGAACTTCCATAGTAGTTATGCTGCAAAAGACTAACCAAATTTCCCTCTGTCCTAACCAATCCTCCATTTATTTCATTCTCTCCCTTCACCTGGCCTCCCATAATAATTTTTGCTTTTGATTATCCCTTTCCTAAACTTACTGTCCCTTCTATTATCTCCTATCCCCTTCCCCACTGCCTTCCTGCAGGGAAAAGTAGATTTCCATATGCATTTGAGTGTGCATTATTCCCTCCTTTAGCCAAATTCCTTGAGAGTAAGGCTCAGTTATTCCCTTTCTTCTCCTCCATTCTTAAGTCGATTGTAAAAGCATTCTTGCCTCTTTATGTGACATGATTTGCTACATTCTACCTATCCCTTTCTTTGACTCCTAATATATGCCACTGAACAGTAAATTTTGTTTTTCAGGTATTGTCCCTTCATATTCAGTTCACCCTCTGCCATCTGTCTATGTGTATGTGTAAATAAACACAGTTTGTGTATATACATACATACCTACACATGTATAATATACACACACATACCCATACGCCTGCATGTGTGTGTGTGTGTGTGTGTGTGTGTGTGTGTGTGTGTACCCTGTAACTGCTCTACTAGTGAAAAATATCTCATGATTTAGAAATATCATTTTTCCTTGTGGGAATGAAAGCATTTCAAATTTAATAAATCCCTTATGGTTTTTCATTCCTGTTTACCTTTTCATGCTTCCCTTGCTACGTGTATTGGAAAGTCAAATTTTCTATTCAACTCTGATCTTTTCAACGGGAATTATTGGAAGTCCTCCATTTCATTGAAGTTCCATTTTTCCCCTGAAATATTATATTCAGTTTTGCTGGGTAGGTCATTCTTGGTTTTAATCCTAGTTCCTTTGACCTTGGCAGTATTCCAAGCCCTTCAATTCCTTAGCTTCTAAATCATGAGTTACCCTGAGTGTATATCCTCAATAAATGAATTGTTTCTTTCTGGCTGCTTGTAATACTTTCTCCTTGATCTTGCAACTCTGGAATTTGGCTACAATATCACTAGGAGTGTTTCTCTGGGCATTTCTTTCAGGCACTCATTGATGGATTCTTTCCATTTTTATTTTACCCTCTGGTTCCAGAATATCAGGGCAGTTTTCCTTGATAATTCCTTGGAAGTTGATGTCTTAGTTCTTTTTTTATTATGATTTTCAGGTTGACCAATAATTTTGAAAATCTCTCTCCTGTCTCTATTTTCCAGGTTAGTTGTTTTTTTTTTTTCACATGGTCTTCTATTTTTTATTATCATTTTGCTTTTGTTTTATAATTTTTTGATTTCTCATAAAGTCATTAGTTTCCATCTCCTCCACTCTCATTTTTAAAGAACTATTTTCTTCAGAGAGCTTTTGAACCTCCTTTTCTATTTAGCCATTTCTGCTTTTTGAGAGATTCTTCTCTTCACCGGCTTTTGGGACTTCTTTTGCCATTTGAGTTAGATTATTTTTAAAGGTGTCATTTTCCTCAGCACGTCCTTGTCTCCTTTAGCAAGCTGTTGACTTGTTTTTCATTACCTTTCTTGTATTGCTCTCATTTATCTTCCCAGTTTTTCCTCCATGTAGCTTACTCAATTTCAAAATCCTTTTTGAGCTCTTCCCTGTCCTGAAAGCATGGCATACATGACCTTTCTGTTTTCCTCCAGTTGCATGCTTTGATCTTCCTCTGATTGTATGCTTTGCTCTTCCTAAACGACAAGGCTGGAAAAAATTGTTTTTTTTGCCAAGAATGTAACCTACTATAATCTTATTTTTCTTAATTTTGATTTTCTCAGTCAATTAGTTGACTTATATGTCATTTGTCAAGTGGAGGGTACACTGCTCTAGGCTTCAGAAGTTTTGTGCAGTTGTTCTCTGAGATATATCTAGTGACCTGTAAGTTTTTAGTTCCTCCAAAGTAGTATAGTAAAGGGAGAGTTGTTAACTCCTCTCTTTAAAGGTACTCTGGTCTGTGAGCAACAAAGAGCACCCTTAGCTGTCTTGGATCTGTATTTAGGATTCCATCTCCACACCTGCCACCATATCTGCTACACCATCACTTGTCCTCATCCCAGGACTGCCACTCAGGGCTGAGACCCAGAACAGATGCTAGATTCCCCCAGGGTCTGTAGGTTCAGAGCTCTGGAAGTCGCTGTTACTTGGCCAGTGGCTGCAGTCACCCTGGAGCTAGGACTAGGACTAGGCCATGCTCCCCTCTCATATGGGTGAAAGAGCTTTCTCACTGACTTTTGAAGCTGTCTTTGGTATTTGTGGGTTGAGAAATCTGGAAACCACAACAGATAGTCATGATTCAGTGCCCTGAAGCCTGCTCTAGTCCTGTCTGAGCCAGCGTAGCACAGGCTGGGCTACACCCTGCTCAGAGCCCAGTGTGATAGACCCTTCCTATAGGCCATCCAGGTTGTCTTGGGCTAAAAATCTGTTTCACTGCCATTTTGTACCTTCTGCTGCTCTACAATTAGAGTCATTTTAACAGAAATTTTGAAAGCATTGGGGGAGAGCTCAAAGAGGTTCATCATTTAACTCTGCCATCTTGGAGTATTTCATTTTGAAAAAGGTCTGGGAGGCATGTTTGTTTGTACAAATGTATAATGTCACAAACGTATTTGGATGACATTACTGTATCATTAATTTTATTTTTTTTACTTTGTTACAATGGACTTTACATAGACTATGACTAATGTGAAAATATTTCTAATATAAATAAAAACATGTAGACAAAACTTTGAGTTTTGTTTTCGGTTGTTCTTATCTGAGGGTAAACGTCAGTGAAGGTTGTTTGGCCAACCAGGTATAAACAAAGAAAACAAATGTTTCATATATGTCTTTGAGTCTTCAACGTCCAGTACTGTGTCCTGTAGTTAGCAGGAACTTAATAAATATAGTTGAACTAAATTCAGGTAGAAACCTAGTTTTATACAAATTTCTAATGTTCAAATAAAAGGCCGATTTGCTCCAGAATTTGTGATGTATACCATTATGTTAAGTATCAGCTTATCAACTTTTCTCTCTACACACAAAAAAAGGATGTGCATAAACAATTTTCAAAAGTTTTGTATTTATAAAGCAAGTAAAGACAATGTCATACTATGAGCATCAAAAACTTTCCCTTCCTAAACAAATGTGCCTCATTTGATATTAATAATCAAGTGATTATGAATCATGATCATGAATTAAAAAACGAAATGATATCTGATACACTGCTTTATCTCTCATTGTCTCAACTTAAACATGTTGCTAAATCTAATTTACACATCTTTTAAATATAGTTTAATTATTACTTTTGTCTTTATATACCAAGATTTCTCGCCCTGCCTCACCTTCTCAATTATCAATCAAAGAGTCATTTCTCACAAAAAAGAGTTTTAAAAAAAGCAAAAGAAAAAGAGGAAAAAACAATATCAAATATGAAGAATACATAAAACAAAATGAGATTATGTGCAATGATCAATATTTTTAGACTTCCTCCTCAAACAGCAAAGAAGTTAGATAGGGGGGAGGAGCCAAGATGGTAGAGTAGATAGACACACATATGCTAGCTCCTAACCCACAGCCCATAAAATACCTGTAAAGAAGAACTCCCAACAAATTCTGGAGCAGCAGAAGCCACAGAACAAAGGAGTGGAAGAGATTTCTGTTCCAGAGAGACCTGAAAAACCAATGTGAAAGGTCTGTTGAGACCCGGAGCAGAGCCCAGCCCTGCCTTGGCCACGCAGCAGCCAGGGGAGCAGATCTGAGCAGGCTTTAGGGATGGAATCCCCAGCAGCAGCACTGATCCCTCAAACCACAGGAGACAAAGGTCAGTGAGAGAGTCTTTTTGGCTGGCCAAAAGGGGAGCAGGGTGTCCCCATAACTCAGGCCCCCTTGGGAGGCAGCAGCAGAGGCAGAAGCAGACAAGGGCTCCCAAAGCAGGCAGGAGCTCAGATCCATTGTTGAAGATCTCCTCATAAACTCTCTGAGGGAACTGAGTCCTGTGTGGTGGCCCTGCCCCCACCTGAGCACCTGAACTTAGTCTTACACTGACTAGCAGCCCCACCCCCACTGAAAGTCCTAAGGCTGGGAAGCAGCATTTGAATCCCAGCCCCTCAGGGTTAGCTGGGCGGATCTGGAGGCAAAGTAGGTGTGGAGAGGAAACTCAGAAGTCAAGTGACTGGCTGAGAACATGCCCAGAAAAGGGAAAAAAAAATAAGACCATAGAAGATTACTTTCTTGGCTAACAGGTGTCTCCTCCCATCCCTTCAGATGAGGAAGTACAAGGCATACTGTCAGAGGAAGTCAAAGGCTCTCCCTCCAAAGGGGACTTAAACTTGCCACAAGCAATAGAAGACGTTAAAAAACAAGTTAGCAGCTTACTAAAGGAGAATCAAAAAAAGCTGAGGAAAATAGCAGCTTTAAAAAGGGGTTAACTTAATTGGAAAAAAAATGTCCAAAAAGCCAACGAGGAGAAGGAGGTTTTAAAAAGCAGAATTAGCCAAATGGAGGAGAAGGTTTAAAAGCTCAGAACAAAATAATTTGTTGAAAGAGAGAATTGAGTCCAGGGAAAAGAATAACTGTGAGTTAAACCAAGAAGTTCGTAAACAAAACCAAAAATTAAAAAAAAAAAAAAGATGAGGTGAAAGAACTCATTGAAAAAATAACTGACCTGGAAAATAGATCCAAGAGAAATAATTTAAAAATTATGGGACTACATGAAAGCCATGATCAAAAAAAGAGCCTAAACACTATCTTCCATGAAATTATCAAGGAAAACTGCCCTGATATAGAATCAGAGGGCAAAGTGGAAATTGAAAAAATCCATCTCTCACCCCCTGAAAGAAACCCGAACAGACAAACTCCTAGGAATATTGTGGTCAAATTTCAGAGTTCCCAGATCAAGGAGAAAATGCTGCAAGCTGCTAGAAAGAAACAATTTGAGTACTATGGAAATACAATCAGGATAACACAGGATCTGGCATCTTCAACATTAAGGGATCGAAGGGCTTGGAGTAGGATATTTCAGAAGTCAAAGGAACTGGGACTGAAGCCAAGAATCACCTACCCAGGATATCTGAATGAAATACTTCAAGGGAAAAATGGACATTCAGATAAATTTGAAGATTTCATGTTGAGGAAAAGACCAGATCTTTATTTAAAAATGTGACTTTCCAAGGCAAGAATCAAGAGAAGCATGAAAAGGTAAACAGGGGAAAAAGAAAAAAGAAAAATCATAAAAGCCTCTCTAAAGCTGAACTGTTTACATTACTACATGGAAAAAAATATTTTTAACTCTTGAATCTTTTCTCAGTATTCGTGTAGTTGGAGAGATTGTACACAAACATTCACACACATACACATAGATAGATAGAAAATACAGGGTGTGTTATATCAGAAGATATGATATCCACACAAACACACACACACAATAAATAAAGAAATGAATGAATGGATGAATAAATAAATAAATAGATAAATAAATAAATAAATAAATGAATGAATGAAAATATAAATAAATAAATAAATGAATGAATGAATAAATGAATAAATAAATAAATAGGTAAGTAAATAAATAGAATGAAATAAAAATTAAGGGGTGAAGGAGGAAAACACCGGAAGAGAAAGGGAGTGATGAAATGGGGAAGGTTATAACTCATAAAATAGATAAGAAAAATCTTATTCAATAGAGGAGATAATGGAGAAGGGAGGGGGAATAAAGCTACTCTCCCCACATGTGGCTGAAGGAAGGAATAAAATACTCACTAAATTTGATATGAAAATTTATATCACACCACAGGAAAGTAGGAAAGGAGGCAACAAGTGGAGAGAAGGGAATGTTAGAGTGGACGGTAAATGGGAGAAGGGAGTCACCAGAAATAAAGACTTTCAAGAAGGGACAAGGTCAATTGTCGGGGGGGGGGGGATAAGGGGGATAGGGTAGGTGAGAGGGCAATATAATTAGTATTATACAACATGATTACTATGGAAGTCTTTTGCAAAACAACACATATTTAGTTTGTATTGAATTGCTTCCCTTCTTAGTGGAGCTGGGGAGGGAGAGGGGAGGGAGAGAAGTCAGAATTCAAAGTAGTAGAATCGAATGCTGAGGATTTTTACTGCATATAATCGCGAAATAAGAATTAAAAGGATAGGGGTATGGAAATTTATCTTGAACTGCAAGAAAAGAAGGAAGATGGGGATAGGACAGGGGTGGGGTGTGATGGAGGGGAGTGTACATTGAGGGAAGAAGCAACCAGAATGCAAAGTATTAGGAAGTGGGGGGAGGGGGATGATGGGGAGAAAAATTGGTTAAGTTACAAAGTGAGGTAAACGCAATTAGTATTAAAACAATAGACTGAATAAATTACTGAGAATGAATCAATGACATCTTTAGTTTGGAGAAAAAAATTTCAGTCTAACTTTGCAAGAGGAAGGTAACCTCTGATAAAATTTGGTATAGATGGAAAAGTCAAGGCTTTAATGGTAAATTTGATTGTATGATTGACATTTAATCAGGAACTAGAACATGTATAGAAAGACATGTAAGCCACTTAAGACTTGCCTAAAACATGTTCCTTAGCCAACGTGAATCTATAATCATATTTTAAACCTGGTTATAGGAACTTGCCATTTTTAGATGCTATGGGACTACTAAGTGACTGTTCTTCTAAGTCTAACTCCAGGTATGGGAAGCAAGAAAGGCGATCCATGCCTCCATTACATGATGCCAGTATGCTCATGAGATGCTGGTATGAACTGCATAGGTGATCTCAGAGAAAGAGTGGGAGAGCAGCTGTTCAGTATGGGCTGAGGTGGGATTCTCCGAACTCAATTTCCCCACTGACACCTGGCAGCCTTTAAGCCTGACTGAACGCAAGTGGACAATCTACTCCTGCCTGGAATAGACATGAAGTTGGGGAGATATTGTTTCCCTGCAGTGCCTCAATTCTTGGTGGCCATCTCATATAGTCAAAAGGTTTCTAAGCTTAATATCAGATGTATTCAAATATAGATTATGGGTAGAGGAACATCTGAAGCTGTCTAAATTAAGATACTACGCATAGGACTTTAGACCAAGAACATTAAGTTAGGGTCTTTTTATTCTTATTAATGCTGTGGAGACAATTAGATCAAGAGATTGTGAAGTTAGCAACATAAATATTATCTGTTTCTCAGTTGGTTTATGTTTAAAAAAAAATTCTTTTGTGGTCCATACTGTAAATGCTTTAAAAAGACGTATGACCTGAGCAAAAGTTTGAATTGCTTTATCTCTTATAAACTGCGTTAAAAATAAAAAAAAAATGTTAGATAGGTATCTTATCATATTTCTTCTTTGTGACCTATCTTGTTCTTTGTAATTGTGTAACATTTATTTCTGTCCTTTGGTGGCAGTTATTCATTCAGTTGAAATTGTTGTCCTCGTTATGTCTATTTTTTCTTTGAGAACCCTTACTTCAATTTGCTTAAGTTTTTCTAAGTCGTTCCTTGGGTCTCAGTATTTATGTATTTGTTGTTTTCTTAAGCAAAGCAACGTCCTGTGAACATTCAAATGCTGCAATATCTCTATCTATTTAGTAATCAATGAGCGTCTAACTTTTCCTACTTTGTCACTAAAATGATGCTATAAGTACTTTGTTTCATTTGGAGCATTTATTTTTGTAAATGATCTTTTTTTTTTTTTTGCATACTCCTAATGGTGGAATTGCTGAGTAATAGGTTTTGGAGATTTTAGCCTTTTATTTGCATAATTGAAATTTTTAGATTGGTTGTACTTATAACTGCTTGTAACAGTAGCTATCAAAGATTTTTCCAAACCTTCCACAATCCCTCTATCATTGAATAATATATTTTACCGTTTTAATCAGTTTACTAGGTGTGATGTGAAAACTCAAATATAGTTTGATATCAGCTTCTCATAACATTAGTGATCTGGAACATTATTTCCTATGGCTGTTTTTTGTTAGTATTCTTTCTTTCGCAATCACTTTGTTCACATTCTTTGTCCACTTATCTCATTGACAATTTTATTTTTCTTCTTTTTGTTGGAGTTGTTGCTATGCAGTTGATTAACTTCTTTGATACCAAATCTTAATCTGCGAAATTTCAAACAAATACATATTTTCTCAAGTGACATTTACCCTTCTTATTCCAAATGTGTTAGTTTTGTTTGTGCAAAGAGTTTTCCATTTAAAAATTAATTAATAGATATCCAAATATAAACATTTTATATTTTACAATTGCTTTTAGCCATTTTTTTGGTTAAAAATTCCTCTTACTTGAAACTGGAATATTTTATAATAGATATCCTTCTTTAATATTTGTGATATGATCTTTAACATTCATGTTGTCCATATATCTTTAATATATTTTGAATAAATAATCATGATGTTCTAAATATAATGTTGACTCTACTGTGTATTAGGTTCTTCAGTAATGTTTATCAAGTCAAGAGTTCTTTGTTGAGTACTTAATCTTTTGAGGTATGTTAAATATTTGGCTTTTGAATTCAGCTCCTTCTGATTTTCCCTTTTTTAATGTGTGCCAATGATCTACTTTTCTAAATTCAATCAGTGCTAAATCATTTTGAATATTGTTGATGGACAATAAATTTAAAGTTTAGAAGTATTTTTTCCCATTCATTTCTATATATTAATATATTTTTCTAAAATTTGGAGATCTTTCATTTTGGGGTAAACATATTTTCATTTCTTTTTCATATGTTCATGCTTTCAGATTAATCTGACACAATTTAAGCTCGTGAAGAGCTTTTTGTAAATTTGCTTTCCTTGTACCATATCTTGCATCATATCGTGAGAATGAGGTTATGTTGCTCACAATTTTTAATCATTCTTCTCTGAAGGAGTTTTGAGGGGAAAAAATGATAATGATGTTCTAAGCCTGATTGCCTTTATCTGTCATAACTCTCAAATTTTGGGTGGATTGGATGATTTGAGATTATTTGTTCCCATGACAAGAAATTTATATCATGAAAAATTTTTTTAATGTAGTGGCACTCCATCATCATGTCTATCCCTTTCTTTGTGTTCCATTCTTTTAGTCTCAAAGAAGCAAATTTAAAGATTTGATTGAATAAGATAGCTTTCTATTATTTTTTCCTCTAATATTGTATTGTAGTGTATAGCAACATAGCATCATACTTTCGTAATCTGATTTTCATTCTCAGATTATTCAGAAAGTATTTCCGTAATGTTAATCACACATTTTATGTCTATAAAATTATAATCAACTTAAGTTTTTAAATATATTTTTACATTCTCTATGTATGGTGATTTCTGGTTTTTTCCAAAAAGGAAAACTTATAAACACATTTTGCAACATGTTTTTAACTCTTTCCCTATAATATAACTCACAGAAGTCACTAGTATTAAAATATCCCTTTGTAATGCTTTCTGAGTGGCTTATGGTGCTATATTTCCCCCTACTTCTGCATAATATCACATTCTCATATGGGTTGGGTAGACACATAGTCACTCTCTAGAATAGTGTATTCAGTATAAACTACTAATTGCCAGACAGAAAAAGCCCTTTTCTTTATTGAATTTAAATGGAACATTTACAAGCTAGCTCAACTTTTTAAATGATAAAAACTGTTTTTACATATATATGCAGATACATTATGTCTGTTTGTATGTCTGTATGCCTGTACATGTGTGTGTGTGTGTGTGTGTGTGTGTGTATAAAGAGAGAATTGTACATGAAACTACAAACCTCAGGTTTACATAATTTATAAGCATGTAACAAATTTAGCACATAAATCATAAATTCCCGCCAAAGATATATGATTCCTTACTAAGGAACTACCTATTTCTATGAATAGAACTTTAGGGTAGGATAGTTGGGATGAAATGCAATAAGGTACCTAAGGCAATTAGAGGGAATACGACACTGAGAAGGTTTTGAGTACAAAAAACAAAACAAAACAAAACCAAAAAAAGCAAACCTGAATCTATCTGCACAATAATGAAATCTAGGTGAGTAGCTTATCCTGAGTGAGTCATCTTGTTCACTGGAATATAAACTAAGCAGAGTTACTGATGGAAATTGAAAAGATAACTGGAAAGTTCTGAAAGTTCAGAATACTATAAAAGAAGACTTTGCAAGGACTTTACTGCTTCTCTCTCCAACCTTTCAATCAGAGAGGAGAGAGTTATATAGAGATTTTAAACTTGCAAAATGCTTAACTGTATATGAATTTCAAACAACAAACAAACAAAATTCAAACAATTGCAAGGTTTTAAATCATATACAACAAAATAAAATAAGAGTCAATGTCACAGTAACTCTACAAACAGACACTACAGTTCTGAAAAAAAATAGAATTGTACTAAATTTCATTAAATTTTATGTGTTTCTTCACCAAGTGACCCTACTACTATCTCCATAAAACAATGAAGTCAAAAATAGAAAGTCCCAAAACATACCAACTTGTTTATCATAGCAATTTTAGTGGTTTAGAAAACATCAAATTGGCTGGTTTCATATTGACAGAAGAGTGATTAGACAAATTATAAAGTATAAATATAATAATAGTAATAATAAAAATAACACTAATATCTTTTGCATAGCAATCTAAGGTGTTAAAGAACATTACATACATTAATGTATTTGATACTCACAACAGCCCTTAGAGGTTACAGATGTGCAAACTAAGTTTAAGAAGTGATTAGTGAATTTCTGAGCATTATATAACTACTAAGTTTCTTCGACAGGATATGAGCTCAAGTCTTCCTGAATACAGGTCTAACTCTATTCACTTTTCCAAATATCTGCAAACAGACTGTCATTGTGCTCTAAGAAATAATGACTATGAGGATATCTGAGAAATATAGGAAAACCTGTTTAAATTCATTGAAAGTAAATCAACCAAGGCCAGGATATAATATTTTATCCTTCAGTAAATAATTAGCATATTTTGTATTTATCTTATACCCTTATAGAATGTAAAGTTCTTATTTTATTTTTATTTTTGTCGCTCAGTACCAGGCAGAGTTCTTGGCATAGAGAAAGTACTAATTAAGGGTTTATTGATTAGTTGATTGAATAACTGAGGTCAGGGACCTTTTCATTCATTCATTGTCCATATAGTGCCTGCACAGACCCTGGTGAAAAATAAGTGCTTAACAAATTCAACTTGGTAGAATTAACTTAAATAATTTCTTCCAAAATATAAATAAACAGAACAATTGAATAAAATGAAAGTTGCATAATTATCATTACCAATCTTGACCTTGAAAAATAATTGAAAAATAGTGTCATGCTTTTTTTGATGCAAGAAATTAGGGACTACTTTATGAAAACTGAATACTTCAAGTATATTAGATGCAGATTTCTGTTTCAAATGTTTTGACCTTACTCCCTTTCTTCCTTGCAAAGGAAGAATACTTGTGTATGGAGACATGTTAGAATGGTATATCTAGAAATTACTGTTATGTATACCTACATATACATATGCATATGTACACATCTATATATATGTACATATTTATATATACATATTTATATACATACATATATTAATAAAACTAATATATATATATGTTATATACATATATATACACACACATATATTAGTAAAACTAAAGCATAATACCTTAAAAGTGTCATGTCAGTCTAATTTCCTATTTGAGAGATCAGCACAGGGCCAATATACTAGCTAATACAGAGAATAATATACATGTCTAATCACTCAGGAATGTATATGAAAAAGCTTCTCACTCTATTTCCATGGACGAAATGGAGGTATGTGTATTGAACCCAGATTACATTATATGATGCTGAACAAATCCAAGTTTATGATCTTTAAATTTCTGTTGATAATCTTGGAGAATGCATGTAAAAAAATACAAAGGAATGAAGAATGCATTCGTCAAATGAGTTCAATTTCAGTAACAGCAAAACAAGTCAATTGAGGTTCATTTAAATATTTGTGAAAAATAGAGAATGAATTTTAATAAGTGGTTGTTGAATCCTTAGAAAGCTTCTCACTATGAAGCCTCATTGTCTTCAATGGTAATGGGTTATGCTAATCTATCCTAATTTCTTTATTTGAACAGAGTTAACAGATCAGGAGAATATCTACACCTCAACGTTTTGTTTGCTTTAACATTTTTACTAGTGAATGAAGATATCAACCAATCACACTGTGCTTATGTACTCTACGCTCAAGGCAAACTTGCCTCTTTCCTGTTGTTTTTCCTACATAAGGCTCCAATTTGTGTCTCTGTGTTTTTGCAATTGCTGTCTCTCCTGTCTAGAATGCACTCTCTCTTTAATTTTGCCTTAATATCTTCGGCCTGAAGACTTTCTTGAGAATCAGATTAGTGCAGGAAGATTTTTTCCCCTCTTTTTTGCTTTTCCCATTTTTTTCACTGGTCATTGGAAACAATAAAATAGCAGTCATCAAATAGGTTGCATTCGATTTTACAAGGAACTAAAATTGGGGAAGGAGTGGGGCAGGGGGAATGTCAATAAGAATAAGAGAATATTAATGATTATGATAGTTAATACTTACATTTATATAGCAAGTTTCTATGTACTAACTAATCCTTTGATAATCCACCAGAGGCTTAAAGCTACACACATTCTTATTCCTATTACCCAAAACTTGAAGAAAGCTAAGAAGTGAGGACTATTCCTCATTCCTAATGGATATTCGATGTGATAACTGAGCAATTGACAGATGGAACATTCTGAATTAATTTTCTTACAAAAGAATTCCCATACATAGTGGTTAGGTACTAATAATTTAATACTACTAGTATGCTAATATCTATTATATTAACACTATACTTCTAGTACATTATGAGTTCAATTGAATTTTACAGGCTGTTCTAAAAAAGTAATTGTAAGTAAAATTATTTTTATTGTTGAATTAGCTCTAAGGGCCAAGATATCAATTTACAAGTAAAAACATCTTGCCGTGGAGCTTCCTTTTGCTCTTCTTACTAGATAAAGCAGTAATTTTAGATTTGGTAGCAATGGAGCAGTAATATGAAACAATGCCAGAAGAAAGGAGAGGCCAAAATCAGAATGAAAAGAATTCAGGGATAAATATTAACCCTGCTCTGTGATTGGACTGGCTGATAATTTAAAAAAAAATAATAACTACAAACAAACATCATACACAGGGATGGATGAAGTGGGGCTATATGACCTCAGAACTTCCATCAGGTGACAAGATAAACCACCATCCTTTTGAGGTGAAAATTCACAACAGATCTCATATTGTAGCTTCTGTACCATAAATGAGCCAATATATTTTATCTAGAATTCCTGAATAGATACCTATTAAGAAGCAATTAAGTACACATGAATCAAGCATCTTGAGGGAATGTTGGTTGCACTTCTTGGCTTTCTCAAGAGTTGATTCAGACTGTATATGTGTATTAGTAAGCACACCTAGGATGGCCTGCTATTACAGATTTTTTGATGTGCTTTCTAAAGCAAAGCAACTTTTAAAGGGATCAACAATCTTATTTAATTAAACATATATGTCATTCACTAGTTCAGGGGAAAGGTTAACTTCCTCAACATGGAGAAAATGCAGGAAGGAAATACAAGCAAAGAAATTAGCACAAAGACCAAAAGACAGAGCTCCAACTGTCTGAGTAAAGCAATATTGTTATACAATTTGCATACATCACTGGATCAAGGGAACATAGACATTGACATCGATTGACTGCTTTGAACCTTGATAGTTCCCAACCGTGCTGAGTCACATAGGTTTTGTGCCTACTGGCTCTGAGTCAATCAGGTGCCATGTCTCAACCAGAAAATCAAAAGATCCTTATCGTGAGTGATCCCCCAAAGTAATATGCCAACCTCCCAGTATATATAACAAAGACTCTCCTCCTTATTGGCTCAGAGCCAGTAGGCATGGAACCTATTTGATTCAGTACAATTGTGACTCATCAGGGTTCAAAAGACATCAATCAAAGATGTTTTCAGTCAGCCTGAGAAACTGAACTCCAAAAAGAAAACAACAAAAATCCAACTGGGCTTGCTCTTACAATATGTTATATACCTCCTTTGTTCTTCTTGATCCTATTTTGTGAGAAATAATAGATACTTTTAGTACAATAATGAGTAGACAGCCCCTCTATAGATGTTTATTTGTTTTATAGTACATGAAGTTATCTGGTTATCAAATACTGTGAATTTTCCTATTGTATCTGTGCTAAGAATTGTAATGTTAATTATGAGAATTAAAGATCTTCCCCACCCAACCATGAGCTGGCTCATTAAGGAAAGTTTGATTAGGGGAGATTTGTTTCCCAGGAAAAGCCCACACCTTTTCTTAATTTCTAAAGAGGCCCTGGTTCTTAAGGGTTGTGATGCCCTCTGACTCTGAAAAATGCTAAAAAAAAAAAATGTTAAGCATTTACACAACTGTTAACACCCTCTACGCATATGCAAACACAGAAGTGCACATGTACATATGCACACACACAGACATGCACACATGCACACACACATACACACACACTCACACACAGATCTGATTCTTTACTTTATGCCTCATCTTTTTCTGATAACCAGAATCAAATCAGCAGTACCTTTGCTTCTTGAAAAATCACATGGATTGACTACACCATCATTCTACTCAAAACTGCTATGTCCTCAAGGAAAGAATAACTCATCTCTGAATACTCTTACTCAACATATGTTATCATCTTGAAATCACTCTTTAAGAGAAGAAAATACCTAATTCCCAAGTTTCTGTATTTCCATGGTAGTACATGAAAATCAAGAAACACCCTCCCAATACATGTAATCCAGCGAGTCAAATCTCTAGACCTCAGCTGGCTACATGATCTCTGTGTTTTAAGGATTCTTCTAATGTTTAAGGCCTAGTTAGGTACCCATTTCAGTGTGATCCTCTAGGGTTAATCACCAGTGATTATTGTCTCAACATCATTCATCAATGCCAGTTGTTTCTGTAGTATCTTTTCACTAGTTAAGATCTTATTGATATGAATAAGCAATTAACATTAATTATTATAAAGGATCATTTACTGAGAAGATTTAACAGGTACAAGAAAATGAACAGAACAGCCAGAATTGATGCATAGCTTTTTCTCTACTGCCTCAGTCCCTGAGGAAATAGGGTTCAAATATATAGTCATTGACATAAAGCATTCCATCTTTTGAGACTGCTTCTGAGTGGAACAGAGGTAATAGACAATCACATTCTTATTTGTTTCTGCTTTTGGGTCAGTCCATTGACTGGTTTTGTTAAACAGGCATACCTTTAAAGTTCTGTTGGATTACTGGACTCAGATCCCAGGAAATTCTTGTATGGACTCCACTTCCTAGATATCCAGTAACTCTTACTACATTTTGAATCAAACAAGTTTGCAATCTAGTCTGCTATGTCTCATAAATTTATACATATAAGTATGAATAGAAAGAATGTAATAACTATACACAGAGAAAAAGAATCATGCCATATGCTTATGACTTCATGTTTTTCTATGTGGGAAGAATAGATGGTTGGTACTGCTTCTTTAGGCAGCTAAGTGGCATAATGAATAGAATGTGGAACCTAGAGTCAGACAAATTCATCTTCCTGAGTTCAAATCTGGCCTCAGGCACTTACTAGTTATGTGATTCTTGGCAAGTCATGTCACCCTATTTGCTTCCATTTCCTCATCTGTAAAATGACCTGGAAAAGGATATGACAAACCACACTAATATCTTTGTCAAGAAAACCTCAAATGGGGTCATGAAGAGTCAAACACAACTAAAATGACTGAATAACATCAAGCTACCTCTTTTCGCACCTGAATGGTTAGAGAAGTTCTTGCCTTAGTCACCACTAGAAAGAAGGTTTGATTTCCCTAACTATTACTTCATTTGTAAAGCACGCAAAATTATTTCTCAGCATCCACTGAAGAGGCTTTTCCTCACCGGGATTAAGAAGACAGGGAATAGGCACATGTGCTGAATTGGGACAGAGAACCTGGTTTTTATGTCATCACTTCCAGACGTAGATAGTGATGATCACATTATTCCCTATGCATATCCATGTGTATTTGCACCTGGTAGAATAGATTGTCTCTATAGGCCAGTGTCCCCACTACACACATTAACTGATTTGTTCCTTGTGAATTAGAAGCAGGTGCTCTTAGTGTCCCTATCTTACAGATGAGGTTACTGAGGTTGAGAGAAATTAAGTGACTTACTCAAGGTCTTACAGCTAGTAAGTGTCAGGGGTAGAACTTAAACGCAAGTTTTCCTGGCTGAAATTAAATTGCTCTGTTCAAACTTCCTTTTAAATACAAGAATTCAATCTCTTTCTCTTTCTCTCTCTCTCTGTCTCTCTCTGTCTCTGTTTGTCTGTCTGTCTCTGTACACAAACACACACACACACACACACACACACACACACACACACACACATATATATATATATAATATTTCTCAGATTTTAGTTATTTCAAGCTAACTACATCAGTGCTTTAAGACTTTATGAGTTAGTGTGGTTACTCCCTCCACCAATATAGATAATGGCATATTGAAACTATTGTTGATCTGGCGGTTGGTTTTTCCAGTCCTAACCTGATCTGTTATTGAATAAAAGTAGAATAATCTATCTCTGTTCACAGTATTTCTAGTTTGTCAAGACTTCAGAGAATCCCTGACATCAGCATCTAGAACCAAATATTACTATCAAACCATAAGTAGAAATTGAGGTAAAAGAATAGGACTCTAGGGAAGGTTCAAGTTACTCAAACTGTCAATGATTATAAAAGAACTAAATTAATGCTCATGGTTAAATCATTCCCCTAAACACAACTGATAAAACGGGATTGTAGCAGGTCATTCAGCAATACTAATAACAACAATGGAATATAGAGCATAGCTCACAACAAGCCCTGTGCTTACTATGTGAATTGTATATCTTTAAAACTGGTGCTGGGATGTTTCCCCTTCCTTGTACTTCTCCACTTTGGGAAAAATATATAATTAAAGACTGAGCTGGGACCTAGTGAGTTTTTGGAGCAGAAGGAGGAAGAGAAGGAAGAAGAGGAAGCAGAGAAGGAGAATAAAGAGAACAAGAAGAAGAAGAAGAACAAGAAGAAGAAGAGCATGAACCAAATAGAGTAGACCATTAAAAACTAGTAATTATTTGAAAGAGTTGATGGCAGGAATGGGGGTAGGAGGGGGAGAAATGCTCTCTAAGGGAGATTGCTTGACTGGAAGCCATCGTTATGTTTTGAAACTAGAGAATTTTCGTTTGAATTTGTCAAGGCTCAGTAATTTCCAGGTGTGCAATGGGGTGGTTTACTGGGAACAAAAGTTGGCAGATAAGCTCCTTTTGTAAAACATGAGGAATCAAATGCTCTATTTTGAATAGTTTTTTGAATAATAATTCTGTGTAACAAAAATAACTTTAAAAAAATCAATAATTAGAATTGGTCAGTGAGTCTCAAATCAAGATAAAATGAAGCCATACATTCACACAGCAGTGAGAGGGACACAAAATACTCCTGATTCATCAATTTTCACTTTAAACTACATCATACAGAAGCAAAAATCAAAGAGGTAAAGTTGTTAGGACACCATTTTTTTTTCCTGGACATGAGATACAGGGAATCAAGTCAATTTAATAACCAAAATAAAAACAAATAAAAATTCAGAGTTAATAGTGTGGAGATGATTCTAGTTGAAACAGGAAGCTGATATAAATCTGACAAGATAGACCTAATATGTTCTCTTTTCCCAGTGAAAGCTAAATTATGATACAAGTTCTGAACTTGTTGTAATACGGTGACATTGTTATTAAACAGGCCATAAAACCAAACATCCAAGTAATCGGTTCTTGTAGTAACTGAGATGATTCTATATGTCAAAAAAAAAACCGGTAAATCATACAAAAAGTTCATAGGTATAACACACATCAAAAACATTAAATCCATAAAAATTAAAATAGATACGTTAATTGAACTATGAGTGAAATTTTGGTTTTTTATTTGAATAGTATTAGCAACTGAATTCACACTGTTAAAGTACATAGGTATGAAGGTCAATCTCAGCACACTCAGCTGAGCTATAATGGAGAAATCATAGAATATTGAATGTAACAAACTAGTCCTGTGCTACAGTTTAATAACATTTGTATGCTACTTTCAGCCAAGATACATAAAGTAACTGCAGTGTTACTGTTTTTTTTCCCGTTTTTCCAGAGCAGTTGATAATACTAATCAATTACCTAGATATTATATGAGGTATTATGTGGGAGCAAATTATGAATGACAAATATTTAGATAGACTGCAAAATGCCAAAACATCCAATGAATTTATCCAATACTAGTTGCAAACTAGATAATCTAAATACTTTTTTCTCTTTGGTACCTAATTTTCAGATTTAATTTTCTCAAATCATAAGAACCATTTCATTTTGCATATTTGGCATGAGGGTTGATATTAGCAGTTCTCAGGAAATTTTTAATATAAGTTAAACAATCTTGAGTGGATGTGTAAAATTAAAAGAACACTGTAAGGTAATAGGGGCTTTGTTGCAGGATCTAAATTTATTATTTTTTATTTTTTATTATTTATTTTTTTTCAGTGCTCTACAATCACTTCCAAATAACAAAGATTTTTGCCCCTCCCTCCCCCTCTTCCCCTCTCACTCCCTGAGATGGCTTACAATTTTGTATAGGTTTTACACATACATTTCTATTAAACACATGTTAATTGTAGTTACTTTGCACAGAAGAGTTAAAATGAATGAGAGAAGTCCTAACACAAAACAAAACAAAACGCAATAAAAAAAGAAAATGACCTGCTACATTTTGTGATTGGATTCCATAGTTCTTTCTCTGGAGGTGGAAGACATTTTGTCTTAAGAGACCATTGGAGAAATTTTTAAGTACTTGCATTGGAATGAAGTTCCAAGTCTACCAGAAAAAATATCCTTGCGCAGTATGCTTCTTATTATTGTTCTACTGGTTCTGCTCCTTTCACTCAGCATGAGTTCATATAAATCATTTCAGGCCTTTCTGAAGTCTTCCTGTTCATCATTTCTTACAACACAATAGTAGTCCATTGCATTCAAATATGGCAATTTATTTAGCCATTCCCCTATTGGTGGCCATCCCACTGATTATCAGTTTTTGGGCAGTAAAGAGAGGGCTGCTGTCAATATTTTTGTACATGGAGGATCCTTTCCCATTTGTATGATTTCTTGGTGATACAGTAGCAGAAACAGAATTGGTAGGTCAAAGGGTATGCACATTTTTGTAGGCCTTTGGGCACAGTTTCAAATTGCTCTCCTGAATGGCTGGATGAGCTCACAGCTCCATCAACAATGAATTACGGTTCCAACTTCTCCATATCTTCTACAACATTTATCATCATCCTGTTTTGTCATGTTAGCGCATCTGATAGGTGTGATGTGATATCTCATTTCTTCCTCTGAAAACTGCCTACTCATATTTTTTGACTTTTTATCAATTAGGGAATGATTGCATTCTTTTACATCTGACTCAGTTCTCTATATATTTTAGAAGGCCATTATCAAAGATATTAGTTGCAAAAATTCTTTCCCAGTTTTCTACTTCTCTCCTAAATTTGTTTGCATTGTATTTGGTGGTGCAAAAACTTTTGAATTAAATGCAGTCAAATTATCCATTTTGCATCTCATAATGTTTTCTATCTCTTCTTTAGTCAAAAATTCTTCCCTTTTCCATAAACCTGATACACTATTGCTTGTTCCACTAAATTGTTTATAGTATCAATCTGTATACCTAGATCATGTACCCACTCAGACTTTATTGTTGTGTATGGCATCAGGCATTGGTCTGTGCGGTTTCCACCATACTGATATCCAGTTTTCCCAGCAATTTTTTTTTGAACAGTGAGTTTTTATCCCAGAAGCTGGGATCCTTGGGTTTATCAAAGAGTAGATTGATATGCTCATTGACTACTGTGTCTTGAGTACCTAATATATTCCATTGGTCTACCCTTCTGTTTCTTAGTCAGTACCAAGTGGTTTTAGCAATTTCTGCTTTATAATACAATTTGAGATGTGGTAGAGCATTTCTTTTCATCAGTTTCCTTGATGTTCTGGATCTTCTGTTCTTCCAAATGAATTTTGATATTATTTTTTCTAGCTCTATAAAATAATTGTCTAATAGTTTGGTTGGTATGGCACTGAATAAGTAAATTAATTTAGGTAGAATTGTCATATTTATTATATTGGCTTGGCCCAACCACGAGGAACTGATATTTTTCCACTTACTTAGATCTGACTTTATTTGTGTGAAAAGTGTTTTGTCATTGGGTTCATGTAGTCCCTGAGTTTGTTTTGTCAGGGAGACTCCCAAATATTTTGTAGTGTCTACTATAGCTTTAGATGGGATTTCTCTTTCTATCTCTTGCTGTTGGGCTTTATTAGTAATATGAAGAAATGCAGAAGATTTCTGTGGGTTTATTTTGTAACCTGCAACATTGCCAAAGTTGTTTATTTCAAGTAGTTTTTTACTTGCTTCTCTGGAATTCTCTAAGTATATCATCATATAATCTACAAAGAGTGATAACTTAGTTTCTTCTTTGCCTATTCTAATTCCTTCAATTTCTTTTTCTTGACTTATTTCTGCAGCTAACATTTCTAATACCTTATTGAATAATAGTGGTGATAATGGATATCCTTGTTTCACCCCTGATCTTACTGAAAATGCATGTAGCTTATCCCTATTGTATATATTGTTTACTGAAGGTTTTAACTGGATACTGCTTATTATTTTAGGGAAAGTACTATTTATTCCTGTGTTCTTGGGGGTTTTCAATAGGAATGGGTATTGTTTATTGTCAAAAACCTTTTCTTCATCTATTGAGATAATCACGTGGTTTCTGTTAGTTTTGTGGTTGATATGATCGATAATGCTAAGAGTTTTCCTAGTATTGAGCCATCCCTGTATTCCTGGTATAATTTCTGCCTAATCATAATGTAATATTCTTCTGATAACTTGCTGTATTCTTTTTGCTAAAATCTAATTTAAAATTTTTGCATCTATATTCATCAGAAAAATTGGTCTATAATTTTGTTTTTCTGTTTTGGCTCTTCCTGGTTTAGGTATCAAAGCCATATTTGTACCTTAAAAAGAATTTGGGAAGACTCCTTCTTCCCCAATTTTATGAAATATTCTATGTAGCATTGGAATTATCTGCTCCTTAAATGTTTGACAGAATTCACTTCTGAATCCATCTGGCCTGGATATTTTCTCCTAGGGAGTTCATTGATGGCTTATTCAATTTCTTTTCCTGAGATGGGGTTATTTAAGGATTCACCTTCCTCTTTTGTTAGTGGGGGCAATTTGTATCTTTTAAAACAATCATCCATCTCATTTAGATGGATGAATTTATGGGCATAGAGTTGGGCAAAGTGATTTCTTATTACTGCTTTAATTTCTTCCTCATTGGAGGTGAGTTCACCCTTTTCAGTTTTGATAAGATTAATTTGGTTTTCTTCTTTTTTTTAATCAAATTTAACAAAGGTTTATCAATTTTATTGTTTTTTTCTTAAAACTGACTACTAGTTTTTTTTGCTAGTTCAATAGTTTTCTTAATTTCAATTTTGTTAATCTCTTCTTTGGTTTTCAGTATTTCCAACTTGGTATTTTCTTAGGGATTTTAAATTAGTTCTTTTTCCAGGTTTTCAGCTGCATGCCCAATTTGTCAATCTCCTCATTCTCTATTTTGTTCATGCAGCCACTCAAAGATATAAAACTTCCCCTAGGAATTGCTTTTGCTATATCTCATAAAATTTGGTAGGTTGTCTCATTATTGCCATTCTCTTGAATAAAGTTGTTGATTTTTTCTATAATTTGTTGTTTAACCCACTCATTATATAGGATTAGATTGTTTAGTTTTCAATTAGTTCTTGGTTTAAGTTTCCATGACCTTTGATTACATATAAATTTTATTTCACTTTTATCTCAGAAGGATGCTTTGACTACCTCTACTTTTCTGTATTGAATTGTGAGGTTTTAATGCTGTAGTACATGTTCAATTTTTGTATATGTGCCATGTACTGTGAGAAAAAGGCATATTCCTTTCTATCCTCAATCAATTGTCTCCAGAGATTTATCATATCTTCCTTATCTAGAGTTCACCTATTTAACTTCGTTCTTGCTTGTTCTGAGGTTAGATTTATCAAGTTCAGAGAGGGAATGGTTGTCGTTGCCCACTAGTATAGTTTTGTGGTCTTTCTCTTTCTGTAACTCCCTTACCTTCTTCTCTAAGCATTTGGATGCTATACCACTTGGAGCAAAAATGTTTAATAATGAAGTTGTTTTGTTGTCAATGGTGCCTTTTAACCAAATATAGTCTCTTTCCTTATCTCTTTCAATTAAATCCATTTCTGCTTTTGGTTTGGCTGAGATTAAGATCGCTACCCCTGGTTTTTTACATCAGATGAAGCACAATACATTCTGTTTGAACTTTTTACCTTTACCCTATGTGTATCTCCCTCTTTGAAATGTGTTTCTTGTAAACAATATATTGTTGTACTATGTTTTTTATTCCATTCCTCTATCCTTCTCAATGTAATGGGAGGCTTCATCTCATTCACATTTGGTTTTGATTACTATTTATTTCTTTCCTTCTATCCCCTTTCCCTTTATTTTTTTCTTTTATTTCTCCCTTCTCCCTTCCCCTCCCCAATAGAACTTCTGTTTTTACCACCACCTCCCTCAGTCTTCCCTGTCTTCTTTCAGCCCCTCTCCCTTTTATACTCCTTTTCCTTTACTTCTTCCCTCCCTTTTAGTCTCCCCTTGTTTTTCTTTCCCCCTTTTCCTCCTATTTCCTATACATCCAGTTGTATTTCTATACATAACTGAGTTTGCTGTACCCTCCTTAAATCCAGTCAGGTAAGACTACCTCTCAAACAATACTCAACTCCCTCCCCTCTTCCTTCTATTATAATATATTTTTGTGTCTCTTCCTGTGATGGCATTTTTGTTTCTGCCTCCTCCTTTTCACATCTCCCATTACAATCCCTTCATACCCTTAAATGACATTTGTTATCACATCATGTAATTTACATCGAATTCCTATGTATATCCCCTATACATTTCATATTAAATATACAATTCTCAACATTAACAAGTATTATCTTCCCTTATAGGGATGTAAACAGTTTGCCCATATTGTGCAACAAGTTTTTTTTTTGTTTTCCCTCTTTACCTATTTGTTCCTCTCTTGAGACCTGTGCTTCAAGATCAAATTTTCTATTGAGTTCTGGCCTTTTCATCAGGAAGATCTGGGAATCCTTTATGTTATTGAATGTGCATCTCCTTTCCTGAAATATTATGGTCAATTTTGCTGGGTAATTAATCCTTGGTTGTAGTCTCAGCTCTTTTGTCTTATGGAATATTGTATTTCAGTTCCCTCAGGCCTTTAATGTATGAACTGCAAGGTCCTGTGTGATCCTGACTGTAGCTCCTCGATATTTCAATCATTTCTTTCTGATTGCTTCCATTATTTTCTGCTTCGTTTGACAGCTCTGGAATTTGGCAACAATATTCCTTGGTATTGTTCTTTTGAGGGGACTTTCGGGAGGTGAATGGTGGATTCTTTCAATGACTATTTTGCACTTTGGGTCTAGAACTTTTGGGCAATTTTCTTTGATGATTTCTTGGATGATATTGGCCAAGCTCTTTTTTTCATCATGGCTCTCTGGTATCCAAATAAACCTCAGGTTTTCTCTCCTGGATTGCTTTTCCAGGTCAGTTGTTTTTCCAACTAAATATTTTCCATTTTCTTCTATCTTTTCATTGTTTAGTTTCTGTTTGACTGATTCTCGATGTCTCATAGATTCATGAGCTTCTGCTTTCCCAATTCTAATTTTTATCAAATTGTTGTCTTCAGTTAACATTTGCATCTCCTTTCCCTTCTGTCCAATTTTTATTTTAAAGGAGTTATTTTCACCAATTATGTTGTGTACTTCCTTTTCGATTCGTCAAGTTTTCCTTTTTTAAGGAGCTGATCTCTTCAGTGAATCCTTTTTTCATGTTTTTAAACTCGTTGGCCAGTTTTTCTTCTATTTCTCTAATTTGCGTTTTACAATCCTTCCAGGCAGGCCTCTGTGTTTCTGACCAGTTCATATTCCCTTCTGAAGTTTCAAATGGGAATGCAGTGTAAATGCTGACCTTTTTGGTATTTGTGTTTTGGTCCTTGTCCCCATAGAAAGATTCTATGGTTTTCTCTTTTCTGCTTTGCTTGTTACTCATGATAATATCATTTTTTCTGGCTTTTAAGGTAGATCTCTGTGGCACAGAGAACTCTGTCCCACACTTCTTGTGCCTAAAACTTGAGGCTTTATGTGTTGTGGTCTCTGGCTCTTTCAGCTATAAATTAAATGCTGCAGCTTGCCTGTTGCTGAGCAGGCTAGTATTTGAAAGCAGAGGCCCGTTTCCCCATAGTTATCCTGGAGCTAGCTCATTAAGTGTGGTAGAGGGGTAGTCTGGACGCTGGAAGCTCCTCTGCTGAGCCACAGCATAAGGAAGCTCAGCTCTGCGCTAATGTCTTCCCAATTCTACTGGTGTGCTGAGGCACACCTGGGGTCCTGGTGTTGGCAGTTACTGGTTTCACTCCCCTGGGGTTCAAGATCTTCCTCCAGTATACTGAGGTGTGGCTATCTGGGACAGCTCTGATCCTGCACTGGTTGCCTTTGGCCACAACAATAGAAATCCTCCTTAGCGATCTCTCTAGTCTCCTGTTCTGAGAGTCTGTTTACTCCTTCTGCTGCAAACACTGTTCCAGGGTTTTTCTGGGGGAGATATTCTCTGGGCTTGTCAACATCAAAAAAGGGAAGGAGAAAGCAATTACCCATCACTCACCTATCTTGACTCCCAGGCTCCAGAATCTGAATTTGAAGGATGCTGTCAACAAAGTCATTTAAAAACATAGAAACAACAGAACTAGTTAGAATTAAAAAGTTCAACAGTAAGTTTATAAGACAGTGGTCTAGTATGAGTTTCATGCCAACACTTCCCTGCTCCCATAACCATAGCAGTAGTTGTTCGTAGTCATTAACCCTCCCTCCAATTGTCTGAAGGACTGTCTTCTATTTTGAGTTTAGAAGTACTTATAGCAAGTACTAAAATTAAAGTTAAAAAAAAAAAAACAAACCTGAAAATCAATTTTGATAAATCTCTCTGGTCCTAACAGAAGAATGCTCATAAATAAAATTTATCCTAAGTTTTGAAAAGGTATTTTCTAGGTTTGGCTGCATGTAATTAACTGTGCTCTTCTTTCTTTCTCCCTTCCCCCATACAGCATATGTACATACTTATAGATGGAAGATTATTTTATTTTAAATTTATTTGCCTATTTTAAAGCAAGCAAAATAGAAAAATGAATGAATTAACAAACAAATTACTAAATAAATATGTAACCATGAACACATAAATAGATAAAATAAGTGAATTAATGGATGAATAAATAGATAATTGAATAAACAAACATTTTTAAATGTTGTATTGTGCTTATTTAAATTCGCTAGGTAAAACAAGTTCACTGACCTTCTACTCTCTTTACTTGCATGTTTAGCAGTTACCTTTAAAAAGACAGGCAAATTGTTCATTCCTCTATGACTTCTATACAATCTGTATCCCATCAACCTTTTGCATCTACCAATACTTTGGATGGTTGAATCGAGAGCATAAATTATTTGTTGGTTAAAAAGTCTTTTGTTGGTTTATATATCCTGGAAAAATGCTCCATTCAATGGCACTGTGTAAATATAGTCTCAGTGACCTAAATGCATTAACTGGTTTTACTTCCTTTTGTACTTCATGTGTAATGTATTTCTTTTTGCTTACTAGAATTAGGCAAAAGACTACATCATAAGTAATGTACACTGTATAGATGAATGTAGACTTAATAGATGCACATTTATTTTGAAAACATAAATTAATGGAGGGTAGTTTTGGGGGCCACAAAGGTATAAAAATTCAAATATAATTATTTTAGTCAAATAAAAATGGTAAGGGTTCATCCACATTTTCTGAAGGAGAATTATGTTAGGTCCAAGAACCATGCTTTCCATTGTAAAATTGATATGTGATTAACTCCAATGACACTTCCTTTACTTTTAATATTCCTTTCCACATAACAATGTAGATATGACACCAACCGTAAACAAAATTAAGAGGGTGTTAAAATTTGTCCTTTCAATCTTTTAACACAGTTTTGAGGTACTGTCAAAATCTCTCAGATGTACCTACATATTCTGGAGTCACTCTTAATTTTCCTTAGCCATCCTATATGCTGTCTCCTTCATAGAATATGGATTTAAACTCTCTAAACTAACATCATTGTTAAAAAGACAAAGCAAGAATGAACAATCAGTTGTAGTAGTAAAGTTGGTAAGAGCTAGATTTAAAAGATCTCAACTCAGAAAAGAAAAAAAGGCATTATATGGTCACAAGCTTTCTAAATATAAGCACTTGAGGTAAGAAAAATATATTGAAGTAGATAAAATGGAAAATATTTGCAGCTTAGAGAGCTTGCTTAAGAACTAGACTATTTTGGGGATAAAGAATGAGGATACAAAATGTATAACCACATAATAAGTCATGAAAGAGATAGATTGTCCATTTACTTATTTTTTTATGCTTAAATCACCTTAATGTTTCCTTTGACATTCTTATTCTGGCTTCAGTTTCCTGGAAACTGAAATAAAAACATTTCATTATTTATTTATATTATATGCTGATTTCTTTTCCAGCTATCTCATCTATAAACATTTAAAGCTGTCTAAATTATGATTTCGACCATATTATGCTTCAAGATTTGGAAAATTTGTGAGAAATACATAAGGCATTCTCATTATGGTTGTTTGAAATTAATTCTGTACCAAGAAAAGAAGAACCCAGTATTATGAAAAAGCAAATAATTATAACTACCTCACGAGTAGCCTAACTCCAGGCTTTAGTTTCTTTTGTTATTCACTATCTACATGACCCTGGGAAAATTATTATTGCTCTTGGCATCAATGTCTTTGTAAGATGATGAAAGTGAATTATGTGAACAGTAAGATCCGTTTGAGCTCTAAAACTATGGTCCTATTACTTTTCTTCCAAATGATTCCATGAATTCTGGGAAGGCTTTAAGTTTGCAGTCTTTAGGAGCTATCAGTTGATGTTCCTGTTTTTCTATAAACTGTGATCTGGAGTCACTTAAACTCTTACAGCCTCACGTTCTTTGTATGGGTAAAGGGATAATAAAATTGGTGCTATTTATTTAATAAAGTATTTATGAGTAGGAAACTTTCTTAAATTTAAAATTCTAGATAATTGTTAGAAGTAATCTCTCTCTCCCTATCTACTTATTACCTCCATGATGACTGCAGATACATCCAAATCTCCCCATAAGGGAAAAAATTCCTTGCTACATTCTACCATCCTTAACAAAATGGTATTCTGAATATCTAAATTATCTCATTGTCAAACTTCTTCAAGGGGAGAGGGGAAATATCTACACTCATTATCTTAATCTTTGTTTTTACTCTCTTCCAAATCCTCTCCAGTATCACTTCTGAATTCATCACTCAAATAAATTTGTCTTTCATAATTGACAAGTTTAAAGACCTTAATCTCTATCTTTCTTGACTTTTCTGTACAACTGGTGAATATTGATCAGCCTTCCTTCATGGACACAATTTCTTCCCCTAGTGTTTTATAAAACAAATCTCTAATTATTTCTCCTACCTGTCTGATTTCTCATTTTTGGCCATTTTTGATACATCATTTGCTATATCTCTTTAATAATATCACTCACATTTGCTAATTTTATCTGATATTTGTCCAAATAATAGATGTGAAGTATACTTCCTTTGTCCTCATTTAGTATTTTTAATAGATATGGCATTTTATGCTCAGATCAATTAACCATTCTAAGGTTATTTTGTTATATGATTAATTAAGTTGATCTAACCGTTATTTCTATAAAATTGCCTTCCTTTTTTAGTATGTCTGCTCCAAAAGGGAGTAATATTTCAAATATTTTATGTTTTCCAATTTATCAAGTACACTATAATAATCTAGTCTTCAGTTCACTAATGCTGATCTATAAAATTTCTAGTAAACAATTGTACTACCTTTACTACACATTCTAAGGACTGTGTACCCTTTCAAAGAAGTTTAGCAGGAGTCTAATTTTATAGTTAACATATAATTTTTCATTGAATTGAAAAGAGCTGATTTATTTTTAAGGAGTGAACACAATTTTACAATGGGAAATAAAGTGAGTTGTTATTTATTTACCAACTAAGATCCATCTACAGGGAAAAGGAATTTACAAATCTGGAAGGAAGTGTAAAATTCTTATGGGTTCTCCATGCAGATAGAATAAGTCTTGTCAGCCTTAAAAGAATATTTGCAGAACTAGTCTCATCAGAGTAAGGGCACACACAATAGAGTCACTTTCACATCGAATTCACTAAAGAAACAGTATTACTATGATATGTTAAGTGACAATTTTCTAGCACCTAGGTTGGTTGTAATAAGAGAGTTAACTTTATATGACATATCAAACTTTTCGTGAAAGTAAGACATTATCAAGTACTCTTAAGCAATAATATTCTATTTTGTTTATAGACAAAATTTTCATGTATAGAAAAAAACAAAAAAGAAAGCAATGGAATATTTTTCTTCCCGTTACATCCGTATTCTCTTCACTTTCTCTGACAACCAGAGTTTCTTTGATCCTCAGACCATCACTTCATTTTCTTCACTTTAATTAACTTCTATTTATTTGCTTCAATTCAAGAAAAAAATTTTCTCATTTACATTCTATGCAAAGCATGAATTGTTCGCTGGCCATACGCATATGAAATGAGACATCAGAATACATCAAAGAGTTTACCATCAAACAGTCAGAATTCTTCTTTCTACCAACTCCCTGCACTTCTAGCCTGCCCCAGAGTTCCCCTAGGGTGAGATTTCTTTCTTAATTTGTCTCCTCTAATATTCCAAAGTCCTCTAGCAATGCCACTTAGATTCATGTGATTTCAGTAAAGTTCCTCCAGCTTTATTTCAACATAGTGTTCTTTAAGAACTTATCATAAAAATTTTAAATTTATATCTTTAGAAAGAATCTGAATTAATGCATTGGCCAACATAGACTTTTAAGAGAAATTCTAGCAGACAAATATGATGAGATACTAGATAATGACAAAAATAGATGGCAGTGGTAATTAATATAGAGAACAATTTATTCCAGTTGATACAGCAACTACACAATTAAATAAATTATATTAATTAAACATGCACTGATAGAACTGTGAACTAGTCTAACTATTTTAGAGAACAAGTTAGGGCTACATACCAAAAAGGCTATTAATTTCTGCTTAGCTTGTGACTTAGCAATATCATAACTAGGACTTTATCTCAAAGAGATCAAAGAAAAATGAAAAGAACTCAGGTATACAATTATGTATCTATAACAGCTCTTTCTATTATGGAAAAATGCAAAATTGAAGAATGTTCAATAATTCGGTGATGACTAGACACATTAGAGTATATGATTGTGAAGAGCGTGGTTTCAAAGGAAAAAAAGAAGAAATTGAAATGAGGCAAAAACAAGTGAGTACAGTCAGGAAAAGAATGTATATAGAAACAACAATTTTGAAATAACAACTATGAAATACTGAGCAATTCTAATCATACAATGTTATAAAACAATTCCAGAGGACACATAATGAAAAAAATTGATCCTTCAGAGAGAGAAACAATGGACTCTAAGTACACATTAAAAATTATTTTTTCTTTATTATTTTTCTTTCTTTTTATCTGTAAAAAAATGAACATGGAAATATGTTTTGCATGACTTAACATGTCTAATGAGCATTATAGTTTTTGTCTGCTCAATAGATGGAACAGATGTGGAGGGAGGAAGAAAATTTAGAAATGAAAACAATAAAAGAAAAACAATAAGCAAGCAGTAATTGTAGGCAAGGCTTTGTGTAGGTACTAGAACAGGAACAAGGGTAAAAACAGTTCTTTTTAACAAAAGTTATTTACATATTAGTCATGTACCTCATTTTCCAATTCTTTGCCACTACAAAAAGGGCTGCATACACACATACTCAATACATATGTATGTATGTAAAGATATATAGCCTTTTCCTTTTTCTTTGATCTCTTTGGGATATAGAACTAGTAGTGGAATTGCTATTAAAAGGTATGTACTGTACATAGTATATAGCCCTTTGGTTATCATTGCAAACAGTTCAAAATATTTTAACTAGTTTATAACTCAACCAATAGTCCATTAGTGTCTTTTTGTTTTTACATCCTCTCCAACATTTGTCATTTTCCTTTAGTTTCACATTAGGCAATCTGATAGGTGGAATTTGGTACTTCATAGTTGTTTTTACTTGCATTTCCCTAATGAATTGTGATTTAGAGGATCATTCATATACGTACATATAACTTTGATTCCTTCTTCTGAAAACTGCCTACTTACAAGCTTTGACCATTTATTAGTTTTGGAATAGCTTTTATTTTTTTTTTTATCAATTTGATTCAATGCCTTATATATTTAGGAAATGGGGCCTTTATCAGAGAAACTAGCTGTAAATTTGTTTGCAGTTTCCTGATTTCCTTCTAATTTTGGTTTTATGTAATCATACTTATTCATTTTATTTCCCATGATCCTTGTCCTTGCCATTCTTCCCTTTTCCATAGATCTGACAGGTAAAATTTTCCATGCTCCCCTAATTTGCTTATAACACCAACCTTTAGGTATAAATCATCTACCCATTGTAAGCTTATCTTACCACATAGTGGGAGATGTTGGTCTATCCTTAGTTTCTGCTAAACTTCTTTCCAGTATTCCCAGCAAAATTGTCAGAAGAGAGTCCACTTTCTAAGTGAGGTGATAATATGTAAACAACTATAAAATGCAATATAGGAAATACTAATTGGAGAAAAGCTCAGAGTAAAGGGAAGAACATTAAGGGAAACTACTAAAAGTTTCTGGTAGAAAGTGTGATTTTTCACCAATACTTGTAGCAAACCAGGGAAGCTACAGAGCAGAGATGGAGAGAGAAAGAATTTCAGCCATAGAGGACAGCAAAGAGATTTCATGTATTTGGAAAATTACAAGTCTCATGGGAGGAAAAGCAAGGATTCAAGTATCATTGAGTTGTAAAGTATAAAAGAGAGTAAAATATAAAAGAAATTCTAGAGGTAGAAAGGTAAAGAACAAGAAAACCTTGAAAATCAGACAACCTTTTACTTTATTTAATCTGCATTTCTATCATTATTAGTTATTTGAATTATTTTAATGTGACTTTAGACACCTTCTATTGCTTAGTTTTAGAATTGCCTATTTATATCCTCAACCATTTTTTTTGGATGACTCTCTCTGTCTCTCTCTCTCTCTGTATATGTATATGTGTGTACATATATAAATGTATATATGTGTGTATGTATTTATAAACACATATATATGCATATGCATACTATATTTCTGTAGAGAAAGTTTGCTTCTTAAAAGACAAGAAAATGATTTTGAGGCATCAAACATAGGAAAGGAAGTCAAACATTTATCACTTTTTTCTAAATATTAATATTCAGTTAGAATACTGTAAAGATTCAACTTTTAAATTTTGAAATGATAATTTCTGTAAAATAATAAGATATAAGGAAACATAAAATATTTACCATTTTATAGAAGCTCACAAAGTGCTGTAGAAAGTGATATAAATCTAAGAAAAATCATTCCAAATAATTACAAAATGTATTGAATATCAGTGAGTGAGTCAATCAAGATATATTCAGGACTTAAATAAGTACAATTATAAAACCTCCTCAGAAATGATATAGAACTAATTATTTTTTATATTAATTATTCCAGGTTGAACTATGACCATATAACAAAACTGATTAGTATATTTAGTAATATCCTACTTAAATTACTTAAGTAATACTTCATTGGTCTAAGCAAAATAATAACAAATTTTATTTACAGAAACTTTTGATCAATAATCTCAAGGGAAATAATAGATGTGAGTAAATAGTAAGGTTAACTAATTCTACCAGAATAAAAATCTTATTATAAAGTAGTAATCTCATACTAAAAAGTAGCATGGTATTCATCAAAATAATTTGGCAATGCAAAAGGTTATGTACACACACATACACACACAGTGCATATTCATATATGTGCTCCTATCTAGCTATTATGCTGATATGATATGACCTTGAATATATTTACATAGTGAAGACTTATATAATTTATATATAGGTCATGTATTCATTTAGACTTTCTTGTAACTAATGGGAAAAAAATTAACCTAGCTGTAATATCTGGCAGACAGCCTTCGGTATGCACTCATAACATGTATATCCTGAGGAAGGGTGTTCAGTTCTTTTCTGACCACAGGTAATGCTGGGGATGACATTGGATAGAGGAGTGATACTTTAACTATTTATCATCTCAGATATCAATCTTTTGCCTTTAATATTTTTCATCATATAAAATAAAACTCTTCAATATGAAATATATTAAATGCAGTGTATTATTAGACTGATGGCATTTGAATGTAAGGAGAGGGTACCCTTTTTCCTTTAGTTGTAGAAACCTAGATAGTAATCAAATCTTGGTATTCCCAATGGAAACCTGGGTCAGAGCAAATATAAGAAAAATGCATGCTTAGTGGAAAGCTAAATTGAACCCAATTCATAAAAACTCAGAGCTTCAGCTGTGAAACAGAGATTGTATAAAGGAACTTGATTTTAACATAACAGCTTTATTAGTTACTGTACTGGAATGCCTTTCCCACCCCCATTCCCAATTTTTGCTATTTTCAGCCTGTGAAACTCCATTCTTGGCTAACTCCTACTATCTGATTTTTTAAATAGTGATCCAATCCTGCTTAGTGCTGCTACCAAAAGTCTTATATTTCATCTAATTTCACATCCTATTTTTAAAATTTATTTCAATAAGCATTTATTTAAGTGCCTTCCATGTGCCATTCACGTTTAGGTCAGGGTAATACAAGATAAAAATGAGAATTTTTGCCCTCTAGATTGCATTCTACTCTCCTATTATCATTTCCTTATCTCATTCCCCATGGTGATTGGTTCAAACCATTTCTTGTCTCCTCTTGGCATCAAACATACCATTATCAAGAAGTTGTCACCTACTTATAATAAAAGACCTAGCCTCTTATTTCACAAATTGAGGGAATTTGGTGTGAACTTACTTGAGCTTCTTTCCTATATTTCTCAAATATTCTCAGCTAATATTCTTATTATCTCAACTTCATCTTGACATAGAAGAATATATTTCTGCTACTCATTAACGTCTCTACCTACCTGCATAGTACTTTTCCCTCTTGTTTTCCAAGTTTCCCCAAGGCAAAAATTCCCTTTCTCACTTCTACCTTCAATCTGTCTCTCTTATTCCTTCTAATCTCCCTAACTCAGATGCTATTTCTAAGAATGATTTTCCTGGGATGTTTACACTTTCCCTTTCATTGCTCACATGGCAGGGAGAGAAGAAAGAGAATAAACATTTATATAATACCTATTGTATGCCAGGTGCTTTTTTTTTTTTTTTTTTTTTTTTTTTTTTTTTTTTACAAACAGTGTCTCATTTCATCCTCATAGCTCCTGTGAATTAGGTACTATTATTATTTCCATTCCACAGTGAAGTAAACTGAGTCAAACCGAACTTAAATGACTTCACCAGGGTCACACAGATAGTAAATGTCTGAGACTAGATTTAAATTAAGGTCTTCCTGACTCCCAGATCAAGATTATATCCATCCCACCACCTAGCTACATCTAACACATTGTATGTTGTTTTGTAACTCTTCAACATATTTATGGAAATTATTTGTATTAGCATATTCCTCCCTTGCAGAACCAAAGCTACTGTTTTATCTGTATTTTACATATTTCATCACCTAGCTCTATATTGTGCACATCTCAATTTCTAATATGAACATTCAATTCCATATATATTTAAATATGCACATTTTATGTGTATATACATATGTATAAATGTGTACGAATTTATACATTATATATATGCATATATATTACATATACACTTATTTAAAATCTAATGTATAATGAACATGTTATATCATAATATTAGCTGCCAAGATGCTTTCTACTTCAGTGCTATTCTTTCCAAGGGATATATAAGGCTTTCTGGATAACCTGTTTTATTCTATATGAGGAATATTGTATTATATTACACTGAAATAGATGTTGCCTGTGTTATTGAGCAAAGCAGACACATTATAGTTCAACTGCACCCACTTGTTTGTCTAGCTACTCTTGCCAAAGGTAAAAGAACATCTAATTCAAAGGACAGGAAACTTTTATTCAGGTTTCCTCAGAATGAAGTGTCATTTATGCAGCCAGAAAGTGTCAGAGGTAGTGCCCCCAGAGGCTCAAAGAGAAGAATACATATTTCCTACATTCCTCAAAATTCTCCTTCATTTTGTTGTGCCTTAACACTGACACCTAGTGGAACTTTATAGAAAGGAAAAAAGTAAAGCAATAAAAAGCCTTAGATGATTTTAGGATATTTGTGTGTGCGTTCAACTCAGATACGTAACAAACTGAAGAACATGTGGTTGAGATCTGCAACTTTTCTTCAATTTATAGTCTTAGAGATTTCCCTAGAAACTGAAAGTTTAAGTAACTTTTGCAGAATAGCATAACTATATGTCAAAGATTGGACTGGAACTCAGATCCTTCTGTCTTTAAGGCCAGCTTTCCATCCTTTTTACTATGCCCTACTAACAAAAGAAAATAAATAAAATTAATTGCAGCCTTTTTGTCAAGAATCAGCTACTATTTCCCATGACTGTCAATCCACCCTGTTTTAGGGAAGTGTTGATATTTGAAAGAACCTGTCAGAGGATACACAATTATAATAAATAATGCAGTGGTAATCTAAAAAGTTTAACTAACAAAATTAAATTCTACTAACCAAAAATAATCTCAATGATACAAATCTTACCCTTTCTAATGTTCATATTACTTGACTACAAAGAGTTTAATAAAAATAGATGTGTAGGATCACATCTGCTATATGCTGAAATGAATAGAAACCATTATATTACCCCTAGTAGAAAGTAATCATAACAGAAGACTACAGAAACGAATTCTGTGCTGGGTTAAATTATAGGGATGCTACTTAATTATGGTTTGCAAGAAACCCTATGTGATTATAACTTGAGGACTTTATAGAGATTGGTTTGCTTTTCTCATATTTGAGGAGGGAGTCTTTGTCATATGAAATCTGATTCTCTTTGATTTTTCAAAAGAGCATCAGAACGATGTGCTTGGAAAAATTATTAGTTCAGTATTGACTAAAAGAGAAAGTTACTTAAAATACCACTTACTTGTTATGCACTTCTTGATTATCTTAGCAGAATGGCTAAAAAAGTAATTGCCTTTACCTTTATCTTGAGCAGTCTCTTCCATCTGAATGTAATTAAAACTGCTATTTTCTATTTAGATGTATATGAGACAGGTATTTTCAAAATGTTTGTTATTCATTTCTAAGTATCTTCTCCTTTGACATTATACATTTAGAATCAATGAAATTAGACATAAATGACAACGTATTTAGGAGAACTGAAAATTTTAATTCAGTTTTAAGATATTTATAATTATGTGGAAATGTGACCTTATATTGGAAAAAAAAATCAAGTAACTTGATTTTTTTTTAGTTTTCCCCTGGATTTCACATTAGGAGGACACAGGCATCGAGAAACTTTTTTACTTATCTATCTATCTATCTATCTATCTGTCTGTCTGTCTGTCTGTCTGTCTGTCTGTCTGTCTCTGTCTATCTATCTATCTATCTATCTATCTATCTATCTATCTATCTATCTATCTATTTATGTATCTATTTCTATATCTGCTTTTTTTAGTGTCCTACTATCACTACCATAAAACGTAGATTTCCCCCTTCCCACCTACCTCCCCCATCACCTCCCTCCCTCCCCAAGACGATACACAATTCTATACAGGATCTACATATGCTTTCCTATTGAATACATTTTCACTATAATCATGCAGTGTAGATGAACTAAAAGAAATGGAAGAAATCATATAACAAATCAAAATATAATACACACACACATACACACACACATACACACACAAAAATGATCTGCTACATTCTGCCAATGAATTCCATAGTTCTTTCTCTGAGTGTGGAAGGCATTTTGCCTTAGAAGACCATTGGGATTTTTTTAAGTTCTTGCGTTGTTACGAAGTTCCAAGTCTACAAGAAAAAAAACTTTCACACACTGTGGTCGTTGCTGTGCACGAAGTGCTCCTGGTTCTGCTCCTTTCACTCAGCAACAGATCTTATAAGTCCTTCCAGGCCTCTCTGAAGTCTTCTTGTTCGTCATTTCTTATGGCACAGTAGTACTCCATTACATTCATATAACATAATTTTTTCAGCCATTCCCCAATTGATGAACATCCCCTTGACTTCCAGTTTTTGACAACTACAAAGAGTGCTTCTATAAATATTTTTGTACATGTGGGACCCTTTCCCTTTTTTATGATCTCTTGGGGATACAGTCTAGGTAGCTATATTGCTGGGTCAAAGAGTATGCACTTTTTTGTAGCCCTTTGGGCATAGTTCCAAATTGCTCTCCAGAGTGGTTGGATGAGCTCACAGCTCCACCAACAATGAACTAGTGTTCCAACTTTCCCACATCTTCCCCAGCATTTATCATTTTCTTGTTCTGTCCTGTTTGCCAATCTTATAGGTGTGATGTGGTACCTCAGAGTTGTTTTGGTTTGCATCTCTGTAATCAATAGTGATTTAGAGTATTTTTTCATATGATTATAGATATCTTTAATTTCTTCCTCTGAAAATTGCCTGTTCATATCCTTTGACCATTTATCAATTGGGAAATGACTTGTTGTACATTTGAGTCAGTTCTCTGTATATTCTAGAAATGAGGCCTTTATCTCAGAGATTAGCTGTAAAAATAACATCCCAATTTACGACATTCCTCCGAATTTTGGTTGCATTGGGTTTGGTTGTACAAAAACTTTTCAGTTTAATGTAATCAAAATTATCCATCTTGCACTTCATAATGCTTTCTATCTCTTCTTCAGTAAAAAATTCTTCTCTTCTCCATAAATCTGATAAATGCACTATTCCTTGATCCTCTAATTTGCCCATGGTACCAATCTTTACACCTAGATCGTGTACCCATTTGGACTTTATTCTTCTGTATAGTAACAGACATGGATCTATGTCTAGTTTCTGCCACACTGTTATCCAGTTTTCCCAGCAAGTTTTGTCGAACAGTGAGTTCTTATCCAAGAAGCTGGGGTCCTTGGATTTATCAGACAGGAGGCTGCTATATTCCTTGCCTGCTATGACTTCAGTGCCAAGTATATTCCAGTTGTCTACCCTTCTGTTTCTTAGCCAGAACACAGTAGTTTTGGTAACTGCTGCTTTATAATACAATTTGAGATCTGGTAGGGCAAGGGCACCTTCCCTAGCATTTCTTTTTCTTAGTCCCTTTGATATTCTGGGCCACTTGTTCTTCCAGATGAAATCTGATTATTATTTTATCCAGCTCTAGAGAATAATTATGTGATAGTTTAATTGGTATGGCACTAAATAAGTAAATTATTTTAGGTAGAATTGTTATTTTTATTATATTACCTTAATCTACTCATGAGCAACTGATATTTTTCCACTTACTTAAATCTGACTTTATTAGTGCAAAAAGTGTCTTGCAGTTGTGGTTATATAGTGCCTGGGTTTGTTTTGGCAGGAAAACTCCCAAGTATTTTATAGTGTCTTCCCTAGCTATAAATGGGATTTCTCTTTCTGTCTCTTACTGTTGGGCTTCGTTGCTAATGTATAGAAATGCAGAAGATTTGTATGGGTTTATTTGGTAACCTGCAGCTTTGCCAAAGTTGTTTATTATTTCAAGTAGTTTTTGACTTGAATCTCCAGGATTCTCTATGTATATCATCATATTATCTGCAAGGAGTGACAACTTGGTTTCTTCTTTTTCTATTCCTGTTCCTGCAATTTCTTTACCTTCCCTAATTGTTATAGCTACCATTTCTAGTACCATATTGAATAATAGCAGTGATAATGGACATCCTTGTTTCACCCCTGATCTTATTGGAAATGCGTCTAGCCTATCCCAATCGCATATAAGCATTGCTGAACGTTTTAGGAAGATACTTCTTATTATTTTATGGAATGTTCCCTTTATTCCTGTGTTTTCCAGTGTTTTTGACAGAAATAGGTGTTGTATTTTGTCGAAAGTTTCTTCTGCATCTATTGAAATAGTCATATGGTTTTTGCTAGTTTTGTTGTTGATATGATCGAAAATACTAATAGTTTTCCTAATATTGAACCAGCCCTGCATTCCTAGTATGAATTCTACCTGATCATAATGTACTATTCTTGTGATGAGACCCTGTATTCGTTTCGCTAAAATCTTATTCAAAATATTTGATCTATATTCATTAGAGAAATTGGTCTATAATTTTCTTTCTCTTTTTTGTCTCTTCCTGGTTTAGGTATCAAAACCATATTTGTATCATAGAAAGAATTTGGGAGGACTCCTCCAATTTTCCAAAATATTCTATATAATATTGGAATAATCTGTTATTTAGATGTTTAAAAGAAGTCACTTGTAAATCCATCTGGCCCTGGAGATCTTTTTCCTAGGGAGTTCATTGATAGTTTATTCAATGTCTGTTTCTGAAATGGGGTTGTTTAAGTATTCAACTTCCTCTTCTGTTAATCTTGGAAATTTGTATTTTTTAAAATACTCATCCATATCATTTAAATTATCAAGTTTCTGGGTATAAAGTTGGGCAAAGTAATTTCTAATTATTGTTTTAATTTCCTCCTCATTGGAGGTGAGTTCACCCTTTTCATTTTTGATATTAGTATCTTGATTTTCTTCTGTTTTTAATCAAATTGACCAAAGATTTATCAATTTTATTAGTTTTTTCGTAAAATCAACTATTGGTTTTATTTAATAATTCAACCGTTTTTTTAATTTCAATTTGATTATTCTCTCTTTTGGTTTTCAGTATTTCTACTTTGGTATTTACTTGGGGATTTTCAATTTGTTCTTTTTCTAGCTTTCTCAGCTGCATGCCTAAGTCATTGATCTTCCCTTTCTCTGTTTTATTTCTTTAGGCATTCAAAGACATAAAACTTCCCCTAAGAAGAGTTTTTGGAGTATCCCATAAGATTTGGTAGATTGTCTCATTTTTGTCATTCTCTTGAATCAAGTTGGTTATTGTTTCTACGATTTCTTCTTTAACCTACTCCTTCTTTACGATTAGGTTATTTAGTTTCCAATTGATTTTTGGGTTATCTTTCCATGACCTTTTATTACATATAGTTTTCATTGCATTATGATCTGAGAAGGATGCATTGAATATCTCTGCCTTTCTGCACTGGATTGTGAGGGTTTTATGTCCTAGTACATGGTCAGTTTTTGCATATGTTCCAAGTACCACTGAGAAAAAGATAAATTCATTTCTATTCCCATTCAGTTTTCTCTGGAGATCTATCATATCTACCTTATCCAGAGTTTTATTTACCTCCTTAGCCTATTTCTGTTCATTTTGAAGTTAGATTTATGTAGGTTAGAGAGGGAGAGTTTGGGGTCCCAGCCTCTTGTAATTTTGCTGTCTATTTCTTCCTTTTACTCCCCTAACCTCTCCTCTAAAAATCTGGATGTTATACCACTTGGAGCATACATGATTAGTAATGATATTGCTTCCTTGTCTATGGTGCCTATTAGGTGGATATGGTTTCCATCCTCATTTCTTTTGATTAGGTCTATTTCTGCTTTTATTTTGTCTGAGATTAGGATTGCTACTTCTGCTTTTCTTGCATCAGGTGAAACACAATATAATCTGCTCCACCCTTTGACCTTTAACCTGTGTGTATCCCCCATTTCAAATGTGTTTCTTGTAAACAACACATTGTTGGATTATGGCTTTTAATCCATTATACTATCTGTCTCCCTTTTAAGGGAGAGTTCATTCCATTCACATTCACAGTTAGGATTACAATCTGTGTATTTCCCTCCTTCCTCTTTCCCACCCTTTGTGCTTTTAGCTTCCTTGTCTCCCTTGCCCTCCTCAATGGTTTTCACTTTTCACCACCACCTCCTAGAGCCTTCCCATCCTTCTTTTAACCCCTCACTCTTTTACTCCCCTTTATCCTTTCTGCTTCTTCCCTCCATTTTAGCTTTCTTCCCCCTTTCCCGCTTACTGACTATAGAGCTAGTTAGGATTATCTACTTAAATTTATTGTTCCCTCCTTGAACCAAATCATATGAGGATACCTCTCATAAAATGCTCATCTCTCTCTCCCCTCTTTCCCTCTGTTATAATTTTGTACTTCTTCCTGTGATGTAATTTACCCTTTTCTGCTTCCTCCTTTTCACATCTCCTGTTACAATCCCCTTGCATGCTTAAATCATATTTTTAACATGACATCCTTTATTTTATACCCATTTCCACTGTGTGTACCCCTTTTATATTTCATAATAGATGCACAATTCTCAAGATAAAGAAGTATCCTCTTCTCTTATAGTGAGGTAAATTTGCCCAATTAGCGTAACAAATTGTTTTTTGTTTTGTTTTTTTCTTCCCCCCAAACTCCCGTTTTCCTTTTTAAGCCTCTCTTGAGACCTGCATATGAAGATCGAATTGTCTATTAAGTCCTGGCGTTTTTGTCAGTAACGTCTGAAAATCCTTACTTCGTTGAATGACCATCTTCTTGCCCGAAATGTTATGCTGAACTTTTTTGCGTAGTTGATTCTTGGTTCAATTTTGAACTCCTTTGTCTTGTGGAATATTGGATTTCAATTCCTTCTGTCTTTTAATGTAGGAGCTGCAAGGTCCTGTATGATCCTGAGTGTAGTTCCTTGATATTTGAATGCATTCTTTCTGGCTGTCTGTATTATTTCCTTCTTCACTTGATAGTTCTGGAATTTGGCAACAATATTTCTTGGGGTTTTGAGTTTAGGATCCCTTTTGGGAAGTGATAGGTGGATTCTTTTGATGCCCTCTGGATCCAGCTCTTCTGGGCAGTTTTACTTGATGATTTCCTGAAAAATATTGTCCAGACTCTTTTTTTTATCGTGCTTTTCTGGTAGGCCAATAATTCTTAAATTTTCTCTCTTCGATCTATTTTCCAGGTCAGTTGTTTTTCCAATTAAATGTTTTACATTTTCTTCTCTCTTTTTATTCTTTAGATTTTGTTTGACTGATTCTTGCTGTATTGAGTCATTAGTTTCTACTTTCCCAAGTCTAATCTTTACCAAATTGTTTTCTTCAGTTAACTTTTGCATCTACTTTTCCATCTATCCAGTTTTTCCTTTTAAGGAGTTATTTTCTCCAGTTAATTTTTGTACTTCCTTTTCCATTTTCCAGTTTTCCTTTTCTTTTTTCTTTTCTTTTTTGTTTTTTTTTTTTTAGCACAGTTTATAACAGATAAAGCAATTCAAACTTTTGGTCAGGTGATGAATCTTTTTAAAGCATTTACAATGTGGACCACAAAAGAATTTTTTTTTAAACATAAGGCAACTGAGACACAGATAATATTTATGTTGCCAACTTCACAATCTCTTGATCTAACTGTCTCTTCAGTATTACTAAGAACAAAAAAATCCTAACTCAGTGTTGTTGGTCTAAAGTCCTGTGCCTAATAGCTTAAATTTCGGCAGCCTCGGATGTTCCTCTACCCATAACTGATAATTGAAAAGATCTAGTATTCAGCTTACACACCTTTTAACTATAGGGAATTGCCACCAAGAGTAGGGACATGGCAGGAAAACAATATCTCCCCAACTTCATGTCTATTCCAGGTAGGAGTACATTGTTCACTTGCATTCAGTCAGGCTTAAAGTCTGCCAGGTGTCACTGGGGAAATTGAGTCCAGAGAATCCCACCTCAGCCCATGCTGAAAAGCTGCTCTCCCACTCTTCCTCTGAGATCACCTATGCAGTTCATACCAGCATCTCATGAGCATACTGGCATCATATAATGGAGGCATGGATCTCCTTTCTTGCTTCCCATACCTGGAGTCAGACTCAGAAAAACAGTCACTTAGTAGTCCCACAGCATATAAAAATGGCAAGTTTCTATAAGCCGGTTGAAAATATGATCATAGCTTCTCTTTGGCTAAGGCACATGTTTTAGGCAAGTCTTAAGTGGCTTACATGTCTTTCTATACATGTTCCAGTTCCTGATTAAACGGCAATCATAGAATCAAATTTACCATTAAAACCTTGACTTTTCCATCAATACCAAATTTTGTCAGAGGTTACCTTCCTCTTGGAAAGTTAGACTGAAATTCTTTTCTCCAAAAGATGTCATTGATTCATTCTCAGCAATTAATTCAGTCTATTGTTTTAATACTAATTGCTGTTACCTCACTTTGTAACATGACCAATTTTTCTCCCCATCACCCCTTCCCCCCACTTCCTAATACCTTGCATTCTGGTTACTCTTTGCCTCGATGTACCCTTCCTTCAATCACACCCCACCCTTGTCCTATCCCCATCTTCCTTCTTTTCTTGCAGGGAAAGATAAATTTCCACACCCCTAACCCTTTAACTCTTATTTTCTGTTTATATGCAGTAAAAATTCCGAACATTCGTTTCTGCTACTTTGAATTCTAACTTCTCTCCCTCCCCCTCCCTCCCCAGCCCCACTAAGGAGGGAAGCAATTAAATACAAACTAAACATGTATTGTTTTGCAAAAGACTTCCATAGTAATCATGTTGTGTAATGCTAATTATATTGCCCTCTGGCCTGCTCTATCCCCCTTATTTTTCCCCCCTACAATTGGCCTTGTCTCTTCTCAAAAGTGTTGATTTCTAGCAACTCCCTTCTCCCATTTGCCCTACCTTTTAACATTCCTTTCTCTCCACTTGTTGCCTCCTCTCCTACTTTTCTGTGGTGTGATATAAATTTTCATATCAATTTTAGTGAGCATGTTATTCCTTCCTTCTACCACATGTGGGGAGAGTAGCTTTATTTGCCCCCCTCCCTTTCTCACTTATCTCCACTATTGAATAAGATTTTTCTTTTGTCTTTTACGAGTTATAGCCTGCCCCGTTTGATTACTCCCTTTCTCAACCCTTAATTTTAATGTAATGTAATTTAATTTTGTTTTTCGTGTGTGTATGTGGATATCATCTCTTCTGATATAACACACCCTGTACTCTCTATCAATCTATGTGTATGTCTGTGAGTGTGTGTGTAGAATCTTTCCAACTACCCAAACTCTGTGAAAAGATTCAAGAGCCAAAAATATTTTCTTTCCATATAATAATGCAAACAGTTCAGCTTTAGAGAGTCTTTTATGATTTTTCTTTTTATTCCCCTGTTTACCTTTTCATGCTTCTCTTGATTCATGTCTTGGGAAATCAAAATTCTAAATACAAATCTGGACTTTTCTTCTCCATGAAATCTTCAAATTTGTCTCTATCACTGAATGTCCATTTTTTTCCCTTGAAGTATTATATTCAGATACCCTGGGTAAGTGATTCTTGGCTTCAATCCCAGTTCCTTTGACTTCTGAAATATCCCACTCCAAGCCCTTCGATCCCTTAATGTTGAAGCTGCCAGATCCTGTGTTATCCTGATTGTATTTCCACAGTACTCAAATTGTTTCTTTCTAGCTGCTTACAGTATTTTCTCCTTGATCTGGGAACTCTGAAATTTGGCCACAATATTCCTAGGAGTTTCTCTGTTCTAGTTTCTGTCAGGGGGTGATCGATGAATATTTTCAATTTCCATTTTGCCCTCTGATTCTATAACATCAGGGCAGTTTTCCTTGATAATTTCATGAAAGATCATGTCTAGGTTCTTTTTTTTATCATGGCTTTCAGGTAGCCCAATAATTTTTAAATTATTTCTCCTGGATCTGTTTTCCAGGTCAGCTGTTTTTCCAATGAGTTCTTTCACATCATCTTTCATTTTTTTCAAATTTTTGGTTTTGTTTACTAACTTCTTGGTTTAACTCCTAGTTATTCTTTTCCCTGGACTCAATTCCCTCTTTCAACAAATTATTTTGTTCAATGAGCTTTTGAATCTTCTTCTCCATTTGGCTAATTTTGCTTTTTAAAACCTCCTTCTCCTCGTTGTCTTTTTGGACCTCTTTTTCAAATTGAATCAAGCTATTTTTTAAAGCTGCTATTTTCCTCAGCGTTTTTTTTGGTTCTCTTTTAGTAAGATGCTAACTTGTTTTTTAAGGTCTTCTACTGCCTGAGCCCAATTTAAGTCCCCTTTGGAGAGAGGATCTTTGACTTCCTAAGGCAGTATGCCTTGTTCTTCCTCATCCCAAGGGATGGGGGGAGACACCTTTTCCCCTAGAAGGTAACCTTCTATGGTCTTTTTTGTTTTCACCCTTTTCTGGGCATTTTCCCAGCCAGTGATTTGACTTCTGAGTTTCCTCTCCACACACACCTTGCCTCCATATCTGCCCAGCTAGCACTTAGGGGCTCAGATTCAAATGCTGATTCACAGCCTCAGGGCTTTCCTTGGGGGATGGGCTGCTATTCAGTATGAGATTAAGATCAGGTGCTCAGGTGGGGGTAGGGCCACCACACAGGCCTCAGTTCCCTCAGGGGGTTTATGCAGAGACCTTCAACAATGGATCCGAGCTCCTGCCTGCTTGGGGAGCCCAGGTCTCCTCCCGCCTCTGCTGCTGCCTCCCGAGGGTGCCTGAGTTATGGGGACACCCCGCTCCCTTCTTGGCCAGCCAAAAATACTCTCTCAGTGACCTTTGGCATCTGTGGGTTGAGGGATCAGTGCTGCTGCTGGAGATTCTGTCCCTGAAGCCTGCTTGGATTTGCTCCCCCTGAATGCTGCTCAGCCAAGGCAGGGCTGGGCTCTGTTCTGGGTCTAGTGCATGGCAGACCTTTGATGTCAATTTTTCAGGTCTCTCTGTAGCAGAAATCTCCTCCACTCTGTTGTTGTGTAGCTTCTGCTGCTCCAGAATTTATTGGGAGTTCTTCTTCACAGGCATTTTATGGGCTGTGGGTTAGGAGCTAGCATATGTGTGTCTTTCTATTCTGCCATCTTGTCTTCTCCCCCCCAGGATTGCCTAATATCACTTTTCAAAGAAATGTTGTCATTGGTGAATTCTTTTTTTATACTTTTAAAATCATCTGCCAGTTTTTCTTCTATTTTCTTCTTCAGTTGTTCCAGGAGAGCTGTTTGGGCATGCAAGCAGTTCATAGTCCCTTCTGAAGTTTCAGATAGAAATACAATCTCAGTACTGACCACTTTGGTATTTGTGTTTTGGTCCTTATCCCCATAGAAAGATTCTATGGTTTTTTTCACACTTATTTTGCTTTTTCTTGTTCATGATGGTGATTGTGTGTTGTGGCTTTTGGTTCTTTCAGTTAGAAGCTTCAGAACTTTGTGTTGAGCTAACGTGTGAAAAAGCTAAGAGCAGGTTTTTGTTTTGCATTTCCCCTATCAACCCTGGGGTTAGCTTGTTAGATGTCAGTAAAGGGTGATCTGGTCAGGGAAGAGCTCCTCAACTGCACTGAGGCAAAGGCAAGATCAGGGAATGGTTATCCCAGCTGCCCTATTATCTTCCCTTTTTTCACTGGAATGCTGAGGCATGCCTAGGTGCTAGTGTGAGTTTCCACCCCTCCTGGGTCTCCTCTCCTGGCTCTGAGGCTTGCCTGGGTCCTAGTGAGTGTTTCCTCCACCTTGGGTCCTCTGTCCTTCCAGTTTGCCCCCACCACAGTAGGAAGAATCCACCTTAGCTATTTTCCTAACCTCAGGTGTCATGAGATTATTTGCCCCCTCTGCTGTTCCCTCTGATCCTGGATTTTTCTGGGGAAGTATTTTGTGGTTCTTTCAAAGTCATCAAGGGGAGGCCAGAGAGCATTTACTGATCACTCTGCCATCCTGTCTCCCGGAAGTTCAAGTGGGTGACTTACCAATGTTTAATCTTCAGGCTGGAAGCCTCAGGAGCTGCTGAGCTAATATCTGGTTCTCAGTGGCTGTCACTGACTCGCCTCTCCTGGTCTACTACCCTCAGCTGCTGTTCTGCTGGTTCTGCCTACTGCTCTCATGTTTCCCAGGGCCCTCCTGCTCCACTGTGCTGGATGTGCTGTGCTGTGTGCTGTGGGCTCACCCCCGTGGAACATATCCTTCTTGAGGAAATTCCAGTCTGTCCTGGGCTCCAAATCTGCCACAGTCTGTCTCCCACTGCATTCTGCACCTCCAAAATTTGGTCAGATTTTCCTTTCAGAGTTATCTGAAAGAGATTGTCCAAGAGCTTAGGTGAATTAGGTGAGTAGTTGCTCTGACTCTGCCATCTTGGCTCCGAGAAGGTTTTGAACATAATAGCAATGCAAATGCAGTATAGTGCTACTTGATAACTAGTCATCTTTCTGTGAAAAGGACAAAAAGATTGCATTTGGAATACATGTTAAATAAACGGCAAGAGTGGTCCTTATATTATCCAAAACAAACGAAAAGAGGTCAATAATTCAGATCTTTGTGTGTGTATACAAGAACTCTTTTTTTTTTTTTTTTGGCTTCAGCAGACCATACAACTGATTGACTGATTTTTTTGTTATTTTCAATCAAGCTGCTACTTTGGTGAAGTACTATCATACCGGGGGAATTAATAGAATTGTTAATTTTTAAAAATAAAAAGTAGAATATTTTAGATATTATAAAATTTAACCTTTCTCATTTAATTCAAGTTAAACTAAGTTACACATAATATGTACTTGATCACTTTTTACTGAGTTATTAAGGCCCCCAAAGTGAACTGCACAGTTAATTACTGGCAAAAGTGGTAATGAAGCAGGTCCACTGATTCTCATTTCTGTCCTCATTTTAATCAAGCCCAGCATTGTGTACATGCACAACAAATAAAACTGTTTCTTGCTTAAAGCTTCAAAGACAGATTTAAATAGCTTTCTTACAGCGCATTTTCTATAGGTGCTACATAATTTCCTTTCCGTGGTTTTAACTCCTCTAAACCTTCTTAATAAATAATTCACATAAACTCACCTCTTAATTTTACTTAATCATTCTAGTCTCAGAGATTTAAAAAATAGCAACAAAAAAGAAAAACAAGCAACAGCAAAAATGCACATCTCACAAAAACTGAGCAGTTTAGGCTTATCTTCTCTTTTATACATTAAAATATAATTACTTTCAGCCAAGTCAACAAATTGTGCTATCTGTATTTTCCATAAGTATCTAAGCATAGGGAATAGTTGAAGTTGAAGTATGAAGACATGGTTTAAAATCCTTCCTCAGACATTAGTGAGCTCTGTGATACTGGTGAAGTCACCTATAAATTGTGTGCATCAACTTCTTCAAGTGCAAAATAAAAATAAAACAGCAAGAATCTTTCAGGGTTGCTATAAGGATGTAATAAGATATAAGAAGATATAAGAAGATAATAAGACAGATAAATGCTTTGCTAACTTTAAAGCATCATATAAATGTTAGCTATTTGTGAGGCCAAGCAAAGTACTGTCTTTTGGTTTTGTTTTAGTATAATCAAGAAGTATAATGCCTCTATTTGAATGTAATTGAAGATCTTCCACACCCATTGATGGACCTGCCCATTGAGGGAAACTGATTGGGGAAGTTGTTTTGTAGGAGGATCCCAAGTACCTTTTGGTTTTTTTTGTTTTTGTTTTTGTTTTTCTATTGAGTAACTGGGTAAGAGGGTCATACATTCTGGCTTAGAAAATTGTATAAATACTATGAGACTGAGGTTTTGCTTTGGAGCTTAGTTTTTGGAAGAAGGTTTGTGTGCCAGACGGATATCTGGGTCCACCAAGCAGCCCCTTGGCTTTGAAAACCCAGATGTTGGTGCTTCCTTGTCTGGTAAACATGTATGTATGTTAATGGTAGGGCAATTTGGAAGCTCTGTCTGTTGATTTTTGATTTCTCTGAAATTTTGACTTTGATTTTCTCTAATACCTATGCTTGATTAAAGTGATTGTTAAAACCTCAAAAATTGCCTTTCCTTTTAGAGAAGCATATCAAAGAACCTCTGGTAGCAGGCCCCCCTGTTTATGTTGGGGTGCTTACTGATATATTATTATAATTATTTATGCAAAATACAATGGGAAAAATAGATGACTAGGACAGAGTTATTATAAAGAATGAATGAGGTAAAAATGGTGATAGTACTTTGAAAATATTAAAAGTGTCAATAGATATGAGAGATGATGATCACAGTACCAATGGTGGCTAAATATTTATCATAGTATCTGACATTTAAATAGTGTTTTGAGGTTAGTAAAGCAATGCAAATGTATTATATCATTTAAAATTTCCAACAAATCTTTGAGGTAATTACTACAGATACTATTATAGTCATTACAGATGAAAATAAGACCATATGATCAAAGTTGGAAGATATATTTAAAAACTATGTAGAATATCTGCATTTTTTAATAAAGGGAGATGAGGAACATTGAGTGACTTATTTTTGGCAAGATAGGCAGTTAGCTGGTACAGTGAAGAGAACAACAGGCCTGGAATCAGGAAGACAGATAAAATCTGGTCTCAGACACAACTGTGTTTGTCTCAGTTCAATAGAAATGAACTGGAAAAGAAAACAGCAAACCATCCCAGTATCTTTGTGAAGAAAATCCCAAATGGGGTCACGAAGAGTCAGACATGAATGACATTACTGAACAACAATGATAACACCTATGGGCATGCAACTGTTAAGTATCAGAGGCAGAATTTTAAGTTAATTGTTCTTGAAAATATGTTCAGGACAATTATCACCTGTGTCACACTGACTATATATAATGATAAATGAATTTCCTTAATTCCATAAAATTACATATTTGAAGTCAGAATGTAACTTATCTGTCATTTATTCCAACCTCTTCTTTTTTAGAGGAGGAAACTGAGGCTCAAGCATGGTAACTTATTTGACAAGGCAGTACTTCTTGGTATGCTTCAGAATTATTTGAATCTAAGTCTTTTTATTCCAATCAGTCCTCTATGTAACATCCTGCCTCTTTTATCATTTTATATATTGTTTACAAAACATATATAAAGTTTAACTTTCTATCAATTTATTCAGACCCAGGAAAATTGGAAAAATGAATTTTTTTGGGGGGGGGATTACATATTAACCCTTTATTCAAATAAAGCTTACCCAATGAATATTAAAAAAAAATCAATTCATCTCTCCTGCTGGGTTTGAGGATTGAAAACCAGTTCACCCAGACAAAAGTAATTTCCTGGAAGATTAATTTTAATGTTTTTCCTGTCATCTCGGGGTGGCTTTATTTCATTAGATTTCGTGAACAAGTAATTAGAATTTCAATAGATCATGGCCAATATTATAACATGATAATCACCAGGAACTTTGCAAAATAGTGGCATTATGGTGTAAAATCTAGAAAAAAACTAACAAATAACTGGAGCTCATCTTAGAGAAAATGATTATTATCTTAAAATGATCATCTTGAATGACACTAGCCAACTGTATTACTAAGGGAAAAATGATTTCCTCTCTGAATCTGTTTCCTCATATTAAAAATAAGATACATGAAGTATTTATCATACATGGTTATTAACATCAAATGAAATCATAAACTCAAAGTACTTCCAAAAAATTAAAATGATATATACACGTCCACTTACATAAATATTAGAAGTTTTCTATTGTTGACTCTATATGCATTCGCATCTTTTCTCATGACATTTAGATTGTTGGATATCATAATCTGCCAGGATCCTTATCATATGAGATGAAACAGGAGATCCCAGGAATAAATATATAGAACATATGCTCAGGGGTCTGAACTTCAAGTTTAACCTGAGTCATAAACACTACACATGATTCAGTACTTGTGAAAGTATAGAAGGTAAACAGTAACTAGGTTTTCCACCAACCCCCCCCTCCAAGAAAAAAAAGAAACAAACAGAAAAAATGTGCCACAAATGGGCCTTGAGGTTACAGCTAAACTTTTGTAAAAGATTTTTGTGGGTGTTGAGATGTTTCAGAAAGTGGTTCAAAGGTGCTCCTAAATCAGTTTTATGTACAGTTAGGGAGCGTAAGAAAAGCAGGATGGAAGCTTCCAAATTGATCAATTTATTCTTCCTAACTGGGCAGTAAAATATGCTGGTTTTGTGCTTACAAAGGCTTCAAAACATTATCAGTCATCTGCAAATTCATTTCCCTGGGGCAAAACTCTACTTATTATGCCTTAGTTATGACTCAGAATTGAACCCTCACTTCGCCCTCTAGCATTCCCCACACTGATTTTTTTTTGCCCCACCCCCTCTCCATGGTGCAGTGCTTCTCTCTCTCTCTCTCTCTCTCTCTCTCTCTCTCTCTCTCTCTCTCTCTCTCTCTCTCTCTCTCTCTGTGTCTCTGTCTCTGTCTCTGTCTCTGTCTCTCTCTCTCTCTCTCTCTCTCTCTCTCTCTGTCTCTGTCTGTCTGTCTGTCTGTCTGTCTGTCTTTCTCATTGAATGTAGGTGATTGTGGAGATCTTTGATGAACACAGGCTGTGTTTACTATGCTTTCTCTTAGACCCGGTCTAGTCTGTATTCTAGCACTGATTTAGTGTGAATAAAATTCGATATCATATGAATTTTCTTAATAAGTATACAAGTACTGAACAGATTGAAATTGGACTTTCTTACTATGTCTTTTGTGAAGCTTGTACATATGTAATTGAATAAAGGCAACATCAGATACGTATATTTCCATTTCATCTAATCTGAATAGTCACAAAGTCATTTCTTTCTGTCTCTGTCTCTCCCTTCTCCCTGTTCTTTTCACTTTCCTCATATTCCCCTCCACTCTGCCTTCTTCCCTAATATCACTTTGTCAAGAAAAATCACTTAAAGCTTACAGGAGGCCATCAATATCACTCTACCATAGGCCCTAGAACGTGATATGTACTCATGTAATGAAAGTTAGTTAAAAGTCAATTCAGTTCTGTTTATCTATCTCTTTGAACCTACACTATTAGAGGAGTAATATCTATCATTCACATATCTTCTTGGTAGTTTAAGCACAAACGTCAGAACACAGACAAGTCAAAGGTATCCTTCTCCAGCTTGACTAAAATACCAGCATGCACAACGCAGTGGAAAATAAGATATGCTCTGATGAATTAATTCTGTATTTTGTTGAGTATGCTTCAAATGCTAAACCTAAGAATAACTTTTGCTTAAATGGTCTACAAGTACCCCATTTTATTCCTGTTTTGAACTTGAAGTATGACAGTCATTTACCAGTCCTAGTATAAATTTTATCTCCCTGGTATTGATAACTAGAAATTTATTCCCAAATGTAGCCAGAATCTTCCTGCTAAGTGTCAAAACCAATTTGATCTTAGAACAGACTTCTCTGCTTGCAAATCTTAGTATTTCTTCTAACAGAAATGTAACTAAAAGTTTTTTTTTTTCCCCAGAGAAATCTCTTCTGTTTTCTGTCCCTTGGGATCTTATTGTAGTATTCATTATATAAGAACTATCCTTAATTAGAATATACACCAAATAATACATCATGTTGTTATAAAATTTATCATAAAATTATTTGAATAATATTTAATAATTGAATTTTAAAATCAAAAATTTTCCCAGTTAAGAAGCAAAACTGTTGGGACTGGAAGCTCAATTCCGTGTGGACAGTCTCGGGCAGGTAAAAGTGGGACTTCTAAATCTTAGAGTCTTACGAGGCCCTCCATGAACAGCGGGGGTTCGAGAAGGTCAGACCGAGCTAGCTCGGCTAGCTCGGGTATTTCCGCCTCTCCCCCGGAGATACCTGATGGGTGGAGTCTCCCTGCCCTCGAGGTCGTCCCGGATTGGAGCACACCTAGTTACCTAACAGCACGGTATTGAGATGCAAACTGTGTGGCTGAAGATTAAGTAGGACTGAGGAAGCCTAAAAGCTCTTAGCACGTGTGGAGCCAAAGAGAAAAGTAGGGCTCCGCTTCTTTTCTTTCCTCTCTCCCCTCCCCCTCTCTCCCCCGCTTGTACTTCTACTTCCATTCCCTTAAGCTTAGCCTTCTTAGGAAATCTCCCCCTCTTCGTCCTAAGAAAGAAGAGCCCCTGCACTTGTAACCGAAACCCTGTAATAAAGCTCAACCCCTGTTTGACTCTGGAACGTCCTTTCTCTCATACGTGCATCCGGCGTGGCCAGCCGAAGACCTCGGGAGGTGAGGTAAGAAAGACTCGGGTAGCCCAATACAGGCCTCTAGGCTTGGCAGTTGGCGTCCCAACAGGGATTGGGAGCGTAGATAATCCTGGGTGCTTTTGGGGTACACCCGGAAGGGGCTGTGAAAGAAGCGAGTCCCGAATCCTAGATTCGGAAGGAGAGAAAGGGGAGAGAAGCTTCCCAAACCCCTGGGAAAAGGGCAGGGATGAGGAATCAATTGCCAGTAATAAAGCCAGAGGAACAGGAGGTCTGGGCTGAGAAACTTCACAGGGAATGCAGGGAGGTGGGGGTCACAATAGAGTTAAACGACCTCCGAGAATTTTGTAAGGAAGGGCCGGAGAGGCCAGGGCGGGATTGGAATAAGAGTGGAAGCGGAGAGAGGGGAGGGGAGGACCTTGGCGAGCAGAACCCTGGCGAGCAGAAAGTTAAGGAGTGTAGAGAAAAAATAGGTTCGGAGCTCCATCTAGCGGATGGAAAAGGCGAGGCAGGGGAGAATATGCCGTGCCTTCCCTCCGCGCCTCCTTATAACCTGCTCCATTGGTCAGACAGTTCAGGGCCACAGTCCAGTTTGGAAAAAGGAATAAGAAAGGCTATAGAGAATGGAGAAGATGTAGGGACATTTCCTGTGTTAGAAATAGCAGACCCCAGTGTCCCCGGTGGGGTTCGGAGGAGCCACATACCTATAGAGTGGAAGAGAGTGGCGACTCTTAAAGAGGCTTGTACCAAGCATGGCCCTAATTCACCCTTTGTTATAGCCATGCTTGAAACTCTCAGCGGTCAGTTCATTCTGACTCCTAATGACTGGAAGAGCTTAGCTAGAGCCTGCCTTACCCCTGGGCAGAAAGAAATAAGTACAGGGAGGGGCCAGGATCAGCTTCCCATAGCTATTGCCCTTCCCTTAAGGCACTGGAAGCTTAAAGAAAGCCAGAGACCAGTGTGGGGAATAGGAGGGTGCCAAAATACCTTAGAGACAATGCACCCAGTAAAGTGGGAGGCAGAGGATCGCCAAGGGACCGTATGGCCGTTGGTGATTCCAGGACTTAGTTTTAACATCTGGGGCAGGGACATTATGAGCCGCCTCGGGATGAAGCTATCAAATTTTTAGTAAGGGCCATTGCTGTTGTACTGGAGTCCCCACCCTTGAATTGGAAGTCAGACACCCCGATTTGGGCCTTGACTCCAGAAAAACGCCAGGCACTACAACTATTGGTTAAGGAGCAATTAGCACCCTGGAATGCTCCTGTGTTTGTTAAAAAGAAAAAATCTGGGAAAGTCAGGTTCCTTACAGATGTTAATGAAGCATTTGTAAGCACCTGGCAGCAGCTATACCTAAGTAAAGAGCCACTATGCATTCTTATCATCTTTACCTTAAAGGTGATCCTCGCTAAACAAAGAAGGGGAAAAGGTCGCCTAATACAATCAGAGCTAAGATCAAGAGGCCTAATACAATCAGAGCTAAGATCAAGAGGCCTAATACAATCAGAGCTTGATACAGCTGTCTCAAAAAACTCACATAATACTCCAGCTATGAGACATTTTAAGATACTAATATGGGGTCGAGGGTATGTTTGTGTCTCCACAGGAAAAGGGAATGCGTGGATTCCCATTAGAAGGATCCATAGGTCGGAGACGACGGAGACGCAGGAGGCGGAGACCCCGGAGAGCCCAGAGACCCCGGAGAAGGATCATACACCACCTGAGCCTGCTGCTGACAGCTTTAACCTTGCTGCCCAGAGAGGAAGCAGCCCTCATCAACAACCGCAGACACTGCTGCTGACAGTTTCCCATCTAGGCATCCTTTTTTCGCCAGCTGAATGAGGACTTTGATATCACAAACCCAGGACACTTGGGTGGGGAGGAGGTGACCAATTTTCCACCTGTATAGATCCATTTGCAAGATTAAGGGAGTGGTGGTGTAAGGCGCCTACACCACCTGCTTCTCTTAAAATATGCTTTGGGATTTTAGTTGATTGCACTTCCCCAGTTGTAACTCAGCCATTTAGTTTCATCTTTGTTTTATTTGATGCCTCCCTTTGTCAGTTGTGCTAGCTGCAGATTTCTGTGTGAATGAAGTCTTGTTGTAAGGTACTCATATGCTAAAGGCCTTCCTAATCCACTCAGCCTCCAGCCACTGTTTGCTCTAGAGCCAGGTGCGCTCCGCGCATAACAAAGAAGGGGATATGTTGGGACTGGAAGCTCAATTCCGTGTGGACAGTCTCGGGCAGGTAAAAGTGGGACTTCTAAATCTTAGAGTCTTACGAGGCCCTCCATGAACAGCGGGGGTTCGAGAAGGTCAGACCGAGCTAGCTCGGCTAGCTCGGGTATTTCCGCCTCTCCCCCGGAGATACCTGATGGGTGGAGTCTCCCTGCCCTCGAGGTCGTCCCGGATTGGAGCACACCTAGTTACCTAACAGCACGGTATTGAGATGCAAACTGTGTGGCTGAAGATTAAGTAGGACTGAGGAAGCCTAAAAGCTCTTAGCACGTGTGGAGCCAAAGAGAAAAGTAGGGCTCCGCTTCTTTTCTTTCCTCTCTCCCCTCCCCCTCTCTCCCCCGCTTGTACTTCTACTTCCATTCCCTTAAGCTTAGCCTTCTTAGGAAATCTCCCCCTCTTCGTCCTAAGAAAGAAGAGCCCCTGCACTTGTAACCGAAACCCTGTAATAAAGCTCAACCCCTGTTTGACTCTGGAACGTCCTTTCTCTCATACGTGCATCCGGCGTGGCCAGCCGAAGACCTGGACAGGTAAGAAAGACTCGGGTAGCCCAATACAGGCCTCTAGGCTTGCCACAAAACAAACATAAAATTATCAATCTTTCATTTTTTTCCTATCCATAATTTCTTCCTATTTAAAAATCAGCATATTTTCCTACAGAATTGTTTAGGAAGAAGATATGATAATCTTCTGTAACCTTCACATTCTCCAGTGCTTTTGCTTCATAAATTTGTAATAAATTTCAAAGATTCTCCAGAGAAAAGAAAATATTGTTGCAAGTTAGTAGACTTGGAGTCCTTTTTCTCCTCATAAACTGCCAAGTGTATAATCAATTTTTTTAAACTTTTTTGAACCTCAGTTTTCTGATCTCTAAAATGGACACAGCAATTAATGTGATTCTACACCTCCTATTGACAAATTGCTTGAAGGCAATGGATGACACATTTCCTTAATATTTGACCCCTTAGTACAAGCATTTGCTGCTGAATTAGCTATAAATTTCTGGTGCTGAAAAGCTACAAGCCAGCAAGGCCCATTACTCCCATCTTTAACTCAGTGACCTTGTACAATTATGCCCTACAAGTCACATCCATACATCCCTACTATTTGGACATTGCCTCCTTTATAAAATCTGACCAGGGCCTTGTCATTTATTGGTCTCTGGCTCCTTTTCCCTCTCCTTCCACCTCTTCTTCATGCAACAAATACGGAACCAGGATTAGTTTCTATAAAGAATTATTGATGTTTTTCAGTTAACTTGGGTATCATGATTGATTGAGGTGCCCATTCATTGAATCAAGATGACTGATGAGAGATAGATTTGGAAAGATTTTCTTTAAAGGTCCCTCCTCCAAGTGAACTACCCAGGAATAAATTTGCAGGGCCAGATGAATTTGCAAGCCAATTCTATCAAACATTTAAAGAACAGTTAATTCCAATACTATATAGACTATTTGGGAAAACTGGTGAAGGAGACCTACTAAATTCTTTTTACGATGCAAATATGGTTCTGATACCTAAACTGGGAAGAGCCAAAATAGAAACCAACTTCTCTAATGAATATAAGTGTAAAAATTTTAAATCAGATTATTAGCAAAAAAGAATACAGCAACTTATCATGAGAATAATACATTATGATCAGGTAGCATTTATACCAGGAATGCAGGACTGGTTCAATATTAGGGAAACTATAAGCATTATTGATGATATCAACAACAAAACTAACAGAAACCATGCGATTATCTCAATTGATGCAGAAAAAGATTTTGACAAAATACAGTACTCATTCCAACTGAAAACACTGGAGAGCATAGGAATAAAGGGTATCTTACTTAAAATAATGAATAGTATACACCTAAAACCACCAGCAACCATTATATATAATGGGGATAAAGTAGATGCATTTCCAAAAATCAGGAGTGAAACAAGGATGTCCATCATCACCACTGCTACCCAATATAGTCCTAGAAATGTTAACTTCAGCAATAAGAAGAGAAAAAGAAATAGAAGGAACTAGAGTAGGCAAAGAAGAAACTAAGTTATCACTCCTTGCAGATGATATGATGATATACTTAGAGAATACCAGAGAATCAAATGAAGAAAACTACTTGAAATAATAAATATCTTAAGCAAAGTTGCAGTATACAAAATAAACCCACATAAGCAATCTGCATTTATACATTGACTTACAAAGCCCAACAGCAAGACATAGTAAGAGAAATCCCATTCAAAGTTGCTGTAGGCATGATAAAGTATTTGGGAGTCTACCTGCCAAAACGAACTCAGGGACTATATGAACACAGTTTCAAAACACTTTTCACACAGATAATATCAGATCTAAATAACTGGAATGACATCAGTTGCCCATGGCTCGGCAGAGTTAATATAATAGAAATGAAAATTCTACCCAAATTAATTTACTTATTCAGTGTCATACCAAACAAACTACCCAAAATTTATTTTGTAGTGCTAGAAATAATATCAAAATTCATCTGAAAGAATAAAAGATCCAGACTATCAAGGGAATTAATGAAAAGGTGACCTAGGGAAAGTGACCTATCCATACCATATTTTAAAATGTAGTATAAAGCAGCAATCATCAAAACCACTTGTTACTGGCTAATAAATAGAGGTGTAGATCAATTAGGTACCCAAGACATGGTAATCAATGACTAAAGAAATCTACTGTTTGATAAACTCAAAGACCCTGGCTTCTGGAATAAGAACTCACTGTTTGACAAAAACTTCTGGGAAAACTGGAAAATCATATTGGGAAACTGAACATACACCAGTGCCTGACACCATATACCAGAGTAAAGTCCAAACGAGCACATTTTCTAGGTATAAAGGCTTATGTTTTCAACAAATGACAGGAGCCAGGCATAGTTTGTCAGATTTTTGAAGAATGGAAGATTTTAGGACCAAGCAAGAGACAGAGAATATTGTGAAATACAAATGGATAACTTTGATTATATTAAGTTGGAAAGATTTTTGTACAAACAAGGCCAATACAACCAAGATTAGGAGAGAAGTAGAAAACTGGGAAAGAATTTGTACAAGTAGTATCTGTGATAAAGGCCTCATTTCTTAAATACATAGAGAACTGAGTCAAATTTATAACAATACAAGCCATTCTCCTAATTGATTAAAGATAAAAGATATGAACAGACAGGTCTCAGAGGAAGAAATTAAAGCTATCTATAGTTATATGAAAAAAATGCTCAAAATCACTATTGATTAGAGAGATGCAAATCAAAACAACTCGGAAGTAACACATCACACCTATCAGATTGGCTAACATGATAAAAGAGGAAAATGATAAATGTTGGAGAATGTGTGGAAGTGTTGGAATTCTAATTCATTGCTGCTCCAGTGTGAACTGTGAGTTGCTCCACCCATTCTGAAGAGGAATTTTGAACTATGCCCAAAAGGCTACAAAAATATGCATACTCTTGACCCAGCAATATGGCTTCTAGGATTGTATCCCAAATATATTATAAAAATGGAAAAAGGTTCCATATGCACAAAAATATTTATAGCAGCTCTTTTGTGGTGGCCAAGAACTGAAAATTGTTAGTATACCCATCAGTTGGAGAATGGCTAAACAAGTTGTGGTAAATGAATGTAATGGAATACTGTTGTACTACAGTTGTTGTTCTTTTTTCTTGAAGAGGAACAAAATGATATCACTATGCTAAAGTCAAGTTTCAGTGTGTCCAACTATGGCTGATCAGAGCAATATGAGCTTGGAATGCTCTACACAAACTGGGCACAGATAGTCCATGTGAACATAGTTCAAATCTACACATCCTGCGTTTCTTTGTGCTGTTTCAATACTGCTTTGCTCGTTGAACACAGCACTCTTTCTGATGTGGGTATGCTATACTGAGCTGTCCAATTCCAGTGTCTGCCATGTCCCACAATAAATCCAAAGCTCTTGAGAGAGACCTTGAGAGTTTCCTTGTATCACCCCTCTGACCACCATTGTGCTATAAGAAATGACAAAGAGGTGTACTTCAAAGAAACTTGGAAAGACTTATATGAACTGATGTTGAGTGATTTGAGCAGAACCAGGAGAACATTGTATATAGTAACAGCCACAGTGTGTGAAGACTATTTTTGATAGACTTAGCCCTTCACAGCAATGCAATGACCTAAAACATTTCCAAAGGACTCAAGATGAAAAATGCCACCCACATGCACAGAAAGAACTGTGTAGTTGGAATGCAGAATGAAATGGACTATTTTCTCTTTTGTTCTGTTTTGTTCTGTTATGTTTTTCTCATGGTTTCTTCCATTCATTTTAATGTTTCCACATAACATAACTAATGTGAAAATGTGTTAAATAGGAGTGTATGTGTAGAACCCATATAACATTGCATGCTATCTTGGGGAGGGTGTGGGGAGGAAGATGGAGAAAATTTGCAGCTGATGAAAGTGATTGTTAAATACTGAAAACAAATAAATCAATGATTTTTTGATGGGTAGGTCCTCCCTCCACCTCCAGGGAATTCAAGGTCACTTATCCCGAAGCTAGACAACACATGCACACACACACACACACACACACACACACACACATACACACACACACACCCTCAGTTAATTGAGAAATGTTTCATATACACACTTCTCCCAAATTACATTGAATGTCCTGGAATCAGTTATATTCTTTGTTCTGAAACTGGAAAGGTAATTGCTGAATACCTTGCAAGTTGAATGCCAGAAACCAAGATATAATTTATGACTTAGTTCATTTTCAAGGCTTGAGAAAGTACTGAGGAAAATGGCATTAATGCAGTTCAAACTTAAAAAAAATGTGTTACGTGTATACATTTTAAAGAGTTAGCACTATAGATGGAGTAAACAGTAAGCCACTATTACTTTCCCTTAGTGATCACTTAAAACCCAGAAAATATTAACCCCAGGGAAAAAAAAAAAGCAAATCCTGGAACAGCAGAGTCAGCAGAAAGACACGGTGTAGTAGCCTTTTAACACAGGAAGCTTAGGGAATTAACAGGAAAAATCCTTCTTGCTCTGATGGAAGAGGAGCAGCTTGGGACAGGAGTCATCCTGGCTAGCCAGTAGCAAGCCAAACCTCAGCAAACCTATGGGAGATCTGGAGCCACAGGGTGATAGAGCTGGCAAGTGCCACTAGGCCTCCCCCATGTGTTTTGGCACAACTGGAGAACCAACACATTACAACGTGGAGTACTACCATTTGTGTCAGTGATGTAGTGTCCTCCAGCATCTGAAACTCTGTGAGCTGCAGTGCTACTCAAAGGATATTATAGTCAATTTCCAGAATTATCAGGTCAAGGAAAAAACATTGCAAGCAGCTAGAAAGAGACAGTTTATATGTCACAGAACTATAGATTTGTGGCTTTGACATTAACAGATCTTAGGATTTGAAATACGATATTCCATAAGGCAAAGATACTTGATTTAAAAGCAAGGGTCACCTATCCAGAAAAACTGAGCATAATTTTTCAGGGCAGGAGATGAACATTCAATGAAATAGGGGCATTTCAGACCTTCCTGATGAAAAGACCAGAGCTCAAAGGAAAATTTGTTCGTCAAATACAAGACACAAGAGAGGCATAAAAAGGTAAACAGGAAAGAAAAAAAAAACCCAACATGTTTTTCATTAAGGTTAATCTGTTTCCATCCCTACATGGGAAGAAGATACTTGTAATTCTTGACAACTACATCTTTATTATGACATTTAGAAGAGATATACAGACAAATGGGGGAGTAAAGTTAACTTTGATGAGACAATAAAAAAATTGAATCAAGCAGTGAAAAGGGCTTTTACTGGGAGAAGAAAAGGAAGCAAAAAAGGGTAAATCATATCACATGAAAATATGCAAGTATCTACTGCGGTAAGGGGAAATAAGGGAGGGAGATGAATATTATTTGAACCTCACTGTCATCAGATTTTGATCAAAGATGAAACAACATAGTCATTCATGTAAAAAAATCTAACTTACACCAGGAGTAGGAGGGGAAAGGGAAATAAAAAGGAGGAGTATAATAGAAGTGAGGGCAAATTGAGAGAGGCAGTGTTCAAAATCAAAACTTCAAGTAGTAGAGGAAAAGAGAAAGAAGAGAGAAAAGCGAAAATGGAAGTGGGAGGGAGAATAGAATGGAGAGAAAGACACACATAGTAATCATAACTGTTCATGGGAGTGGGATAAATTCTCCCATAAATCTGAAGATAGCAGAATGGATTAAAAACCATAATCCTACAACATGTTGTTCGCAAGAAGCATATTTGAAACAGAGGGATACACATGAGAAAAGGTAAAAGGGTGGAGTAGGTTGTATTATTTTCAACTGAAGCAAAAAAAAAGCAGAGGTAGTGTTCCTCATGTCAGACAAAGCAAAAATAAATCTGATTAATAATTATTAAATAAATAAACCTAATAATATTAATTCAACTTTTTACTGGAAATGTTAGCCTTAGCAATAAGAGAAGAAAAAAGAAATTGAAGGAATTAGAATAGACAAAGAAGAAACAAAACTGTCACATTTGCAGATGACATGATGATATATTTAGAGAATTCTGGGGAATCAACAAAAACTACTTGAAAAAATAAACAAATTTAGCGAAGTTTAGGATATAAAATAAACCCACACACATCACCAGTATTTCTATATATTACTAAAAAAGCCCAACAGCAGAAGATAGAAAGAGAAATTGCATTTAAAATAACTGTAGACAATGTAAAATACGTAGGAGTCTACCTGCAAAGACAAACATAGGAACTATTCAAACATAATTAAGAACAGTTTCCTTTCTCTTATTTATTCATTTATTTATTTATTTGTTTGTTTGTTTGTTTGTTTATTTAAGTTTTCAAAGGTCATTTCCACAAAATTCTGAGTTCCAAATTTTCTCCCCATCTCTCCCCTCCCACCACCCCAAAATGCCTTCCATTATGATTAATACTTTCACCAGTGAAGCCTCCCTTCTAACACCCCTCCCATTCCTTATCCCCATCTTCTCTCTTGTCCTGTAGGGCAATATAAATTTCTATATTCTTTTAACTGTATTTATTATTTCCAGGTTGTACACAAAAACAATTCTCCTCATTTGTTCCTAAAACTTTGAGTTCCAACTTCTCTTGCTTCCTCCCTGCCCACCCATCCTCACTGAGAAGGCAAGCAATGCAGGCTATATATGTGTAGCTTTGCAAATGACTTCCATGATAGTCTTGTTGTGTAAGACAAACTATATTTGCCTCCAACCTATCCTGCCCTGTTCTCTCTTTTGACCTTGTGCCTCCCCAAGAATGTTTCCTTCTAATTGCTCCCTCCTCCCATTTGCCCTCCTTTTCATCATTCCCTGCACCCTGCTTATCCCCTTCTCCTCTATTTTCCTGTAGTGTAAGATAAGTTTTCATACCAAATTGAGAATGTATGGTGTTCATTTCTTGAGTCAAATATGATGAGAGTAAGTTTCACTTCTTCTCTCTCACCTTTCCCCTTTTCCCCTACCTTGGAAAAGGTTTTTCTTGTCCCTTCTTTGAGAGATAATTTGCCCCATTCCATTTCTCCCTTTCCTCTGCCAATCTATTTCACTCTCATCCTTTAACTTAAATTTTTTGGATATGATTCCTTCCTATTCAACTCACCTTGTGCTCTCTCTCTCTCTCTCTCTCTCTCTCTCTCTCTCTCTCTCTCTCTCTATATATATATATATATATATATATATATATATATATATATATACACGTATATATATGTATATATATATGTATGTATATACATATATATACATATATATGTATATATATATACGTGTGTATGTATATATGTATGTGTATGTATATGTGCGTGTGAGACAATTGTGTCTGTCTCTGTGTGTATAATCCCTCCAACTACTCACACACTGAGAAAACTTTCAAGAATTACAAATACTATCTTTTCATGTAGGAACATAAATACTTCATCTATAGCAAGTCCCTTGTGATTTTTCTTTCCTGTTTACCTCTTCATGCTTCTTTTGGTTTTTGTGTTTGAAAGTCAAACTTTCTTTTCAGCTCTGATGTTTTCATCAAGAATGCTTGAAAACGCTCTATTTCATTGAATGACCATTTTTTCCCTTGTAGTATTGTAAGGGGCCCAGAGTGTCCCAGGGGGTGCAAGTCAGAGGCAAAGCCTGTTCCCGTGGGAACGGTGCTGATGCACACCCTGGAAGAAGCTCTGTGTGACCCTGGAACCTGATGTTCCTGCAGATACCAATGTCCTGTACAGTAAAGTTACAAGTGAGCCTGGGAACCCAGGAACTAGCTGCAGGAACAAGATAAGCTTCCTTCCTTACTGCGGGTATAAGGATGTGGAATAGTCATGAGATGGTGAAGTAATGGGATGAGCTCAGCATGTATGTGATTGGTGCATCAGCCTTTATAAACCCTAACCCTCAGCTGAATAAAGAGAGTTGTTGCTTGGATCATCCTGTCTCCAGTCTCCTTCCTTCAGGGCCCACAGATTAGAGGCCCATGGGTCAGGGGGACCCAGGGGGCTCGGGCCTTGACCCCGAGCATAGTATTATGTTCAGTTTTGCTAGGTAGGTGATTTTTTATTTTAATTCTACTTTCTTTGACTTCTGGAATATCATATTCCAAGCCCTTTAATTCCTTAATGTAGAAGCTGTCAGTTTCTATGTTATGCTGATTTTATTTCCACAATACTGGAATTATTTCTATCCAGCAACTTACAATATTTTCCTCTTGACCTGGGAATTCTGGAATTTGGCTACAATATTCCTAAGAGTTTCTCATTTTGGATCTCTTTCAGGAGGAGATTAGTAGAGTCTTTCAATATTTATTTTGCACTGTGGTTCTAGAATATCAGGGCAGTTTTCTTTGATAATTTGACGAAAGATGATATCTTACTCTTTTTTTGATGATGGCTTTCAGGTAGTCCCATAATTTTTAAGTTTTCTCTCCTGAATCTATTTTCCAGGTCAGTTGTTTTCCATGAGATATTTCACATTATATTGCATTTTTCCATTCTTTTGATTTTATTTTGTAATTTCTTGGCTTCTCATAAATTCATTAGCTTCCATCTGTTCCATTCTAACTTTAAAAAAATATTTTCTTCAGTGAGCATTTGACCCTCCTTTTCCATTTGGCTAATTCACTTTTTTAAAACATTCTTCTCCTCGTTGGCTTTTTGAACCTCTTTCACCAATTGAATTAGTCTAATTTTAAAGGTGTGATTTTCTTCAGCCTCTTTTGCGTCTCCTTTAGCAAGCTATTGACTCACTTTTCATGATTTTATTTCATTACTCTCATTTCTCTTCCCAAGTTTTCCTCCACCTCTCCTACTCAATTTTCAAAATTCTTTTTGAACTGTTCTATGGGCTGGGACCACTGCATATTTATTTTGGAAGTTTTTGATGCAGAACCCCCACTTTTGTGTCATCCTCTGATGGTAAACATTGTTCTTCCTCATCCAAAAGGATGGGAGACAATACTTGTTCACCAAGATATAATCCTCTATAGCCTTATTTTTCACCCTTTTTTTGGACATTTTCCCAACCAGTTACTTCATTTTGTGGTCCTTTGTGAAGAGGTGAGTATACTCTGCGTACCTGTATGTTCTCATTTCCTCCAAGGTGGCAAAATTGAGACAGAAGAGGTTACTCCCTGGCTTGGTTTGTGGCTGAGATTCAGATCAGTTGCTCAGTTCCACCAAGGGCTTTATCCAGCAATGAGTACTGTCTGCTGCCTGCCTGACCAGCATAGCCATCACCTGCTGCTGCCACTGCTGCTGCCCCCTGGGACTGGGGCTAGAGGAGGACTCTGCTCCTTTGTTATGGGAAAAAGCTCTCTCAGTGACCTTTGAAGTGTCTTTGGTGCCTGTGAGTTGAGGTATCTATGAACCTCTACTTCTGTTGCTGGGGAATCTGCCCCCAAATCCTCCTTCTACTTGCTCCTCCTGGTATCACACAGCCTAGGCTGGGCTATGATCCACTCTGCATCCAGTGCAACACACTTTCACCATCGGCCTTCCAGGTCACTCTGAGCGCAAAATCTTCTTCACTCCATTGTTCTGTGGTTTCTACTGCTCTAGAATTTGTTGAGAGTCTTTCTTTACAGATATTTTATGAGCTGTGGGGGAAGAGCTAGAGTGTGTGCATCTTTCTACTCTGCCATCTTGGCCCCACCCCCCAAAACAGTTTTCAAACAAATAAAGTCAGATCTAAATAATTGAAAAAAAAATAAAACAATAAGTTGCTCATGGGGAGGCCAAGCTAATATAATAAATGTGACAATTTCACTTAAAATAATTTACTTATTCAGCACCATACCAAACTACCAAAAATATTTTATCGATGTAGGTAAAACAGTAACAAAATTCATCTGGAAGAATAAAAGGTACAGAATATCAAGGGAATTAATGAAAAGAAATACAATGGTAGTTGACCTAGTTATGTCAGATATGAAATTATATTATAAAGCAAAAATCATCAAAACCATTTGTTACTGAATAAAAAATAGAGTGGTGGATCAGTGGAGTAGGTTAGTTATAAAAGACACAGCATTAAATGACTATGGTAATTCACTGCTAGACAAACCCAAAGACTCCATCTCCTGGAATAAGAACTCTCAATTTAAGAAAAATGGCTTGGAAACCTGGAGAACAGTATGGCAGAAACTAGGCATGAATCATGATGTTACACCATATACCAAGATAAAGTCAAAATGCGTCCACCATTTTGATATAAAGGTTTATACTATAAGCAAACTATGAGAGTAAGGAATAGTTTACCTGTCAGATTTATGGAGAACAGAAGAATCTGTGACTTAAAAACATAGAAAACACTATAAAAATTGAAAATGGATAATTTGGATTACAATACATTACAAAGATTTTTGCACAAAAAAGCTAATGCTAACTAAATTAGAAGGATAGCAGAAATCTACGAAGCTTTTTTATATCCAGTGTTTTTGATAAAGGCCTCATTTCTCAAACATATAGATAAGTGAGTGAAATTTATAAGAATGCAAGTCATTCCCTAATTGATAAATGGTCAGAAAGTATGAACAGGCAGTTTTCAGAGGAAGAAATTAAAGCTATCTATAGTCACATAAAATTACTGAAATCACTGCTAATTAGAGAAATGAAAATCACAACAAATCTGAGGCACTACATCACGCTTATCAGACTGCCTAACATGAGAAAATAGGAAAATGAGCAACTTTGGAGAAGATGTGGGAAAATTGGAAAACTATTTTCCTGTTGGTTTTGGGAACTCATCCAAATATTCTGGAAAGCAATTTGTAACATTGCCAATGGGCCACAAAACTGTGCATATCCTTTGATTCAGCAATATTACTTCTATATCTACATCCCAAAGATATCATAAAAAATGGGAAAAGAGGTTCTATATGGACAAAAAATGTTTATATCAGCTCCTTTTTGTGGCTAAGAATAGGAAACTGAGGAGATTCCTGTCTTTTGGGGAATGCCTGAACAAGTGGTGATATATGAATGTAAAAGAGTACTATCATTCCATATGAAATGTTGAGCAGGTGGACTTCAGAAAAACCTGGAAAGACTTACATCAACCGATGGTGAGTTAAGTAAGCAGAAACAGAAGAGCATTGCACACAGCAACAGTAACATTGTGCAAAGACCAACTTTGATAGACTGAGAACTTCTCATCAATGCAACGGCCAAAGGCATTTCTGAAAGACTCATGGTGGAAAATGCCATCCTCATCTGGAGAAATAACTATGGAGTCTGAATGTAGATTGTAGCATTCTGTTCTCTCTGTCTTTCTCTCTCCCTGTCTCTCTCTTTCTGTCTCCCTGTTTTTTTCTTTCTTGTAACTTTTCCTTTTGGAGACTCTAATTCTTCTTTACAACACAAGTAGTATGGAAATATGTTTGATATGATTGTACACGTATAGTTTATAGCAGATTACATGGGGAGGGGAACAATGAAGGAGGGGAGAAATTTAGAATTCAACATCTTATAGAAATGAATGTTGAAATGTAAAAATAAATAGTTCTTACAAAAGTGGAAGAAAATTTGAAATATCTCATTAGTATAACAACTAGTATGGAAAATAGATTCAGGAGACATAATTTAGGAATTATTACATTGTGTAAAAGTCATGATCAAAGATGCTAGACATCATATTTCAAGAAATCATTGAGGAAAACTGGTCTGGTATCTTAGATCCAGAGAGTATAATAGAAATTCAAAGAATCTGACAATCACCACCTGAAAAGGATCCCAAAATGAAAATTCCCAATAAGAAGAAGCAAAATGCCAAAGATACCAGGTCAGAAAGAAAATGCTTCATGTAGTCCCTGTTCTATTTATATCATTGGCCGTATTAACTTAGTGACCTGGTCATCAAAATACATGTCATACTCTGAATGAATCAATATTAAACAAGCATTTATCAAGCACCTACTAAGTTTCATTCACTGTGTTAATTCCTGCAGGAGAATAAAAGATAATTTCTACTCTAAAGGAGCTTACAGTTTAACTGAGGGAACAATGCACTAAAAGAAAATGAAAAGTACAGGAAGTTGAAGTTAAAGTATTTAGTATGGCAGTCATTATGGAGAAGTCCAGAGGGTGTCATGCGGTCAGTTATAACAAGAGGAAATGAAAAAATAACTGAACTGTGTCCCCTTCTTAAATGCATTTTCTGGCAAAAGTTTTCCACCCTTCACTTTCCATCACAATGTCAAGTACTCTTGAGTAGCTCATAAATATACCACAAATTGACTATTAATAACAATAGAGATTGATAATTAAGTTCCCTAATCAGAGCTATCACTGATCACATTGACCAAGATATATTATATGATTTTAATTTATACATCGTTTTTCTTGAAGGCAAACCTTTAAGACTGTGATTTTATTGAAACAACAAACACTGTTTAGTAAATAGAAAAATTGGAATGTTTGCTGCTTACTTAACTTTTGGTCAATTGCATTTCATAGATGGTTTGCAAGGCAATAGAAAAGGACATATTCAAAATATTTTGGTGATCCTCATATTACATTTATAAAGATAATATAGAAATAAAATTGGTTCATAATTATTCTTATTGTCTTAGATATTTCCATTTTTGTCTATATGTGTGCGTATATATTGACATGTGTGTTCGTGTGTGTATTTTACCCTCTCCTTTAGTTCTTTTGTTGTATTACTTTGACTGAAATAACTAGCAACATGGTTCCTCAATATTTTCAAAACTGACTTTTCTCACATGGACTTGCCCTGAATCTTCTTGGATATACACAGCTGCTCCATCCAGCTCCATCTTCTTAAGTGACATTTCAAGTTCTTCATCTAGCACATTACATAGTGAGGTCTTAAGGGTATAAATGAAAGGGTAATGAAGTAGGAATTGAAGATGTGCAATAGAAGCAGCAAACTAACTAAGCTCTCAACATCTCCACCTAAATAAATGGTTACTCAATTTGGACAACATCAGGCAGAGAATTTTTTGAAGCCTAAGAAAATATAAGAGATAAGCAGGAGATATTTGTGATATCAAAATGGAAGCCTGTTCAGAGACCACACATGGGGCAGCAGGAACAGCAGCAACAGCAGCAGCACTTTTAAGAGTCCTCAGCATGGGGAGGGAAAGGAGATAGGACAACTTATTAGAAAGAGATTAAAAGGGACTCTTTACTGGAATTGAGTACTAATGTCAATGATCGGCAACTACTGTCCATATGCACTTCTGGGTTGCAGTCCCAGGGAAGAGAGGAGCACTGGTGTTCGGTCACGTGGTAGTAGTATTCTTGATTATAGCTCCTAAGCAAAGAGGAGTGCTAATCCTTGTAGTTGTAGGGGTTAGGGGCCCTTACTGGATAAAGACAAGAGCAAAGATCAAGAGAGCAGTCCCCATACCTCTCTAGCAACACCACACCACATTAGAAACACCAAAAAATTGCAGACACCAAGAACTTGCTCTGAAAATAACAGGACAAGGACACAATGTTTATCTTTCTTTGAGGAAATGTAAATTATATTCTAAGACTATTATTACTTATTGCATAGTTCATTGGAATGATTCAGATAGACCACAGTATGATATAGTTTAAAAAGACAAAACCATTGAAAAACAGCTGAAACATGTAATTATCTTATATAAATGAGGTGTAAGAGGAAGAACTGACACAGAGAAATTAGATGGGGGAGAGATCTGGTAGTTCTGGAAGCCTACTTTCATTGGGAATGGATTTAAGAGGGAACAAAACATATGTAACTCTAAGAGTATAAAAGTCTTCTAAATTCAGAAAGAAATAAAATACTAAGGTTTGGGGGTAGAATAAAGGAAGGATCTTTAGAGGGGAGGGTGAGGGAAGAGTTTAAGGGAAGGGAAGGATGAGCTTAGATTAATAGGAATGAGAGGTTAAGGTAGAGATTCTCAGAGAGGGGTAGGGTAATAGAGGGCAAGGTAGTAGGTAGAAGTAAAGTAGAGGAGTAAGGAGGAATAGTAAATAAATGAGATGAACAATCATAAAAGAAAGATAAGGAGTAGAATTTGTTAGAGAAAATGGAGCAGGATGGTGATCACAATCTTGAACAAAGTTAAGGCTAAAGTAGATTTAATCAAAATTGAAAAATGGGGAAAATAAACTCTGTGTTATCCATAATCATCAACGTTGTTATGGAATATTGAATAATAGAAGACTGAAATAGTTGTGATGTAGGAAATGAAAAATTGGTAGACTTACGAAAATATGGGGAAAAAAGTAGATTATGAAGGAAAGACGTTTTCTACTCTCAGGAAAACAGAGGACAAATAAGTATAGTATAATCTTACATTAATGCATATAAATGTATATACCTATTTTTGAATATGATTATAAATTTCTAAGTGTAAGTAAGTGTATGTATCTGTGATATTTGTATGAATCTGTGTATTTATATAACTTTGTGTGAATACTCAGACATATGTGTATACACATGCATGCACATATATGTGCAGGCACATGTGTGTATATGTATACATGTGTGCATATGCACATACACATGCGTGCCTATAGACATATACACACAAATATGTACATATACACACATTCATACATACACTTATACATACATACATTTACAAATATTTATATTTAGATATCTATAATCATACTCATAGACATACACATTCATATGCAACTATATTAGACCATTTTTGTAAATACACAGATATTTATATATATATATGCATGTATTTGTATATATAATGTATATGTGAGTATTTGTGTGTACATACATATATGAATGCACATATAAATGTGTGTATGCATATACATACATACCTATGCACACATACACATATGAATGTATGCATATCCCCACACTTATTTAGAACATTCTGGGCGTGAGAGGAAGGGGGAGGAAAACAAAGTAAAAAGTACTCAGCAGAGAACAAAAGAAAACATACAAAGAATAAAAAAAAATAGCTCTCAAAAGTATGCAGAGTAATTATTTTGTTGGCTTTCTCGAAATTCAAATTTATTGTTGTATATTTTTAATATTCTTTCATGTTCTGCTATGTACATAACAATGCTTTCATTATTTTGTATTAGTTTTAGTACTTTTTCTTTTTTCTTATTTAAGTCTAAAATTTTAAAAATGCAAAAAGAAAACAGCAGTGACAAACCTCTTAATTTTGGAACACTGTTTCCCCACTCTGTGGTGAGCAGAGTTCAAGTTTAACATGAAGTTCTAAGTTGATAAGAATAATAAAACCAATGAGTAAACAATGAGAAAAAGATTATGACCAAAAAAGCAGTTATGGTGTCAGGGAAGATCAAGACACAAACTCGAAAGAAAACAATGAAGTCAAAACAATTGCAAGCAAAGCCTCAAAAAATATGTTAATTGGACCCAAGCCCCGAAGGAGTTAAAGATACGGGTATGTGGCAGAGGAAAAAGTAGGAAAAGATAGTGGTGAAAGAAAAGTATGAAGAGAGAATTAACAGCTTGGTAAAAGAGGCACAAAAAAATACTAAAGTAAATAGCACATAAACTCACTGAGGAGAAGAATTTCCTAAAGAGAAAAATAGGCCAATTGAAAAAATGGTAGAAAAACTCACTGGAAATTATTACTTTAAAAATGAGGATTGTATAAGTGGAAGTTAATGAATCCATGAGAGATTAAGAAATGAAGTTAAAAGAAAGGAAAGTAGAAGAAAATGTGAAATAATTTATCAGAAAAACATATTGCATGAAAAAGAGATTGAGGAGACATAATTAATGAATTGTTATTACCAGAAAGTAATGAGCAAAGAGAGAGTTTTGCCATAGTATTTCAGGAAGTGATAAAGGAAAATTTCCTTAACATAATTGAACCAAAGACTAAAGTAGAAACTGAAAGCATTCATCAATCACCTCCTAAAACAGCTAGAGCTCCCATGTCAGACAAAATACTTTAAGTAGTCAAAAACTTTAAGTCAAATAGTGTTTAGCCACAGTCAGCATCACACAAAATTTAGCAGTTTCTAGGTTAACGTAATGGGGCACAGGGAAGATGATATTTCTGAAGTGAGTGTTATACTTCAGGGGAAAAATTAAATATTAAATGAAATTGAGGGATTTCAAGGATTCCTAATGAAAAGACTAGAGCTGAAGAGAAAATTTGATATTCAAATAGAAAGCTAATGTTTTTTAAAAGCATAACAAGATAAACATGAAGAAGAAATTATAAAGGAATCAATAAAGTTAAATTATTTGTCTTTGAGTATGGAAAAATGAAACATTTCTAAGAACTGGATGATTATTAGAGTAGTTATAAAAGAGTTTACATAGACAGATGGGATGGGTGTGTGCTGATTACATTGAAATGATTTGCAAAATAAATGAAGGGATAAGAAAGAAGGATGCATTGGAAGAAGGGGCAAGGGAGAGATAAAATGGCTAAATTTTTCTCTCATTAAAGAGGTTTGCAAAGAAGAGCTTTTAGAGTAAAGGAGGGGAGGAGGTGGTGGGAAATACTTGTATATTATTCTCAGCAGAATTAGTTCAAAAAGAGAAGAACATAAACACACACACACACACAGATTTGTTAATAGAAATATGACTTAACCAATAGGGAAGTAGGAGGGGAAGGGAATTAGAGAAAGAAGAGAGGTTAATAAAAAGGGTAGAAAAAAGAAGGCAGTGGTTGCAATAAAACAGACATTTGAGGGGGGATAGGATAAAGAGTGAGAAGAAGAAACAAAAAAAAATGGATGTAGAGAAATATATGGTAAAAAATGTCAATATGAATAGGTTGAGTTCACCCATAAAATGGAAGCAGATAGCAGAACAGATTGGAAACAGAAATCTCACTATGTATTTTACAAAAGAAAGACTTGAAAAAGACAGAATCACATGGAGATAAAATTAAGGGTTGGAGACGAATAGATTATGCTTCTGCTAAAGTTAAAAAGTCAGGAAGAGCAATCATGATCTGCCAAGGCAAATAAAATAAAAAGTTAAAAAACAGAAGTGAGTCATTTCTTTCATCAAAAATCAATGATGCCTAAAAAGTTTACCAAATGAAGACTTACAAATCTTTGTTAATTGTTCTACATTTTGTCCTGCCAGTTAAATCTCAAAACAATCACGGAATGATTTCACTTTACTGCTTTATGAAATGATTTTATTTTCGATTTTCTAACATATTTTACATGGTGTTAATGCAACTTAATTTATCTTGTAAAACGAATCAAACATTCATTTTCATTTTTCTCTGCCTGTTCAGAAGATCAAGAATCTGCTGAATCAGGGAATTTCATGACCCCTTCAACTTCCTCATTTTGAAAAAATCCATATGTAGCTAAATTTTGTTTTTAAATTTATTCTAGTTAAATTTATTTTTTTTAGGAAATAACAATAGCCAGAATCTAATGAAAATCAAGAATCTTATCAAACAATGTCTCCTATTTAAGAAGAAAGAAATTAATTATTTTTGCTACTTAAATTTATAGCTGACAAATATATTAGAAATAGGAAATATTTGAATGTGAATTATATACATATATATGTACTTATCACTTATATTATTTTTTCATTTAAATTTTTGCATAGGATATTGCATTTAAGGAAGATTCTTGAATCGCTATAATTTCCTTTACAAATTTGTTACCTTTCAATTATTATTTCAATAAGATTTTTTTTTTTAGAATTTCAATGTCTTTACATTCATTATTCTAGATTTGTATTTGTACTTTATGGGGTTAAATATGTCCATAAGTAGTTCTTCATGATGAAGAATGATTAGGTAGAAATCTTTGTGTATTCATAATTTCACTGATGATTATTTTATTTGGGTATGCTATCGAATTGTAGAATAATGAATGTTTTTCTATATCTATTTTCTTGTCATTTTTAGGAAGAAAGCTATTAACACACTCTTGAAAATGTTTTAAATTACAGTATTGTCCTATAAATATTTCTTCCTTATCTTATTCCTTTCCTGAAGCAAATGATACCTACACAGTCATCTACAACAAATGTAACTCTATGTGTAAAGCAATTACTTGTCACTCTAACCTGGAAATTACCATGTAATATTGGATACAATTTCGACTAAGATGATAAACTTCAGTAAAATGTTCACTTTCCTACCCAAAATCCTTTATTTTTTCTTTTTCTTTTTATTTATTTGTTTATTCATCCACTTATTCATTCATTTGTTTATTTGTTTATTTATTTTTAGATTTTGACATTCATTTTCACAAAATGTGGAGATTCAATTTTTCTTCCCATCTCTCCTCTCCTCCCACCCCACATTACCATGAATTCTCATTACCCCTTCCCTCAATGTATCCTCCCTTCTATCACACTCCACCCTTACCTTATACCCATCTTCTCTCTTTCCTTGAAGGGCAAGATAAATTTCTATACCCCATTACTTATATTTTTTATTTTCCAGTCATATGCAATAATAATTCTCAACAATTGTTTCTAATACTTTGAATTCCAACTTCTCTATTTCCCTCCCTCCCTCCCTACCCATCCCTACTGAGAAGGCAAGAAATTCAATACAGGCTATATATGTGTCATTTTGCAAGACTTCCATAATAGTCATGTTGTGTTCAACTAGCTATATTTCCATCCATCTTACCCTGTCCCCCCCTTTTTTGTTCTATTCTCTCATTTGACCTTGCCCTTTCCCCAAAGTGTTTACTTCTAGCTACTCCCTTCTCCCATTCTCCCTCCCTTCTACCATCCCTCTCACCCCACTTGTCCCCTTCTCTCCTACTTTTCTGTAGTGTAAGACGGATTTTCATACCAAATTTACTAGCATGTTATTCTCTCCTTAATCCATATGTGAAGACAGTAACCTTTACTTTTCCCCTCTCACCTCCTCACTTTTCTACTCCATTGAACTAGATTTTTCTTATTTCTTTTATGAGTGATAGACTGCCCCATTCCATTTCTCCCTTTCTCCTCCCACCATTTTCCTTACTCAGCCCTTAATTTTATTTTTTTGTGGATATCATGTCTTCTGATTCTGATTCTGAACTTGTACTCTCTGTTTATACATATACACACACACATATATATGTATATATATACACACACACAAACACACACACACATGCACAGACACACACATAATGTGTGTCTGTGCGTGTGTGTGTGTGTTTTTGTCTGCATGTTTATAATCCTTCCACCTTACCAAACACAGAGAAAAGTCTCAAGAGTTACAAATGTTATATTTAAATGTAGGAATGTAAAAAGTTCAGTTTCAGAAAGTCCTTTATGATTTCTCTTCCCTGTTTACCTTTTCATGCTTCTCTTCATTCTTATGCTTGAAAGTCAAATTTTCTATTCAGTTCTGATCTTTTCCTCATGAATGCTGGAAAGTCTTCTATATCATTGAATGAACATTTATTCCATTGAAGTATTATACTCAGTTTTGCTAGGTAGGTGATTCTTGGTTTTAATCCTAGTTCCTTTGACTCCTCTAATATCCTATTCAAAGCCCTTCCATCCCATAATGTAGAAGCTGCCAGATCTTGTGTTCTCCTCATTTTATTTCCACAATACTCTTCTCCTCAACCTGAGAACTTTGATATTTGACAACAATATTCCCAGGAGTTGCTCTTCTTGGGTCCCTTTCAGGAGGTGAATGGTCAATTTTTTCAATATTTATTTTGCCCTCTAATTTTAGAATGTCAGAGCAGTTTTCCTTGATAATTTCATGGAAGATTATGCCTGACTCTTTTTTTGAGCATGGTTTTCATGTAGTATCATAATTTTTAAGTCTCTCTTGGATCTATTTTCCAGGTCAGCTGTTTTTCCAATGAGATGTTTCACATTATCTTCAATTTTTTCAATATTTTGGTTTTGTTTTTTGACTTCTTGTTTTATCTCATACTCTTTAGCTTCCATGAACTGCAATCTATCTTTTAAAGAACTATTTTGTTCAATGAGCTTTTGAACCATCTATTCCATTTAACTAATTCTGTTTTTTTAAAGTTTCCTTTTCCTAATTTGCTTTTTGGACCTCTTTTTCCAATTGAGATAGCTTATTTTTGAAGACGTTATTTTGCTCAATATTTTTTTGGTTGTCCTTTATCGAGATGTTGACTCACTTTTCAAGCTCTTCTATGGTTTGAATCCATTCGATATTCATTTTGGAGGTACTGGAAGCAGAATCCTTGACTTCCTCATCTGAGAAGATGGAAGGAGACACCGGTTCACCAAGAAAGTAACCTTCTATGGTTTTGGTTTTTTTTCACTTTTTTTGGCATTTTCCCAGCCACTTGCTTGACTTCTGAATCCTTTGTCAAGAAGAGGGTCCTAGTGCTCCTTCTCCCCTCAATAATATGCTCAAGGATGAGATTCAGATCAGCTGCTCAATTCTCTCAGGGGCTTTGGGTGAGGGCTGAGGGACAGATAAGCTCCTCAATTTCCCCAGAGGCTTTAAGTTGAGCTGCCTGTGGGGGTGGAGCCAAGATGGTGGAATGAGAGCAATGCCTCACCTAAGCTCTTAGACAAACTCCTTCAGATACCTATAAAAAGAGAATCTGACCAAATTGTGGAGGTGCAGAATGCAATAGGAGACAGACTGTGGCTGATATACAGCCCAGGACAGACTGGAAGGCTGACAGAAAGGATCTGTTTCATAGGGGTGAACCCATAGCACACAGCGCAGCATGTCCAGTACAGCAGAGTGGGAGGGCCCCGGGGAAGCCTGAGAGAGTTGCAGGCAGAACCCTGGGTGACAAACCAACAGACCTGAGCAAGTGACAGACACTGAGCCCCAGATATCAGGCATAGCATCTCCTGAGACTTTCAGCCGGCAGATTAAACGTCTATAAGTCACCTACTTGAAGGTCCAGGAGCCAGGATGGTGGAGTGATCAGTAAATGATCTGCTCTCCCCTCAAGAAGACCTCAAAAGAACCATAAAATATTTCCCCAGAAAAATCCTGGATGGGCAGAAACAACAGAGGGGGCATATAGGCTCATAACACCTGAGGCTAGGAAAATAGATAAGGGGGAATTCCTCCTACAGTGGCAGAGGTGAACCTGAAGGAGAGGGGACCTAGGGTGGTGGAAACTTGCACTAAAAACCAGGTGAGCCTCAGTGCTAGGAGAGGAGCCCCAGGAGTGGTGGAAACTCGCACTAGGATCTAGGCATGCCTCAGCACTCCAGGGGAAATGGGAAGAAATAGGGCAGCTGGGATCACCATCCCCTGAGCTTGCCTTTGCCTCAGTCCAGCAGAGGAGATCTCCTCTGGCCAGAGCACTCCTCCCTCACACTTAAAAAGCTAACCCCAGGGCTAATTGGGGAAACACAAAACAAAAAGATAAAAACAAAAAAAACCAAAAAACAAAAAACACCTGCTCTAAGCTTTTTCACACAAGTCAGCTCAAAACCAAGTTCTACATCTTCTAACTGAAAGAACCAGAAACCACAACACACAATCACCATCATGAGCAAAAAAAAAAGGAAAACAAGAGCGAAAAAACCATAAAATCATTCTATGGTGACAAAGACCTAAATAGAAATATCAAAGAGGTCAGTAGTGAGACCATGCTTCCATCTGAAACTTCAGAAGGGCCTATGAAGTACTTGCATGCACAAACAGCTCCCATGGAACAACTGAAGAAGAAAATAGAAAAACTGGCCAATGATTTTAAAAATATGAAAAGAGAATTCACTGATGAGAACACCTTTTTTAAAAGGAAAATTGAACAAATGGAAAAGGAAACACAAATCCTAACGGGAAAATTGGACAAATGGAAAAGGAAGTACAAAAATTAACTGGAGAAAATAACTCCTTAAAAGGAACAGTTGGACAGATGGAAAATGACATGCAAAAGTTAACTGAAGAAAACAATTTGATAAAAATTAGCAGTTGGCAAGGAGAAATTAATGACTCTATGAGACAGCAAGAATCAATGAAACAAAATCTAAAGAATGAAAAGATAGAAGAAAATGTAAAATATCTAATTGGAAAAACAACTGACTGGAAAATAGATCAAGGATAGAAAATTTAAGAATTATTGGCCTACCAGAAAGCCATGATGAAAAAGAGTCTGGACAATATCTTTCAGGATATTATAAAGGAAAACTGCCCAGAAGTGCTCAATCCAGAGGGCAAAATTGTCATTGAAAGAATCCACCATTCGCCTCCTGAAAGGGATTCCAAACTCAAAATCCCAAGAAACATCGTCGCCAAATTCCAGAACTATCAAGTAAAGAGGAAAATAACACAGGCAGTCAGAAAAAAACCATTCAAATATTGAGAAGCTTCAGTCAGGGTCACACGGTACCTTGCAGCTTCTACATTAAAAAATCAAAGTAATTGGAATCCAATAGTCCATAAGGCAAAGGAGCTGAGACTGCAACCAAGGATCAACTACCCAGCAAATACAGCATAACATTTCAGGCAAGGATATGGCCATTCTATGAAATAAGGGATTTCCAGACCTTCCTGACAAAAACGCCAGAACTTAATAGAAAATTAGATCTTCAAATGCATGTCTCAAAAGAGGCAGAAAAAAGTAAACAGAGTATGGGGGAAATTGTTACTCAATTTGGGCAAACTGTTTACCTCCCTATAAGGGAAGATGATACCTGTTAATCCTGAGAATCATACATGTGTTATGAAATATAAAAGGTATATAAATAGACAGAATGGGTATAAAGTAGATGATATCTTCTTCAAAATATGATTTACCCATGCAAGGGGATTGTAACAGGAGTTGTGAAAAAAAGGAAGCAGAAAATGGTAAATTGCACCACAGGAAGAAGTACAAAATTATAATAGATGGAAAGAGGGGAGGGAGATGAGCATTGTTCGAGAGGTACTCTCATCTGATTTGGTTCAAGGAGGGAACAATAAACTTAAGTATATAATTCTAACTAGCTCTATAGGCAGTAGGAGGGGAAGGGGTAAGAAAGGGGTGAGGAAGTTAAAAGGGAGGGAAGAAGTAGTAAGAGTAAAATGGAATGAAAGAGAGGGGGTCTAAAAGAAGGGCCAAATCTATCATCCATTTCTAATTCTGTACCATTTATGCAGCAATAACCAAATTCTCACCTATCCAAACAATTAAGAACTTTCAAATTTACCCCCCTTTGCTTTTTTGCTGTTGTTTTCCTTTGAGACATAGTCATAGGAAATTCTTAATAAATTTCTTGAATTTGCTGCTGTTGTGAAAAATAAAAAAACTATTCCTTCTCTCTGTCTCTATCTCCCTCTCTGTCTCTGTCTCTCTGTCTGTCTGTCTGTCTGTCTCTGTCTCTGTCTCTGTCTCTGTCTCTGTCTCTGTCTCTGTCTCTGTCTCTCTCTCTCTCTGTCTCTCTCTCTCTCTCTCTCTCTCTCTCTCTCTCTGCCTCTCTCTCTCTCTCTCTCCATCTCTCCTGGAGGAGTGCATTTCACAGAATTATGGGCAAAAATAATTTTGGTTTCTTTTTTAATGCTACTGTTCCTCATTTCTTTGACGGATTTTTCTCCTTCCTTTTTGCTCTTAGAGACTGTCTTTCTCTTTGAGGTCTCGGTTTTAACAGTTTATGCTAAAGGCCAGCTCCAGGCAGAAGCTGTTTACATCTGACTTTATTTTACCTGAGGGTATTTAACACTACTCTCCTTCTTAATGGTTCTCTCAAATATATATTCTTTCACCTAGAGGGTTGAGTATCTTTCACAACTCTAATCAGTATTGCAATACAGGTCACAGAGGTGAAGAAGCCTTTTGTCACTAAAATAGAAACTGCCATCTCCTGAGGCTGTTGACCTTCCCAGTGATTTGCTTTAATCATCTACATTGTTGAGCCCAGATCAAGGGGTCATTTCAAGATTTCTCACTCTAAAGTGAAAGGTTTCTTTTTATTCCTTACAAACAGTGGGCCAGACTTCTATATAATTTAGAAGTCATTCTTGATGGTGACCATTTGAAAAGAATATTTTGCTTGAAATACAAACATCTGCTATATGTGTATACATGCTCCCACATCAGTGACTATTTGACTATGCTCCAGGAAAATCAAGACTTCCACTGACACCTTTGGAATTTGCCCCAGCCGTACTATGCTTCATAAGGCACTTCACCTTTGTTTTCCTTAGAGCATCAGCACCCTGATTCACTACACATACACACACACACACACACATATGTGAGTATGAATACACACACACATAAAATACAAACAAGAAAACAATAATAAAATATTTCAGAGCTTTGAAAACAACTTTCATTCCCTATCCCCTTATTTGTACTAGATGGCTAATGTGCCTCAGATATTCATTTAATTGTAAAAGAATGAAACGTTTTGTTTTTTTTTTCTTTTAATGAGACTTTATTTTATTATTCTCCTCATAAGACAAGTTAGAGGCAATTTCTTGTGAAGTGAGTATCTTCTTTTAAAAATTCTTAATCGATCTTATTTTCCAGGCATTAATTTGAAAACACAAAGCAATACAGTCAGGGTAAAGGAGACTGCTTATATAGTGAATGGGATGGGAGAATTTCTCAAGAGTATAATAATGTATATTGAGATCCAAAAGCCATAAAAAGATACCAATGTAGCTAATTTGAAGCTGAGAAGAGGAATCACTTGCTTAAAAGGGGAAATCAGGATAGTAAGCTTCTTTGGAAAGAAAAAAATTTGAGGAAGACTCATTCTGAAATTTTTCTTTTGAGATAGACATGCAAGTAATGCACATATTTGGAGTGACTTGTTTATTGTTTGCACACCTTTTGTTCTTTGAATCTGATTGGTTATCAAATGAAATTTTAATATAGAATATTAAGTTTTGGGCCAGGGGTGACAAAGAAAAGACAGTTCCATTAATAACTGTTTGTTCTCAGTGTTTGGGTTAGACTGACCATTTATTTTTAAGGGAACAAAATACATATACTTTATGCTCTTCCTTTCATTTTTTCTTTTCTTTCTTCATTTCCTTATTTCTCTGTCCATTTTTATGTCTAAATTTCCAATGAATAACATGTTCTTGAGTTTATGAGGATAATGTTAATACATTAACGTAATGCATGTACTTGACAACCTATCAAAGCTAAATATATGTATATATATGTATATATATATGTTAGAGCAAAATTCAGTACTTCTATTAGGGATAATTATGTATTGCAGATGGTGTTGGGTACAACAGTGGAGGTGGAAAAAGTTTTAATTCAGCTTTTAATTAATTATTTTTACTTCATTTATTTATTTATTTATTTAATTTGAATTCAACTGTAATTCTGCACTAGAATTTTGTGATATTTTGTGCATATTTTTTTACTCTTAAGCAAAACTACCTAAATTTATAATTTGCCACAATAATCTGTGTCAATTTTCTTTTAAACTATATACTCAGTTTGGAGATGTTGTATTAATATGCTAAGGAGAAAGTTAGAGAAATTGGATTAAATTTAAATTTAATTTAAAATCACTCAATCAAAAGAGTTGTAGTTGCTTTCAGATAATCCCAAAGCACCTAAGAAATTGAAAAGTGTCATTAATTTTCTATTTTTTTGAACTGTAAACGGTATTTGAAATTCTGAAAATTATTCAAATTTAGCAAACTTTATGACAAAATATGTTTAAATTTTACCTACATTGAATGTCATTGTGTAACCTTAACCAGAGTTTACAAAAACAGAGAAGCATTACAAGAAAAGTCAATAAAAGGAAAAGACTAGCTAGCAAATTTGTCATAACTTTCACAAAGAGTTTTCATAAACGCAATTAGGCCTTTAAAAAAAAACTGCCACAAAACAAGACTATCATTTTAGTCCGGTTTTTAGCCTGCTTTGCTAAGCTTCCTTAATCTGTGTTATGGAATAAAAGATCATTGAAGCCTTCTTATTGATTGACTGCAAGTTTGAAAGCAACTTTGAAGGCTAAATACTGTTGTTGTGGTTGCTGTTGCTGCCGCTGCTATTGACTCATTTTAGTCAGGTCTGACTCTTCATGACCACATTTGGTGTTTTATTGGCAGACATAATGGAGTGGTTTGCTTTTTATTTCTCTAGTTGTGTTAGTAAGCACCCCAACAGACAAGAGGGGACTGCTATCACAGGTTCTTAGGTCTGCATTTATAAAAGGAAAAGCAGCTTTGGAGAGGTTAACAATCACTTTACTCAAGCAGAGATATCAGAGAAAATCAAAGTCAAAATTTCAGAGAGATAAAAAATCAACAGGCAGCAATTCCAAGTTTCCTGACCACTACCATACACACATCTTTACCAGAGATGGAAGCATCAAGAACTAGGTTTTTTTTTTGTTTTTTTGGTTTTGTTTTTTGCTTTTCTTTTTAAATCCAAGGATTTAAATCCAAGGTGTTGGCTGTTTAGTGGCTTCCCAGAGTCTCATCTGGCACACAGATCTTCTTCCAAAAACTAAGCCCCCAAAGTAAAATCTCACCCTCAGTGTATTTTTCCACTTCTTAGAGCCAGAAAGCAAAACCCTCTGACCCAATGCCTCAATAGGAAAAAAAAAAAAAAAGGTACTTAGGACCCTCCTACAGAGCAAATCACCTAGTCAAGCTTGCCACAATGGGCAGGCCCAAGCATGGAAAAGATTCACCCCAATCACATTATTCAATCAGAGGCACCTTTAGTAAAACAAAAAGAGCAAAATATCCTCATTTGATTGCCATTACAACAGTTCATTTGACAGATGAAGAACTGAGACAATACACCAATAATCTTCTAAAAGAGATCTCAAATTAGCACTCCCATATGACATTCCAGAAAGCAAAAAAGTTGGTATTATAATCAAAATTACAAAGTAAAACTGAACATAGTACTTCAAGGTTTGGAAAAATGGTTACCAAATGAAGTAGAGACCTTTCAGCCATTCCTGATGGAAAAAAACAGATAAACAGAAAATTTGACATTCAGAAAAAAAAAAGTTCAATATAAAAGAAATATTATGAGAAACTTTACAAAATCAAACTGTTTACTTTCTGTATAGAAAGATAAAATATGTAACTTATGAGAACATTATCATTACCACAGAACTTGTAAGATATAGAAAAAGAGCATAGGAGTGAGTCAAATATGGTGAAAAATTTAAAAAATGAATAGGTAAGTAAGAACAGTGTGACTGGGAGAAAGAACAAAGGAAAAGAATGAGAGAAATTATTTCACATAAAAAGGACAATCAAGGAATAATTTTTGCAATAGAGATGAAAATGGTGTAAGGGTAGACATTGCGTGAACTTCCCTCACATCTACATTGGTTCAAAGAGAAACAGAAATGCGTGTGGGTGTGTGGGTGTGTCCACACTCATCCATACACACACACACATATATATGGATATGTGTGTATATGTTGCATGTGATGATTGTGAGATCTGAGATACATAATTTCTGGGTAATTGAAATTTAATTTATTAATTATGGCTACCTAAGAATTAATAAAATAAGTCAGTGGCACTCTTTGAAGCCAAAGACCTCTTACAGACCCTTCTTGAATGTTTAAATGCTTTTGGAAAAGAAGGTATCCCTGAGGGTGAACATCAGTTCTGATTGATTAACAATCAATGAGCAAGTAGACATTATAATGAGAAGACTCCTCAGCTCTTCCTGCAAAGAATGTGACCTAACCATGAAACACAAGGTCCCCCAGCAATCTGTAGAAAATAATTTATCTTTCCCCAGACAACTCTGCCTGGATTTCCCCTTCAAAATCTACAAGACTAGGTTTTGAATAAGGAAATAGTAAGAGAAAAAATCCTGGTTCTCCAATATTAAGTGATTATTAATAATTATTTCACGCATGTATACATACACAGACATTTATTCACATGTACAACATATACACATAAAGACACATATGTTAATAAATAAAAGGATTGCCAATTGAAATAATAATCAAATAATGTTGTTTATAAGAAGTGCAATTGAAACAAAAGACACATAGAGTTAAGGAAAAGTGACTGGAGTAGAAACAGTTATGTTTCAGCTGCAAGAGAAAGAAAAAAGACAAGAACAGGTATCATGTTTCAGCCAAAGTAAAAGTCAAAATAGTCCTAACTAAAATGGATAAAGAAGGAAACTACATTCTTCCTTAAAGACCATAGACAATGAAGTAATATCAGAAGCAGCCATATGTACAACAACTGCCATCATATCCAAATTCTCAAAGGAAATGTTAACTGAATTACAGAAGGAAATAGAAAGTGACAATATACTAGGAGGTGACGTAAACTTTCCCCTCTAAGAGCTAGATAAATCTGACAATTAAAAACAAAAGGAGCTAAGGAGATTTTTAGTATTTTTTAAGTTTATTAATTTATTTTTAGTTTTCAAAATTCGTTTCCACAAAATTTTGAGTTCTAAATTTTCTCTCCACCTCTAAACTCCTCCCTCACCAAAACACTGTGTATTCTGATTACCTCTTCCACCAATCTGCCATCCCTTCTAACCCCCCTCCCTTCCCTTTTCCCCATCTTCTCTCTTGTCTTGTAAGGCAAGACAAATTTCTACACCCCGTTATCTGTATTGCTTATTTCACAGTGGTATGCAAAAACAATTCTCAATATTTATACCTAAAACTTTTAATTCCAACTTCTCTTCTTTCCTCCCACCCCACTCATCCCCACTGAGAGGGCAGGCAATTCAATATTGACTATATATGTGTGATTTTACAAGTTACTTCTATAACAGTCATGTTGTGTAAGACTACCCTCCATCCTATCCTGCTCCCCTATTTCTTCTATTCTCTCTTTTGACCTTGTCCCTCCCCAACAGTGTTTACTTCTGAATACTCCCTCCTTCTATTTGCCCTCCTTTCCATCATTCCCTACACCTTACTTATCCCCTTCTCCCCTACTTTCCTGTAGTACGAGATAGGTTTTCATACTAAATTGAGAGTGTATGTTGTTCCTTTCTTGAGCCAAATGTGAGGAGAATAAGCTTCATCTTTTCCCTCTCACCTGGCCCCTTTTCTCCTCCACTGTGAAAGGTTTTTCATGCTTTTTCTATGCGAGATAATCTGCCCCATTCCGTTTCTCCCTTTCCCCTGCCAATCTATTCCTCTCTCGCACCTTAATTTATTTTTTTTAGATGTGATCTCTTCCTATTCAACACACCCTGTGCTCTATGTCTGTATATATGTGTTTGTGTGTGTGTGTGTGTAATCCCTTCAACTTGCCAGATACTGGGAAAAATTTCAAAAGTTAAAAGTATTTATCTTTCCATGCAGAAATGTAAACAGTTCAACTTCAGTAAGTCCTTTATGATTTCTCTTTCCTGTTTACATTTTCTTGCTTCTCTTGACACGTGTTAGAAAGTCAAATTTTCTTTTCAGCTCTGGTCTTTTCATCAAGAATGCTTGAAAATCCTCTATTTCATTGAATGACCATTTTTCTCCTAAAGCATTACATTTAGTTTTTCTGACATGGTGACTCTTGGTATAGTTCCTTTGATTTCTAGAATACCATATTCCAAGCCCTTCGAACCTTTAATGTAGAAGTTGCCAGATCCTGTGTTATCCTGATTGTATTTCCATAATACTCAAATTGTTTCTTTCTATGTGCTTTCAATAGTTTCTCCTTGGCCTGGGAACTTTGGAATTTGGCTACATTATTCCTAGGAGTTTCTCTTTTTTGGAATTCTTTCAGGAGGTGATCAGCGGATTCTTTCAATATTTATTTTGCCCCCTGGCTCTAGAATATCATGGTAGTCTTCTTTGATAATTTCATGAAAGATGACGTCTAGACTCTTCTTTTTATCATGGTTTTCAGGTAATCCCATAAATTTTAAATTGTCTCTCCTCGAACTATTTTCCAGGTCAGTTGTTTTTCCAATGAGATGCCCTATATTAACTTTCATTTTTTCATTCCTTTGCTTTTGTTTTGTAATTTCTTGATTTCTCATAAAGTCATTAGCTTCCATTTGTTACATTCTAATTTTTAAAGAAGTATTTTCTTCAGTGAGCTTTTGAACCTCCTTTTCTATTTGTCTAATTCTGCTTTTTAAAACTTTGTTCTCTCCGTTGGCTTTTTGGTCTTGTTTTGTCTATTGAATTAAGGTATTTCCTTCAGCTTTTTTTTTGGTCTTCTTTAGCAAGCTGTTGAATTGCTTTTCATGATATTCTTGCATTATTCTCATTTCTCTTCCCAAATTTTCCTCTACCTCTCTTATTTGTTTTTCAAAATCCTTTTTGAGCTCTTTGATGACCTCAGAAAACTGCATATTTACTTTGTAGTTTGTGGAAGCCTTGACTTTCTCTGAAGTAATGAATTGTTCTTCCTCATCCAAAAGGATGGAAGAACATACCTGTTTGTCCAGAAAGTCACCTTCTCTAGTCTTATTTTTCCCCTTTTTGAGCATGTTCCAAGCCAGTTACATGATTTTTGAGTTCTTTGCCTGGAAAAGGGTATACTCTGGAGACCTGTAAGTTCTCATTTCCTCCAAGGTGGCACAATCAAGGGCCTGCACACTGGTCTGTGATCTACCAAAACTTTTCGGCCCAGAATCTGTACGTCATAGAATTCCCTCTCCAAATCTGCCTCCAGCAAGCCATGTCACAGGACCCTTCTCAGGGCTGAGGTTCAGATTAGCTGCTCAATTCCCCCAGGGGCTTTACACTGAGTGTTCCACAAATGGACTCTACTGCTGCCACTGCTGCTGCTGGTGCTGCCACTGCCACTGCCTCCTGGGGCCAGGACTATGGGAGGACCCTGAACCCTTGTCACGGAGGTAAAAAAGCAGTGACCTTTGAAGCTGCCTTTGGTTTTGTGGCTTAAAGGCTTGAGAATCTCCACTGCTGCAGGGGATTCCACCCCCAGGCCTGTTCTGATCCCATTCTTCCTAGCACCTCGCAGCCAACTCTGCCTCTGTTGCAATTGACCTTTCCAGGCGGCCTTCCAGGCTACCTTGGACTGAAAATCTCTTTCACTCTGTCGTTTTCTGCCTTTTTTTCCTCCACAATTTGTTGAGAGTCACTTTTACAGGTATTTCATGGGCTGTGGGGGAAATGCTAGAGTATGTGCATCTTTGTACTTTGCTATCTTGACTCCTTCCTAATAATTAGAATTTTAGAAAAATTATGCATAATAGACCACTGAAAAAAAAATTTGTAAAGGAAAAATGGGTATAGCATATTCTCAGCTGTAAATAGAACTGCCAAAGATTGACCATTTATTAGGACATTAAAACCTGTTAGATGTGAGCCCATCTAACAAGTCCCCAACAATGAGAAAAATGCTCACCTTAAACAAAGGACAATACCTGTTGTCAAATCAGAAAAGTTTTTTATTAATTTTAATGTCCCCTCTCCCAGAATGGACAGGTAACCTCTCCAGTAAGGTTATAGGATTACTACACCATGTTCAGAAACATGGGATTTCTTATACTGTTTTCTGAACTTTGAATCTCTCATGATATTGGCCCCTGGCCATGTGACTCCATGTACTCTTCTCTGATAGGCCCTTCCTCACACAGCTCCTTGGGCCTGTGCATTAATTTCTGACCTCTAACCCATCTGTGCTGGGTCACAACTTTTATCACCTTGGACTGTGGAAAATAGAAATTTCTTGTTTCCACAAAATCCCCCCTTTTTTCTTTATTACAATTTCTGTTTCCACACCTAATCTAGTAAATACCTCTTCACATTCTTTCCCTTATGAATTCATCCCTTCATCTGTCTCCACTTTATATAAATATGGGTGGGTGGAAAGTTGAGAGAAACATTGACAAATTAGAAGGGGGAAGTGCCCTTTCCTAAGTATAAATATAGATTCAAAACGCAAAGTTCGATGAATGGGGTGTCCATTCAGAGGTTCCATCTCATATAGAAGTCTGGGGAGGAACATGATACAATGCAGTTCTCTGGTTTGGATGCTCCTTCAAGCCATCTTCACTGAAGCATTTCAAGAATAGTTAATTGCAATACAATATAGACTGTTTGGGAAAACTGCCAAAGAAGAAGTCCTACCTAATTCTTTTTATGATACAAATGTGGTTCTGATACTTAAACCCGAAAGTGCCAGAACAGAGAAAGAAAATTATAGACCAATTTCTCTAATGAATAAAGATGCAAAAATTTTAAATGAGATTTTAGCAAAAAGAAAACACAGCAACTTATCATGAGAATAATACAGTATGCTCAGATAGGATTTATACTAGAAATGCAGGTTTGGTTCAATATTAGACAAACTATTAGCATTACTGATCATATCAACAACAAAACTACAGAAACCACATGATCTACTGAGATGCAGAAAAAACTTTTGAGAAAATGCAACACCTATTCCTATTGAAAGCACTGGAAAGCATAGAAATAAATGGAACTTTCTAAAAAATTATAAGCAGTATCTACCTAAAACCATCAGCAAGTATCATATGCAAGGGGGCCAAGCTACATGCATTTTCAGTAAGAACAGAAGAGAAACAAGAATGTCCATTATCACCACAGTTATTCAAGATAGTATTAGTAACGCTAGCTGTAGCAATAAGAGGAGAAAAAGAAATTGAAGGAATCAGAATAGGCAAAGAAGAAACTACGTTATGGCTCTTTGTAGATGATATGATGATATGTTTAGGGAATCCCAGAGAAGCAAGTAAAAAACTACTTAAAATAATAAACAACTTAGGGAAAGTTTCAGGTTACAAAATTAACCCTCATAAGACATCTGCATTTGTATATATTACTAACAAAACCCAACAAGAAGAAATAGACAGACAAATCCAATTTAAAGCTACTGTAGATACTATAAGATATCTGAGAGTCTACCTCCCAAAACAAACCCACTGACCACATCAACACAATTACAAAACGCTTCTCACACAAATAAAGTCAGATCTAAGTAAGTGGAAAAGCATCTGTTGCTCTTGTGGAGGTCAAGCTGATATAATAAAAATGATAATTCTTCCTAAATTAATTTACTTATTCAGTGCCATACCAATGAAACTACCAGATAATTATTTACTAGATCTGGAAAAAATAACATTAAAAATTCATCTGGAAAAAGTTCAGAATATCAAGGGAATTAATGAAAAGAAATGTTAGGGCAGGTTGGCCTAGCCCTATCATATCTCAATTTGTATTATAAAGCAGCAATCATCAAAATCACTTGGTACTGACTAAAAAACAGAGGTGGAGACCAGTGAAATAGGTTAGGTACTCAAGACACAATAGTTAAAAAATACAGCAATCTTCTGTTTGATTAACCCAAGGACCCCTGCTTCTGGGATAAGAACTCACTGTTTGACAAAAATTACTGGGAAAATTGGATAACAGTATGGCAAAAACTGGGCATAGACCAATGCCTGACACTATAAATAGATATATGAGCTAGGTAATCGGATTGATACTGTAAAGAAATTAGTGGAAAAAGGAATAGTGTATTTGTCAGATTTATGGAGAACGTTGAAATTTATGACCCAAAGAGCGATAGAGAACTTTATGAAGTCCAAAATGCATAATTTTTATTACATTAAATTGAAAAGATTTTGCACACACAAACCCAATGCAACCAAGATTAGGAGGGAAACAGAAAACTGCAAAAGAATTTTTGCAACTAGTGTCTGTGATAAAGGTCTCATTTCTAAAATGTATAAGAACTGAGTCAAATGTACAAAATACAAGTCATTCCCCAATTGATAAATGGTCAAAGGATATGAAGAGACAGTTTTCAGAGGAAGAAATTAAAGCTATCTATAATCATACGAAAAATTTCTCCAAATCACTATTGACTATAGATGCAAATGAAAACAACTCTGAGGTACCACATCACACCTTTCAAGTTGACTAAGATCACAAAACAGAAAGATGATAAATGTTGGAGAAAACGTGGGATAGTTGCAACACTAATTCATCGTTGTTGCAGCTGCGAGCTTATCCAACTGTTCTGGAAAGAAATTTGGAATTATGCCCAAAGGGTTACAAAAATGTGCATACCCTTTGACCCAGCAATATTGTTTCTGGGACTCTATCCCAAAGGGATCATAGAAATGGGAAAGATTCTTACATATACAAAAATATTTATAGCAGCTCTCTGTGTGGTGACCAAAACCTGGAAATCAAGGGATTACCCATCAATTGGGGAATGGCTGAACAAGTTGTGGTGTGTGAATGCAATGGAATACTATTTTGCTATGTGAAACATTGAACAGGAAGACTTCAGAGAAGCCTGGAAAGACTTATATGAACTAATGCTGAGTGAAAGGAGAGGAACCAGGAGAACTTTTTACACAGCAACAACCACAGTGTGTGAGGAATTTTTCTGATCGACTTGTTACTTCATTGAAATGCATGGACTTAAAAATTTCTATTGAACACTTGAGGCAAAACACCTTCCCCATCCAATGAAAGAACTATGAAATTGGATTGCAGATAGAAATAGACCATTGACTTCTGCATTATGTTTTGTTTTACTTTGTGGTTTCTTCCATTCATTTTAATTCTTTTATGCAACATGCATTTAATAGAGATGTAAGTTTAAAACATATATCTGATTTTACACTGTCTCAAGGAGGGAGTGAGGAGGGAGGGGGAGTGAAGGGGAGGGAGTGGAAAATATCTAAGATATATGGAAGTGATGGTTGAACACTGAAAAAAATTAAATAATTCAATTTAAAAAAAAACGATATACATCATGCTGACCGGAGATAGTTCAGGATGCAGTGGCAGATGTTGACCTTTTTAAGCTAAGGTCTTTAATAGGTCACGTGAAGAACATCCTTTCTGTGATTAAATTTAAATAAGAAATGATGCAAAGACTAGTATTTTTCATCAACTAAAAAAAATCAATCTATGAAGCAGAGCTTCTGGCGAAAACAGAAAAAGAAATTGCTTTTAACATTCACTCTGATCCAATCTGGGCCCAACCAATGATCAAGTGGAGCTTGACCTGGGATCTGTTGTTGGCCAAGCAATGAGAGCCAGAGTGATTTGGTTTTAATGCATGTTCTTTAAGAAAGAAATTTTTCCCTAAACCCATAATATCTTGTGATGTATCAGTGATCAAAATTTCCATTTCTTTTAGCAGAGAGCCTGCAGGTAAGCATAGGATACTTTCATTAGAATTGGCTGAAAGAGTAAATAACATACACACTCAGTTGGTTATTGAAATCTAACTTATCCCACAGGAAAGTAGTAGAGGAGAAGGTAAGAAAAGGGGAGATTGCTGATAAAAGGGACAGAAGATTGGGAAAACTGTAATCAGAAGCAAAATACTTTGGAAGAGCTACAGGGTCAAATTCGAGAGACTAAAAAAAATAGGGGACAAGAGAATAAAGGAAAATACAGTTAGCAATCATTGCTGCATAAAAAAAAACATGAATCAGTATCTGATAAAAGGCATATATATGTTTTATATATATATATATATATATATATATATATATATATATATATATATATATATAGAGAGAGAGAGAGAGAGAGAGAGAGAGAGAGAGAGAGAGAAAATTTATATAAAAATCCATTACCCAGTTGATATATTATAGAAAGATATGAACAGTATTAGTTTTTTTTCAGATGGAGTAATCACAGCTTTCCTTAACCATGTGAAAACATTCTCTAAATAAATATCGATTGGAGAATTGCAAATTAATACAATTCACAGGTACCTTGTTATGTTTGGTAGATTGACTGATAGGTCAGGAAATGTTGACAAAAGTGGGAGGGGTTGTGGAGAAATTGAAACATCAATGTACTGTTGACGTAGCTGTGAACTAATTCAACAATTATTTTGGAACTATGCCTAAAGGCCTATAAAATCATGCATATTTTTTGACCTAGCAATGCCACTACCAGGTCTATTTCCCAAAGGAGACTTTTAATAAAAGGATAAGGACCTGTATATACGAAAATATTTATAGCATCTCTTTTTTTCTGATGGCAAAAACTAGAAATTAAAGGGATGTCATAAATTGGGGAATGGCTGAACAGGCTTTCATATATAATTTTGATGGGATACTATTGTGCTTTAAGAAATGAAGAGTTAGAAACTCTTAGAAAAACCTGGAAAGACTTACATGAATTCTTGCAAAGTGAAATGAGTGGAACCAGGAGAACATTATAAACCATAACAGCACTTTTGTAAGATTATCAGTTGTGAATGACTTAACTATCTCTGCAGTACAATAATCCAACACAAATCTTAAGGACTTATGATGAAAAATTCTATCCATCCTCAGAGAAAGAATTGATGGAGTGTGAATATAGACTGAGCATACTTTTTTTTAAAACTGTGTTATTCTTTTCTTTTAGGGTTAGTTTGGATTTTTTGTGTACTCTTTTTCAATATGACTGATATGGAAATTTAAAAACAATTCAAGGCACTGTACTAGGTAAAGATAATCTCAGAATTTTATATTAATACTGGAGGAAAAATAGATAGAAAAATAAGTCAAATTCTATGAATATATGACTAGATTTAGCACAAAAAATACCTGGCTTAAAATCCTGCTTCAGAATCTTAGTTACAATGGAACCTTTAGCAAATCAGTTAATCTCTCCAAGCCTCAGGTTTTCTTCACTTAAAAAATGGGAATAATTTTTTAAAAATTCACAAGTTGTCATTGCTGATCAAATGAGATAATATATGTAAAGAATTTGGGCAAATATTAAAGTGATATATGTCCGAACAATCATTACTTTTAAATTTTTGAAAAATTAAGCAATAGTCAAAAATACAACCTATTCCTTTTCTTCACAAATGATATAATGAAAAACACGTATGACATATATTCTATATACATTCATACCTTCACTCACATTTTAGAAAGACAGACACATGCAAATATATATATATATATATACATATGTATATATCTACACATTTATAATATATATTTCCACACACATCTCCATGTGTAAACACACACATGTGTATGTATATATGTATGAGTGGAGATGGCTATGTGTGTATATATATATATTTGTATGTATGTATATATGAATATGTATATATTTTATGTACCTACATATACATATATATTTATCAATAGTTTCATCAAAAGTGATATGCTGTCTACAATTCAAAAATAATTATGTATTTATGTGATGTAGAATGATTTAATTCAGTATTTAAATTGCAGTTGTAAATGAATAATTCATGATTTCTAGCAATTAAATCTGAATGCATTGCGAGTATTGTTTAGTAGGCATTTAATTATAAAGCAAATAAATTCCTTAGTAACAAGTGATAATGAAGTACTGTTGAACTCTTTTAATAAAGTCATGATAATATATTTATGAAATTATGTGTTACTAATTAACTTAATAAATGAATGATCAATATTGTTTCTTCCTTCCTTTTTTCTTCTTTCTATTTGTATGTCTACATGTGCTTACAATTATATCAATAGATTTACATGTAGAGACACACCTTGCAGTGAGACAGCATTTGACAAACAGGAACTAAGAGGAAGGGTATACTTATTAGAAGGGTCATTTTTAGTCATGCTGAGAAAATTGAAGTAATTCCTTTTTGAATCCACTTGAGTTGAAACGTGAGTTCATCTTGTTGTCTAATTGTTTCATGCTAGCTCCAAAATGCACTGTCATTCATCTATACTTCTCCCAGAGCAAGAGACATAAGAGTTTTTAATCACCTTTAAAATTTGAGGAAATGAATTTTTGACCTCTTGAATCAATTTAGAGATAACTTCCATTTTTCAAGTTTTTGAAAGTTTCACAGACCTTCACTTCATGATTTCTGATATTCAAATTAAGGAGCTGAGAATCAGGATAATCTGATTAATTATCTATTACAAGGAAAACAAATATGTGAGCACATTAAATCATGAAAATTAAGATAATAATTTTACTAAACAGTTTTCTCTATCTGAAAAATTCAATAAATAAAATCCTTCTAACATTTCCTAGTGTTTTTAATTTTAACAACCTCATTTCTTCTCTTTTACATGTGTGTGTATCTATCTATCTGTCTATCTATCTATCTATCTATTTATCTATGTGTGTGTGTGTGTTGTGTGTCTATGTGTGTGCACACACTCATGTGTGTGTATCTTATAAAAACAAGAAGAAAAAAAATAAAATGAAAAGAAAGCCAGATTCTTCTAACTCCTAGCATTTCTAATTAAAAGGGCAGCAAATAGATGTTCCTCTATAGATACTGAAAATGTGGTCAATTCATAAATATATGTGAGAGAATATTTCTCTGAAGTGCCTTTTCACCTAACTAATTCTGTTCAGCATAAAATCATCCTCTATATCGCCAGCTAACACAGCAGTTACTATGGTCATGCTATCTACCACCTTTATATAACATGCAAAGAACTGATTCATAAAGCCTATGTTAGTGTTTCATACTAGCACATCAGAAACTCTGACAAGGCTTATCAGGAAGAAAGGAATTTTAACATAGATTTGGCAACGAGCTTTACATCTGGCTGTGAAATAAACACCACTTAAGTAAAGTTCAGAAACGATCATCTCCGGAAGTATAGAATACAGCTTGATGGTACAGTGAATACAGAACGAGGTCTAGAGTCAGGAAGATCTGTGTTCAAATTCAGCCTCAGGTATTTGCTGTACGACCCCACTGAAGTCACTTAGCCTCTTTTTGTTTTATTCCATTGGAGAAGGAAATACCAAACCATTCCAGAATCTTTGCCAGAAAAAAAAAAAAAAAAACCAACAACAACAACAAACCTCTAAATGGGGTCATGAAGAGTTAAACTCAATGGAAATGAATGAATAATAAATAATATATCTGGATAAATAAATAATCATAGAATTATAGATTAGAACTTGAATAAAACTTAGAGTAGATAAAGTTTCCTAAATTTGTACCTGAGGAACCTATAGCACAGAGAAGGTAAATAATTTGCTTTGTGTCACTCTGCTAGTAAATGTATGAAAAGGTATTTGAATTCAGATCTTGTGAGTACATGTTGAACCTACGATGCTTTGACCCAACTATTTATGGCATTATGTCATTATTCTCATGGCAAAGACAGCGAGATGTGGGCTATGTGATAATAAAGTTGGATGAATTCAGAAGGAATTGAATTGAATGCAACAAATTATTGTCATTAATGGTTTGACATTAACTTGGCAGATTCCTCAGTGCAGTGTCACAGAGATCTGTGCCTAAACCTGTCCTGATTGACATTTAAATATGTTTTTTCATTTACCATTAGATGCTATGCTTAGTTGTGATTACAGGAATATCGTATCTCCCCCAGGATAAGCTCATTATCTGAAATATCATCGTGGAGACTAACTCAGCTTTAATGCTTGATATCTTTTCAACACCTTCAGATACATCTCCCTTCTGATTGACAGACTGGTGAGCAGAGCAATGAAGTTCTCCCAAGGCCTCCCTTTAGACAGGGGAGTTAGTCTGCTCCAGCCAATTTAATTTACCATAAACTGATCTATTTGTTTCAACGTGAACATTATGTTTTCATTCCTACATGTCCAGTTGCTTTTTAGCTTCTTTTTGATATTGTCCTCCCAATTTAGATTATAAGCTGCTCAAGGACAAAGACTAAGTTTTTTCTTACTTGTTTCGTGAGCACTTGGCACAGCATCTGACACATACTAGATGCTTAATAAATGTTAATTTAATATTATTATGTTATTTTTTATGTTAATTCATTAATTTTTAATTTTCAACATTCATTTCCACAAAATTTTGAGTTCCAAAGTTTCTCCCCATCTCTCCCCTCCGCTACCCCATAATGTCTTGCATGCAGATTACCACTTTTCTCTATATGATCTCCCTTCTATCAGACTTATCCCTTCCCTTATGCCTATCTTCTCTTTCTGTGGTACAAGATAGCTTTCTATACCCCATTACCTGTATTTCTTATTTCTCATTTGTATGCAAAAATAATTCTCAGCATTCGTTCCTAATATTTTGAATTCCAACTTCTCTCCCTTCCTCCCTCCTCACCCATCCAGACTGAGAAGGCAAGCAATTCAACAAAGGGTATATATGCAGTTTTGCAAAAGACTTGTATAATAGTCATGTTGTGGAAGATGACAATTTTTCCCTTCATCCTATCCTGCCCTCCATTTATTCTATTCTCTCTTTTGACCTTGTCGCTCTCCAACATTGGTTACTTCTAAATACGCCCACCTCCCATTTGCCATCCCTTCTATCATTCCCCTCACCCCACTTGTCTCCTTCTCCCCTACTTTCCTGTAATGTAAGATAATGTAAATTGGGTGAGCATATTATTCCCTCCTTAAGCTAAAAGTGAAGAGAATAAGTTTCACTTTTTCCCTCTTACCTCCTCCCTTTTCTCCTCCTTTGAAAAAGCTTTTTCTCTTATCGTTTCTGTTAGATAGTTTGTTCTATTCCATTTTTTCCTTTATCCTCCCAATGTGTTCCACTCTCACCCCTTAATTTTATTTTTTTAGATGTCATCCCTTCTTATTCAACTCACCCTGTCCTCTCTGTCTCTCTCTCCATATGTATGTATATATGTGTGTGTGTATATAAATATGTGTATATGTGTGTATGTATAATTCTTCCCACTACCCAAATACTGAGAAAAATCTCAAGTTACAAATATAATCTTTCCATATAGAAGTATAACCAGTTCAACACTTAGCTTAGCTTCTCTGTCTTTTTTACTTAAATTTACCAAGTAGAGATGAGAAGAAGAATCTAACTGATGATGGTTTGAATCTGTTTGTCTCAACTTTTTCCACTTGACTTATAAAGTATAACTTCTGAGTACAATTCTGGAGAATGCATAATAGGAACCTTCAAAATCTTCAGATTTTGGAGCCACACATAAATAGTGTCAAGCTTATATGGAAACAGTATGCTGTGGGCTAAATATTGACTTAGAAAATCACAAATAATATTATTTATGTTATATCAAATTTTTAATTATTTTGTTAAACATTTCCCAATTATAATTTAATCTGATTCTGTCCTCAGTATTTCACTGGCCACCTCTGACACAGAAAATTTTAATATGGTACATATTAGATTTTAAAAGTTGAAACAGCATTTGAACATAAAGAAAATGGGGGTTTATATCATCATTTAGTAAAATTATTCATGTTTTCAGTTACTTCTTTTCCATATCATTCCTCATTATTCTAAAGTATAGTCAGCCACAAGGAGAAGATATTAATTATGCATATAAACTAATTTGTAGTCTCCATATTCGCTAGGATCCTGCCATAAACATTAGAAAAATGTAACTTTCTCCCACATCTGTACTTTATTTTGATTTGTACATTTATATTAAAATCCATTTGAAAATAACTTTGAATAACTTTCATAAATTAAAATACTTTTGCATTTTATCTTATGTGATATACTCAGCCTCTTTATGAAATAAACTTAGGCAGTTTAAGTATTGTTGTTCCTATTTCATCGTTGAAGAAAGGATGATCAAAGAAGTTAAAGTGCTTATTTGAGGCCTTACAGTTAGTAAGTGCAGAGTCAAGACAGAACCACCCTCCTGAGTCAAAATTCACGTGTGAATTTCAAGGCAGAAGGCATTGTTTTAGTGTTGAAGACTTGTGACTCTCTCAAAGAGGAACATTTTCTCTTCTTTCATTAGTATACGTCATTTCTAGCAGTTCAAGTTAGAGATCAAAGAGGATACTACAGACAGCTTGGACAGAAAGAGGAAATGCAAACAGATCAAACCCAGCATGGAAACAGAGCATAGACTTGATGAGGTACTTAAATTACTCACCCATCTGTTGAAGGTATCCTTCTTCCAAAATCAGAGCATATTAGGAATATATGACATGTAGCATGCACACATACATAGGCATATACTTATAAGTAATACGTTATATACATGCCTATCTGTGTCTGTGTGTGTATATACATACATACACACATACATACATATATATCTCCCACATGTAGGGTATGGATACATATACAAATATATTTCATTAGGTAGATATTAATATCATCTATATCTATATTCATCTAGGATCGGTGTGGGAACCTGTGACTTTCTGGGTCCTTGAATGTAGCATTTTGAGTGAGTCCAAGTTTTGCGGAACAATTCCTTTTCTTAAGGGAATTTGTTCTCTGAAGTTTGGATTCAGTCTAAGGGCCACAGTCAAAGACTTGGAGGACCACTTGGAGCACCAAACACATTGAGGCCACAGGTTCTCATCCTTGATCTACACATATTTCTATTTATTTATTTCCTACACAAAGAGTATAAGCAAATGTTAGTTATAACTGCCTATATAGAGAGAGATACATAAGGATATTTCTATGTATAGAAAAATACACATTTAGCTAACTATAGATTGGTATATATATATATATATATATATATATATATATATATATATATATATATATATGTATATATATATATATATATATATATTTCAGTATATATCCTCATTTGTAGAAAACCACTCAAAATATATGAAAAAGAAGACAGACAGGCATCTGTAGCCATTATATTTTGGTTATGTGCATCACGATCTGATAAGTAGTCAATAGTCTCAGGTTTGTAAGGGTTGATGGGGCTGTCTATTTCACCTCCTAGGCCTGAAAGGTGGTGAAATTTTGTGGCTATAGCATGAAAACATAATAATGCACACACATCCATGCCCTTGATTCCATTTTCTTCTATAATTTCGTAGGGCTATATTACACAGTCTTCCCTAAAAAAAAAAAAACAAAAAAAAACACAATAATATGTGGATAGGATTGATTCAATGAGTTTTGCAAATCTGGCAAAACCTTTCCCTCCACGAAGTATAAACATCTGATCCTATGTAGTTACATACTAATTTATGGCATCATGTACACAGATAAACAGCAAAATGAAGGCAGGTTCAATCTCTGATTGGACTTCCCATTTCTGAGGTGCTGTGATCATATACCTATAGCTTTTGATCATCACAATAAGATAATAGGAGAAACCTGCCAAATGCTTAGCCAATCGTGGACTTCCAGACTGTGTTATAATTGAAAAATCTCAAATCACTTTGCAGAATGGGAGTTCTTTTGCTTTTTATCCTCCATTCTTGAAGAGAACCATGACATCAGGGAGGGGATGCAAGTGAATTGGATTTAACTGAGGGAAGGATATGCAAAGTCCCCAGGTTCACTTTCTCCTCTTTAACTATCTTGGTAGAGAGGCCAGATGTAGAGCAGGACAAATGGACATGGCCGAGGATGAAATTGGGATCTCAGTCTTTTCAAGTTAAGGTCTTTAATTGATAAGGCTTAATAAGAAATGACTCAAAATTGGCCTTAAAAGAAGATCTGAGAGTGGAAGACCCTCAGAGTTTCCTTTCAAAACAGAAACAAAAAAAATTACATTTACTTTACTATTTACTATCATTATTACATTGCATTTACATCATTTACATAGAAACAAACTGTTTACATTTATTTGGAGCTAATCAGGTTCCAAACAATACTCAAGTAGGGAGGAGAGGGAAGGGAGGGCAAGTGGTTGACTTAACAGTAAGATATCTGGAATGAGACTTATCTGTAGTAATAAGTCATAGATTTGGCAGTAAAGTTTTCAAAGGGTCGAAAAAAGAAAGCTTCATATTTCTTATTTATTTATTTACTCATTTATTTTTAGTTTTCAACATTAATTTCCACAAGATTTTGTCTTTCAAATTATATCATATCTTCCCTTCCCCCACTCCAAGACACTGCATTCTGATTCCCTCTTCCTCAATATGCTCTCACTTCTATCACACACCTTCCTTCCTTTATCTCTATTTTCTCTTTTTTCTTGTAGGACTAGATATGTTTCTATAACTCATTACCTCTATTTCTTATTTCCCAGTTGCACACAAAAACAATTCTCAACATTCCACTCTAAAATTTTGAGTTTCAAGTTCCCTCCCTTTTCTCCTCCCCACCCATACTCACTGAGAAGGTAAGCCATTCCATATAAGCAACACATGTGTAGTTATGCAAAAAACTTCCATTATAGTCATGTTGTAAAAGACTAGTTATATTTCCGTCCATCCTATCCTGTCCCCCGTTTCTTCTATTCTCTCTTTTGACCTTGTCCCTCCCCAAAAGTGTTTACCTCAAATTCCTCCCTTGTTCCATTTGCCCTCCCTTCTATCATGCACCCACACCCCACTTAGCCCCTTCTCCCTTACTTTTCTGTAGCTTAAGATAGATTTTCATACCTAATTGATTGTGCATGTTATTCCCTTCTTGAGCCAAATGTGATGAGAATATGCTTCACTTTTTCCTTCTAACCTCCCTTTTATTCCCCTCCATTGGAAAAGCTTTTTCTTGCCTCTTTTATGAGAGATAATTTACCCCATTCAATATCTCACCTTCTACCAATAAATTCCTCTCTCACCCCTGAATTTATTTTTTTAGATACCATCCTTTCCTTTGAAACTCATCCTTTGTCTTCTGTCTATATGTATATAATCCTTCCAAGTACCCAAATGCTGAAAAATGTCTCAAGAATTACAAATATTATGTTTCCTTGTAGGAAGTTAAACAGTTTAACTTTTGTAAATCCCTTATGATTACTCTTTCCTGTTTATCTTTCATGCTTCTCTTGATTCTTGTGTTTGAAAGTCAATTTTCTATTCAGCTCAGATCTTTTCACCAAAAATGTTTGACAATCCTCTGTTTCATTCTTTTTCCCTGAAGTATTATACTCAGTTTTGCTGAATAGGTGATTCTTGGTTTGAATCCCAGTTCCTTTGACTCCAGGAATATCGTATTCCAAGGGTGTCAATCGTTTAATAAAGAAGCTGCTAGCTCTTGTGTTACCCTGATTGTATATCCACAAAACTGGATTTGTTTCTTTCTGGATGCTTGCAACATTTTCTCCTTAACCTGGAAACTCTGGAATTTGGCTACTATAATTGTAGAAGGTTTTTTGTTTTGTTTTGTTTTGTTTTTTTGGATCTCTTTCAGGAGGTGGTCAGTGAACTCTTTCAATATTTAATTTGCCCTCTGAATCTAGAATATCAAGACAGGTTTTCCTGATAATTTCAAGAAAGATGACGTCTAAACTCTACTTTTCACCATGGTTTTCATAGTTCCATAATTTTTAAATTGTTTCTCCTGTATCATCTTTGCAGGTCAGTTGTTTTTCCAAGGAAATGTTTCACATTGTCTTCAATCTTTACATTCTTTTGGTCTGTTTGGTAATTTCTTGGTTTCTCATAAAATCATTATTTTCCATCTTACCATTACAATTTTTTAATTTTTTTTAGCTTTTAAAATTAATTTTATTAATTTTCAGTGTTCTACAATCACTACTTAAATTTTTCCACCTCCCTTCACAAGACAGCATACAATTTTATATAGGCTGTACACATACATTCCCGTTAAATACATTTTCACTATTATCATACTGTGTAGAAGAAACAAAATGAAGGGGAGAAATGATGTAACAAACCAAAACATAATACACACACACACACACACACACACACACACACACACACACACAAATAATGATCTGCTACATTCTGCGATTGAAATCCATACTTCTTTCTCTGTATGTGGAAGGAATTTTCCCTTAAAAGATCATTGGAATTTTTTTGTAAGTTCTTGAAATGAAGTTCCAACTCTACCAGAAAAAACAAACAAACAAAAAAACCTCTCACACACTGTGGTCGTTGCTGTGCAAAAAAAGTTCTCCTAAGTCTACTCCTTCCACTCAGCATTAGATCATATAAATCTTTCAAGGCCTCTCTGAAATCTTCCTGTTCATCATTTCTTATAGCAGAATAGTATTCCAGTACTTTCATATATCATAATTTATTCACCTATTCCCCAATTGATGGGCATCCCATTGATTTCTAGTTTTTGGCTGCCACAAAGAGTGTTGCTATAAATATTTTTGTACATATGGGACCCTTTCCGATTTTTTTGAACTCTTGGGGATACAGTCCTAGAAGGGATATTGCTGGGTCAAAGGGTATGCTTATTTTTGTAGCGCTTTGGGCATAGTTCCAATTTGCTCTCCATAATGGTTGGATCAGTTCACAACTCCACCACCAATAATTAGTGTTCCAACTCTCTCACATCTTCTCCAACATTTTTCATCTTCCTGTTCTGTCATTTTTGCAAATCTGATAGATGTGATGTGGTACCTCAGAGTTGTTTTGATTTGCATCTCTCTTATCAATAGTGATTTAGAGCATTTTTTCACATCTTAATTTCTTCCTCTGAAAACTGCGTATTCATAGGCTTTGTTGATTTATTATTGGGAAATAACTTGTATTTTTTGTACATTTCACTCAGCTCTCTATATAGTCTAGAAATGAGACCTTTATCACAGACACTAGATGAAAAATTCTTTCCCAGCTTTCTGCATTCCTATGAATCGTTGTTGCACTGGGTTTGGTTGTGCAAAAACTTTTCAGTGTAATGTAATCAAATTTATCCATCTTGCACTTCATAATGCTCTGTACCTCTTTTTTAGTCAAAAATTCTTCCCTTCTCCATAAATCTAATAAAAACACTATTCTTTGATCCACCAATTTTTCCATATTATCGATATTTATATTTAGATTGTGTATCCATTTGGACTTTATTCTTGCCTGCAGTGTCAGGCATTGGTCTATGCCTAATTTCCACCACAATTATCCAGTTTTCCCAGCAAATTTTGCAGAAACATGAGTTTTTATCCCAGAAACTGGGATCCTTGGATTTATCAAACAGTAGAATGCTATATTCATTGCCTGCTGTGTTTTGAGTATCTAGCATATTCCACTTATCTACCAATCTCTTTCTTAGGCAGTACCAATTGATTTTGATAACTGCTGCTGTATGACGCAATTTGAGATCTGGTAGTGCCAGGCCACCTTCCCTCACATTTCTTTTCATTAGTCCCCTTGACATTCTGGACCTTTTGTTCTTCCAGAAGAATTTTGACATTATTTTTTTCCAGCTGTAGAAAATAATTATCTGATAGTTTAATTGGTATGGCACTAAATAAGTAAGTTCATTTAGGTGGAACTCTCATTTTTCTTATATTGTCTCAACCTATCCACGAGCAAATGATGTTTGTCCACTTACTTAGGTCTGACTATATTTGTGTGAAAAGTGTCCTGTAATTGTGTTCATATAGTCCCTGAGTTTGTTTTGGCAGGTAAACTCCTAAATATTTTATAGTTTCTACCCTAGCCTCAAATGGAATTTCTCTTTCTATCTCTTGCTCTTGGACTGTTTAACTGATATATACAAATGCAGAAGATTTGTGTGGCTTTATTTTGTAACCTGTAACTTTGCCAAAATTGTTTACTATTGCAAGTAGATTTTTCCTTGAATTTCTGGGATTCTCTAAGTGTCTCATCAGATCATCTGCAAAGTGTGATAACTTAGTTTCTTTTTTCCCTGTTTTAATTCCTTCAATTCACTTTCTTCTCTTATTTCTACAGTTAAAATTTCTAGGATCATAATGAGTAATACTGGTGATGATGGACATCCTTGTTTCACCCCTGATCTTATGGGAAATGCATCTAGCTTATCTACCATTGCATATAATTCTTGTTGAAGGTTTTAGTTATATACTGCTTATTATTTCATGGAAAGTTCCCTTTATTCCTATGCTCTTCATTGTTTTTAATAGGAATGAGTATTGTATTTTGTCAAAAGCTTTTTTTTGCATCTATTGAGATAATCGTGTTTTCTGTTAGTTTTGCTGTTGACAGGATTGATAATGCTAATGGTTTTCGTAATATTGAACAAGCCCTGCATTCCTTGTATGATTCCTACCTGATCATAATTTATTATTCTCATGGTAAATTGCTGTATTATATTTCTTAAAATCTTATTTAAAATTTTTGCATTTATATTCATTAGAGAAATTGTTCTATAATTTTCTTTCTCTGTTTTGTCTCCTCCTGATTTAGGTATCAAAATCATATTTGTGTCATAAAGAGAATTTTCAAGGACTTCTTTTCCCCCAATTTTCCCAAATACTCTATATAATATTGGAATTAACAGTTCTTTAAATGCTTAATAGAATTCACTTGTAAATCCATGTGGCCTTGGAGATTTTTTCCGAGGGAGTTCATTGATGGCTTGTTTAATTTAATTTTTTCTGAGATAGGGTTGTTTAAGTATTCACCTTCATCCTCTGCTAATCTGGGCCATTTATGTACTTTTTAAAATATTCATCCATCTCACTTAGATTGCTGAATTCATGGGCATAAATTTGGGCAAAGTAATTTTTAATTAGTGTTTTAGTATCCTCCTCATTTGAGGTGAGTTCACCCACTTCATTTTTGATTTGGTAATTTTGTTTTCATCTTTTTTTAATCAAATTGACCAAAAGCTTATCAATTTTACGAGTTTTTTTTTTCACAAAATCAATCATTAGTTGTATTTGTCACTTCAACATTTCTAGTAATTTCCATTTTATTTATCTCTCTTTTGGTTTTCACTATTTCTAATTTGGTATTTACTTGGAGATTTTCAGTTTGTTCTTTTTCTAGTTTTTTCAGCTGCATTCCTAAGTCATTAATCTTTTTTTCTCTATTTTCTTTATGTAAACAAAGATATAAAACTCCATGTAAGAATTGCTTTTGCAATATCTCATAAGATGTGCCAGGTTGTCTCATTATTTTCATTCTCTTGAATGAAGTTGTTGATTGTTGCTATGAGGTGTTTTTTACCCCACTCCTTCTTTAGGATTATATTATTTAGTTTACAATTAATTTTTGGTTTATATTTCCATGAACTTTTCATACATATAAGTTTTATTGCATTATGATCCAAGAAAGATTCATTGACTATCTGTGCCTTTCTGCACAGGATTGTGAGGTTTTTATGGCTTAGAACATGGTCAATTTTTGTGTATGTGCCATGTCCCACTGAGAAAATTATGTTCTTTTCTATTCCCATTCAATTTTCTCCAGAGATCTATCCTATCTACCTTATCCCGAGTTTTATTTACCTCCTTTTCTTCTTTCTTGTTCATTTGAGGTTAGATTTTTCAAGTTCAGAGAGGGGGAGGTTGAGGATTCCCACTAGTATAGTTTTTCTCTCTATTTCTTCCTGTAACTCCCCCAAGCTCTCCTCTAAGAATTTGGATGGTATGCCACTTGGAGAATACAAGTTTATTTATGATATTGCTTAATCGTCTATGGTGCCTTTTAGGAGGATATATTTTCCTTCCTTATCTCTTTGGATTAGACCTATTTCTGCTTTTACTTTGGCTGAAATTAGGATTGTTACCCCTGCTTCTCTTACATCAGCTGAAGCACAATATATTCTGCTCCAACCTTTTACATTTACCCTCTGTGTATCACCCCGTTTCAAATGTTTTTCTTGCGAACAACATATTTTTGGATTATGACTTTTAATCCGTTATGCTATCTCCCTTTTATGGGAAAGTTTATTTCATTCACATTCACAGTTATGATTTTAATCTTTGTCTTTTCCTCTTTCACACTGTTTTTGCTTTTCTTTCTACCATCTCCCTTCTGCTCCTCAAAAGAGTTTTCACTTTTTACCACCAACTTCAGCAGTCTTCCCTTCCTTCTTTCAGTCCCATTGTCTTTTACTCCCCTTTACCCTTTCTACTTCTTCCCTTCCTTTTAGGCTCCCCTCCCCTTTCTTCCCCCTTCCCCTCCTAGTGCCTATAGAGTTAGTCAGATTTATACACTTATTAAAGTTTGTTGTTCCCCCCTTGAACCAAATCAGATGAGTGTAACTCTCAAACATTGCTCATCTCCCTCCCCTCTTTCTCTTTACTATAATATAATTTTGCACTTTGTCCTGTGATACAATGTACCATTTTCTGCTTCTTTTTCACAACTCCCATTACAATCCCTTTGTGTGCTTAAATCACATTGCTATCATTACATCATTTACTTTATATGCATTTCCTCTATCTATGCATATCCCTTTTATATTTCATATTAGATATACAGTTCTCAATATTATCAAGCAGCATTTTCCCTTACAGGGAAGTAAATAGTTTGCCCAAATTGAGTAACAAATTTGTCTTTTCCCCTGTTTAATTTTGTATGCCTCTCTTGAGACCTGTGTTTGAAGATCAGATTTGCTATTGAATTCTGACCTTTTTGTCAGGAAGGTCTGGAAATCAGTTATTTCCTTGAATATCCATCTCCTTGCCTTAAATGTTATACTGAAATTTTCTGTATAATTGATCTGTGGTTGTAGTCCTAGCTTCTTTGTTTTATGGAATATCATATTCCAATTCCTTTGATCTTTTAATGTGGAGGCTGTAAGGTCCTCTGTGAACCTGACTGTTGCTACTCAATGTTTGGATGGTTTCTTTCTGGCTGCGTGTAATATTTTCTCCTTCACTTGATAGTTCTGGAATTGGGCAACGATATTTCTTGTTGTTTTTAATTTGGGATCCCTTTAGTGAGGTGAAGTGTGAATTCTTTAAATACTTATTTTGCCCTCAAGGTCTGCACTTCTGGGCAGTTTTCCTTTATGATTTCTCAAAAGATATTGTCCAGACTCTTTTTTATCATTGTGGCTTTCTGTTATTCCAATAATTCTTAAATTTTCTCTCCTGGGCCTATTTTCCAGGTCAGTTGTTTTTCCAATTAGATATTTTACATTTTCTTCCATCTTTTCATTCTTTAGATTTTGTTTGACTGATTTTTGATGTCCCATAGAGTCATTGATTTCTACTTCTCGAATTCTACTTTCTATCAAATTGTTTTCTTCAGTTAAATTTCCCATCTCCTTTCCCATCTGCCCAATTATACCTTTTAAGGAATTATTTTCTTCAGTTAGTTTTTGTAATTCCTTTTCCATTAGTCCAATTTTCCTAGTTAGGTTTTATGCTTCTTTTTCCATTTGTTCAATTTTCCTTTATAAAGTGTTTTTCTCCTCCTTGAATTCTTTTTTCATATTTTTAAAATCGTTGCCCAGGTTTTCTTGTATTTCCTTCTTCAGCTGTTCCAGGAGAGCTGTTTGTGCATATGAGCAATTAATAGCCCCTTATGAAGTTTCAAATAGGAGTACATACTCAATACTGACCACTTCAGTATTCCTGTTTTGGTCCTTGCCCCCATAGAAAGATTCTGTGGATTTTTCCTGCTTTCTTTGCTTCTTTTTGCTGATGATGGTGGGGCTTTATGTGCTGTGGCCTCTGGTACTTTCAGTTACAAGCTGTAGAACTTGGTGTTGAGCTGACTTGTGTGAAAAAGCTAAGGGCAAGTACCTTTTTTTTTTCTCTTTTTGTTTTCTGTTTTCCTAGATTAGCCCTGGTGCTAGCTTGTTTAGTGTGGGGGAGGGGTGTTCTAGTCACAGGAGATCTCCTCAGCTAAGCTAGAGCAAAGGCAAGCTCAGTGTTTGGTGATCCTGGATTCTCTATTGTCTCCCTGTTTCCCCTGGAGTGCTGAGGCATGCCTGGGTCCTAGTTGAACTTTCTACGCCTCCCCCCCCCCCAGGCTCCTATCATTAAGTTCACCTCTATCATAGTAAGAGGAATCCCCCTTACCTATTTTCCTAGCCTCAGGGGCTCCTAGACTGTTTGTCCCTTCTGCTGATCCCATTGATGCAGGAATTTTCTGGGGAAATATTTTATGGTTCTTTTAAGATCAACAAGGGGAAGGGGAGAGAGCATTTGCAGATCACTCCACCATTTTTTGCGCCTGCAAGTTCTAGTATGTGACTTACAGACATTTAATCTGGGGGCTGAAAGTCTCAGGAGCAGCTGCAGCTTATACCTGGGGCTCAGCAATTGTCACTGACTTGGCTCCCACTGGTATCCCACCCTGGGCTCCACTTTGCCATTCTGGAATACTGCACTGGGCCTTTCCTGCTCAACCATGCTGTTGCAGCAAGTCACTTGGCACTGTGTGCTGTGAGCTCACTCCTGCAGAACATATCCTTCCTGTTGACCTTCCAGTCTGTCCTGATCTGTAAGTCTGCCAGAATCTATCTCCTAATGGATTCCATACCTCCAAAATTTGGTCAGATTCTCTTTTTAGAGGTACTTGAAAGTGTTTATCTAAGAGCTTACATGAGTAGTTGCTCTCACTCTGCCATCTTGGCTCTGCCTTCCCTTCGAATTTTTAAATAACTAGTTTCTTCAGTGAACTTATGATCCTCCTTTTCCATTTGGCTAATTCTGCTTTTTAAAGCAATCTTCTCCTCATTGGCTTTTTATTACTCATTTGCCACTTGGTTTACTCTATTTTTAAAGGTGTTATTTTCTTTTGCATTTTTTTGTCTCCTTCAGCAAGCTGTTGATTTGCTTTTCATTATTTTCTTGCATCCCTCTCATTTCTCTTTCAATTTTTCCTCCACCTCTCTTAATTAATTTTCAAAATCCTTTTTGAACTCTTCCTTTTCCTGAGGCCATTGCATATTGATTTTGGAGGTTTTGGATGCAGAAACACTGACTTTTATGTCTTTCTCTGATAATACACATGGTTCTTCCTAATCCTGAAAGGATGGAAGAAAATACCTGTTCACTAAGAAAATAACCTTCTATTGTCTTACTTGTCCCCCTTTTGGACATTTTCCCAGCCTGTTCCTTGACTTTTGAGTCCTTTGTCAGTTAGAAGGCATACTCTAGGAACCTGCAAATTCTCACCCCCAAGAGGATACAATCAAGGGAAAGGAGTTTGCTCCTCTACTGGCATGCTCTCTGCTCTGGGAGCAACCACAGAATTTTCTGCCCAGGATCTGTGAGTAGAATTCCCTCTCCAGAGCCTCCATCAATTCCAATATGCCCAACAGTGCTCCTCTTCACCCCAAGACCACCACTCAGGGCTGAGATCCAGATCAGCTGCATGATTCTCCGGGATTCTTTAGGCTGAGGTCTCCTAAAATTTAAACTGTGCCACAGCAATGCCTGCCACTCAGGAGCCACTGGGGCCAGACTGCTGTTCCTACCGTCTCACCCAGGTGAAAGCTCTTTCTCACTGAACTTTGAAGCTGCCTTTGGCATTTCTGGGTTGAGTAGTCTGGGATCCCTTGTTGCTGCCAGGGATTTTGCCCCCTGAGGCCTGTTCCAGTCTTGTCCCTGTGCAGCCAGTTTGGTAGACCTTTCCTATCATCCTTCCAAGCCGCCTTGGGCTGGAAATTTCTTTCACTCTGTCGTTTTCTGCCTTCTCCTGTTCTACAATTTGCTTAGAGTCATTTTTTACAGGTATTTCATGGGCTATGGGGGGAGAGCTGGAGTGGGTGCATCATTCTGCCCTGCCATCTCTTCTCCACCCCTCAAGCATCATATTTAAATATACTGAAATTCTGAAGGAAGTAGTTTCTGGAGAAATGGAATGCTTTATAGAATATGAATAAAAAGAGAATCCATTCTTATAAGGAAGAAAACAAGCTGTTTAAAAGAGACCTAAATCAATGTACACACAGCATTCAAAAAATTACATTATAAAAAGAAAAAAAAATGTACAGAAGGTGGAAGAAAGGGAAAGTAATTGAGGATAATTGCAAAAGTTTGACACCATCCTATAAGAATAGTGTCAAGGACACTAATACTCAAAATAAACTGAGGTTGGTTATAAAACTAAGAACAACAAAAAGTATTTATTTTATGTAGGGAAAAGGGAATGATCAAAGACAGAGTAGGACAGCTACTGATGGAATTTGGGGCAATTATAACTAAGAAATGATAGAAGATTGAGCTGATCAACTTTTAATTTACTTTTGTATTTACACTCAACAGAATGACCTTTCAACTGGAAAAAATACAGATCAAAAACAGGTTATCAAAACTTGATTTTATGATAAATAGAAAGACAGAATGACTATGTATTTGTTGATGAGTTAAGGACACCAGGCCAAAATAGACTATTAGACTAAAATAGCTAAGAGATGTGGTTATTGACCCATAGTGTAATGGACAAGGCAGTAGACCTGGAGTTTAAAGACATCAGTTTAGGTCCTGATTTGCCATTTAATAATTACATGACTGTGATTAAGTCACCTAACCTTCCAGAGAATCATCTCATATAACAAGTAGTATTTATACAAAAAAAGAAAGAAAAAAATAGAAAGAAAGAACTAAATAAAGAAAAGAAGGGAAAATAACCGGGAACTGATCAATACATAAAAATAATCTGAAACTATAGCAAATGTATTATATTTATGGTCATCTGTAAGGGCAAACAAAGTGGGTTCATTTTTCTGGGTTTTTTTAGTATAATCAAGAAGTATAATGCCTCTATTTCTTTCTGGATCCATTGCCTTTTAGATTATAACGCCAAGGATACTGAAAAAGTGGAGTGAGGTGGCAAAGAAAGTGGGATTTTTGCTGTTTCTATTTTAGCATATACAAGTGCTTCTGATTGAGTTTTGCCCTTATCAAACAAGAGTCTTTACTAGGAGTAAAATATAGAAAAAGGGTTTCGTTAACTAGAAACTGTACATATATCTGCAGTTGTTTATATGATTAAAGATCCTCCCAATCCATTAATGGGCCTGGGACTATTTGCAGGAAGGCCCATACCTTTTGTTAATGATGCACTGTTTCTCAAGTGTTGTAATGCCCTATGGCTCTGAAAAAAAATACATAAAATACTCTGAGGGTGAGGTTTGAATTTGGAGTTTACTTACTGGAAGTGTTTGTTTGACTAGATGAGACCCTGGCAAGGGACTAAGGAACTCCCGGATTTGAAAACACAGATATTGGTGCTTCACTCTCTGGTAACTATGATCAAACTGTTGGATATGTCTGTTGATTTGTGATATGTACATATATATGTATATATATATACATATATATATATACATACATATATATATATATATATATATATATATATATATATAGAGAGAGAGAGAGAGAGAGAGAGAGAGAGAGAGAGAGAGAGATTATACTCAGAGAGTTGGAAGTGATGTCTGTTGCTCTTTGATTTCTCTCTGTTTTCTCTAAGTTCAGGGTGATGAATTTTTCCTTTGAAGTAGGGGCATGATTTGTGTGCTTTATTAGAGGAAAATGCTAAACTAGGTGAATGATGTATGATCTTGTTAAAGGAAATTGCTAACTCCTCAAAGTTTCCTTTCCTTTTTGTAAAGCAGATCAAAGAACGTCTGATAGCAGGCCGCTGTGTATATCGGGGTGCTTACTGGTACGGCATCCTGCAAAAGGGTAGGTTGGGAGTGTCTTCTCATATCTCTTCTTTAGAGAGATGTTTGCCTTTAGAGTCATGCTTGCTCTTTATAATACTGAAACTCTCACTTTTTTTTTTGCTGTTCTTTCTGTTTACAATGTGTTATATACACTATTTTCTTGACTCTGCCTACTTCTTTCTGTATCATTTCATGTAGAACTTTTCATGCTTCTCTTAATTTATCACATCTATCAATTCTTTCAGCACAACAATATTTCATTGCATTCATGAATCATAATTTAACCATTCCCAATGAGATGGGCATCTACCTTATTTTCAGTTTTTTACTGTCACAAAAAGTGTGATTATAAATGTTCTAAAATGAGAATATTTTTTTATTCTTATCATTTAATTCCTTGGTGGATAAGGCAATTGATAAAATCTCTACAACAGAAGTCAAGTTTATTTTAATCATGTTACTTTGTCATTCCAAAGTTCTTTCTGAAATGGCTGTACTGATTCACAGATCTACCAATAATGCACTAGCATGCTTATTTTCCCACAATCTTTTCAGCATTTACTATTCCTATAGCTTGTCCTACACTCTTCCCATAATTAAGTATAAGGGCATAAGAAAAAAGCTCATAGCTTTTTTGATTTGAAGGAACTTTGTACCAAGATTTTTATATGGACCCATTGTATGATAGAAGAGACTGGAGACCTCTGGAGGTAATTTGGAGATTAAGATTTGGTAATATTTTGCCATGTGGCCTGGGCTACTCCAGTTATGTCCATGGTTATCTTTCCTGATATCAACAGATCTTTGCAAGAAACTATTTGAGGGAATTCCAGTATAAACGAAGGAACCCTGAAAATGTACAGGAAGAACTATATACTATTTCCTTATTGGTAGCCTTCCTGCTTCAAAAACGATACAGAGGAAAATTGCATTAACTTACATGATTTATTGAGTCCAGATAGTCACAGAAAAAGAAAAGGGAAAATGTACATGTGATGCATACATAGTTGTAATGTAATTCTTTCCAAGAATGAAGTAAGATTCATGAAGCACTCATACTATTGCCATGATACTCTGAGGCTTCATTACTCCCTGTTATCTTTGCAAATGTGACTAAAGGATCATTACTAGAAATCTCTAAGCTACTGATGTTTATATATTCATTTTTCAATATTTACCTACTTTCAAGGTACAGCTCAGATATGAACTCCTACATAAGGTCTTTCTTGATTCCCACAGGTTTTAGTGTTGCACTCCCTCAAAATGCTTTTGCTTTTATTTTGTATGGAGTTTTCTCCCTAATCTCTGCCCCCTTCTCTCTATCTCTCTCTGTCTCTCTCTTTCACACATACACACACACACACACACACACACACACACACACACACACACACATTTGTTAGAGTATCATTCAGTCAATATACATACGACTGTTTTTAGGATCAGTATAGCAGTCTTAATGTTTGAACATAATCACATTGCTAGAAGTATTGTCATTGTATACCCAGTGTCTGGCACGGAGTAAATCCTCAGTAAGTTTTCCTTGATTTGAAGTGAATTTCTTGTTGATTCTTCATAGTTTAAGGAAGGAATATGAAAACTCTTTTCATAAGCCAAATTCTTCCTACTGCATGTTTATAGCCCGTAAGCCTTAAAAGTGTTCATACTTTTAAACATACAAAAAAAGGTGCAGGCCAGATTTTCCACATGGTCCATAATTTGCTGATCCTTGGGCCATGTGATTATTTGTCCTGCCTCTCCAATATGTCCCTTAAGACAATAGGCAAGAATCCATAATCCCAATTGTACAGCTGAAATTAGGAAGCCTTTTGCAAATACAGGACTTCATTGCACTTTTGTCCATGAGCTAGGCTTTGTTGATCCTGGCTACTGACCAGTTTGACCCTTTACATACTGTAATTCCTAGCAGAAATCTCAATTTTCAAATCGTGGACAATGAATGTATACCAAGAGACATACTATGAATATAATGCTCCTTGTTCCTTTAGACCATTTAGACCAATGAGAGGGCAGGCAAATAAAATGCCAAGAAAAAAGTAAAGGGCTTTTTTCGCTTCGCTCTGAAACATCAAGCAATCAGATTATGGCCTATTAGTTAGGTGGAATGTACCTCAACAGAGAAAGACTTTTTCTGAATGAATATTTGTAGTTAAAGGGAAACCATCTAGATATAATAACAAATTTTTCCATCTTCTTCTCAGGTGAGAAATCACTCACACTAAGTAATTTTGAGAGTAATCAGCATAGGTAATTCTCAGACTATAATAGCTCAAATATCATAATTCATGCCTCAATTGTAGTTTAGTTAGATGTATTTTCTCTGAATCTGGTTTACAGGGGCAAGGCTTCAGTCCCTATGAAGACACCACTATAATTTTCTTGATTCAAGGCAAAATGAGAGAAACATTTAACCAACAAACCATGAACCTGGCATTGCAGAGTTTATGTTATATACTGAAAAGAACACCTACCCTGGAATTAAATATCCTGGATTAAAAAATCACCTCTGATGATCATTGCCTGTGTTTCCTGGGGCAAGTTATTGTTGTGGACTTGGATAACTTTCCTTATCTGAAAATAAGAGAATTGTACTAAACGGTTTCTGCGATCAGTTCAATCTAGTTCCAGACCTCATTTAGGAAGACTACTAGGGTGAGAGGAAACTCAGTTGACAAAACTTTTTTAATTCAATCTTTATTTTCCCCCTGGCTGGGGAAAGCAAAAGAAAAGATAAAGGTTTAGTAAATGGCAGTTTACTCCCCCAGTGCAAGAATCTTGAAAGTACAAATGGGTATATGAAATAATTGGTGTAGCTATTAACACTAAGCCTTGAAGAGGAGTCCAAAAAGGTAAATCCCTGGGAAGAGAGTACCTTATGAAAGTGTACTGAAGTGTACAGTACAGGAGTTTTACTCCTATAAAAAAGTCAATACCAGGGAAAATGTCCAACCCACAACAGATTGTTGTAAATATGTTGGCAACTTCACTGAATGCCAATGGACAGAGTACATGGCAAATGTGTGCCATTGTTGCTCTGAACCAATGAGTCCAGCAATATGTAGAAGACAAGATCACATACCTCCTCCCAAGGAAGGAGCAGTGAAGACAGACAATATTGTACAAAGCACAAAGCTATTAACACTGTAATTAGAAAAAGATCAGCAGAAATGTGGGAACAGGAGAAACACTGAACCGCCACTCTAGTAGTGTAATGAGCTAACTTTAACTACAGCTTTTAAAAAGAGGGAAGGCAGTTGGGCGGGTAGTTTCACTGATTGTAAGATTGACTGTCACCTTTTTTTTTTTTTTTTTTTTTGGAGGCAGGGAAGCGGGAAGAGGAACAGAGTTACTTGCTGTCAGAGAGAAACAGATCCAAGTAAATCCCCAGGGTACAAGTATATAACTATGCTGCTTGTATCTGTTCAATTCTTTCCTTATATCGGCCCAACCCTGTACAATGAACTTTAAGAAGTTATCTCAGGGGAGCAAATGACCTATGCTTGCGGTTTTTCTCACTTCAGTCACTTATGGTTAGATGTATTGGTAGTTCTCTCAGAGAAGATATGCAGTATTTTCTGAAAAGTAGAGGCTGGTCTGATATGGATATTAAGATGCATCATTTCTAATACATTTATCTGAAGTTCCTGAGCATATGTCTGTAATATTACATATAAACCACAGTAAAGGATATGACCTAAAAGCAGCAGACTTTGCATTGAAAAGTTTGAACATTTATCAGAAAAACTGAGTTGATTCTCCAGATGCCTTAGCCTTCATTCCTTCACATGATATTAGGTTCAAAGCCAATACTACCCATATCTCAGCCCACAGGCATTGAGGTGTTTAAATTAAATATAGAAATAAAACTTCAGGTTTCTTCACGAGTCCTGAATTTCAGTGTTCATTGTCTAACGCCCTACTTCCTCTTCTAACCATATAGCTTCCACTGATGTTCAAAGCAGCTGCTTCACTTGAGAAGAATAAAATATGGTTTGGCAGATTAGAGAGTAATATAAAATAATGGACAATTGATTATATAATGTACTCAATATCCACATGGTAAAATTTTACTAGGATCTAGATATTAGGATTAAATAGTGTTCCTTTAAAAATGAATTTCACTACAAATCACATATAGTGTAGGAAGTCCACCTGAAAAAACATACAAACATTACCTTACTCATCTACTTTGAAAGTGTTTTTCCTGCACTTCTTTAGATATAAATTTATTTGAACTGACAAGAAAAAGTGTGTGGCCAGATTTTTAATTTTTAAAGTTAATTTCACAAATTGAAGGTAGTAGAAAATATTCCAAAATGGTAACTTTGATTCTACTCAAATCAAATTAGATTCAGAATTACAAATCTGTATCTACAGATATAGGAACATAGCTCTAACTACCTCTTTAATATGCACTTTACATAAACTGTAAGTATATATTGTATATTACTAAACATAATTACATCAAGTTGGGAAAATAATTCTGTGACTTAAGGTATTAAAAATTCCTAATATGATTCCATAAGAAGAACACTAGACAAAATTTTCAAGTTCTAGGCCTCAGCTATGATCCTATCATACATCATTTGAGTTCAAATATAATCTTGACCTTCACTTATTCCAACTGTAAAATTGGGATAAAGATGCCTAGAACAAACATAAGTAGAACAGGTTGTGCCTTAGGAAATAATATGTATAGGAAAATGAAGAATCAAAACTAGTAAAACAAAGAATAATGACAAGGGACAGGCTCACATAGTGAATAGAGAACTGATCCTGAAGTCAGGAAAAGCTGGGTTCAAATTCTATCTTGGATTAGTAATAGTTTTTTGACCTTCACCAAGATCTCCCTGGGCCATTTCTTTAACATCTTATGTTTAGACTCAATGATCTCTAAGGTAGTGTCTAATTTTCAATCTATGATCTGACCCTAAAATCAGATCTACTAAGAGAAAAACTATTTCACAATTTTGTTAAAGACTTTTTTCTATTCATCTTCAGAAAATTTTTGTAAAAATAAAATATGTAAATATATGTGAAAGCAAGGTGATTTTGAGGTGATTTTCCTTCTTCTAATGCAAAATAGAACTAAAGACAAATACTTATATGGTATTTGTATAAATTTAGGTCATTTTAATGCACTTTCACCTACATTATCCTGAAAACAAAAATGAGAGGTAGGCATAGCTAGTATTATTAGTGTCAGATAAGTAAACTGTGACTGACAAAGGCTACGTGACCTAGTCTAGGGCCCAGCATTAGTAGGTAGTACTACCTGGACTATTACCCAGATAATCTGATTATCAGTCTAGCATTGTGTCTGGTGCACCCTCGCTATACCCCCTTTGCTTCTCATGAACTTCCTTCCTGTTGCCCAATCCCAACTTAAAATCAATTTTATATGTATGAGTAAAACATTACAGCATAGCTCCAAGGGTTTTATTTATGTGCATAATGTAGAATTATCATAGATTCATCACTGTACTGTGCCATTAGGTTAATTTAATGAGCCATAGCCTTTTAATACAGTCAACAGATTGAAGTCTGGCATCACGACGATATAGCATAAGTGATTATTCAGATGACTCATATTTAGAATTAGTTCATAAGGACTCAGTTACCATGTTTAGGAACTTTCTAAGAGACTACCATGTTACACTATACATATATAAATCTATATTACCTTACCATGTGATTATGTATGAGTATTATTACTAAACAATCATGACTTTGCAACAGGGGAGGAAGGATCCTCAACAGTGAAATCCACTGGCTCAATATTCCCCATTGTCTTCTATGAAGAAAATTCTACTTTGGGATCTACTTTGGAATCTTCCAAAACGGGGAAGATTTTCCTTTGAAAAAAATTATTATTTATTTAGTTTTAGTTTTTAGCATTCACTTACACAAGAATTTGAATTCCAATATTTATCCTCATCTCTCCTTTCTGCCTGCCCCAAGACAGTGTGCATTCTGACTATACCTTCCTCAATGTGTCCTTCCTTCTATCACACCCCTCCTTTGTCTTATTCCCTTCCCTTCTATTTTCTTATAGAGCAAGATAGATTTCTATATCCCATTGCCTGTATGTCTTCTTTTCCAAACGCATGTAAAAACAATTTTAACATTCATTTTAAAAATTTTGAATTCCAACTTCTCCACCTTTCTCCCTTCCCAACCACACCCATTGAGAAGGCAAGAAATTTGATAGGTTACACATGTGTAGTCATGTAAAACACTTCCATAACGGTTTTGTTGTCAGAGACTAACTCCGCTAACTTCCCTCCATCTTATCCTGTTCCCCATTGATTCTATTCCCTCTTTGACCCTGTCCCTACTAAAAAATGTTTAATTCTAATCACCCCATCCTCCAATTTGCCCTCCCTTCTGTCATTCTCCCACACCACCACTTAAGCCTTACTCCCTACTCCCCTGTAGTGTTAGAAAGCAAATTGATGAGATAGTAGTGTAAGATACCAAATTTCATATCAAATTGAATATGCATGTCATTCCCTCCTTAAGCCAAATTCAGCCTACATCTTTCCCCTCCATTGAAAATGCTTTTCCTTGCCTCTATTACGTGAGAGATAATTTACGCTATTCCATTCTTCCCTTTCTCCTTCTCCCAATGTATTTCTCACTCATCTCTTAATTTTTTTTGAAATTCATCCTTTCATATTCAATTCACTCTGTGCACTCTGTCTATGTGTATATAATCCCTATAATTGCCCTAACACTGAGAAAAGTCTCAAGAGTTACAAATATTATCTTTCCATATAGGAATGCAAACAATTCGGCTTTACTAAGTCCCTTATGATTTTGCTTTCCTGTTTATGTTGTCATGCTACTCATAGTTCTTGTGTTTGAAAAGTCAGATTTTCTATCTAGCTCTGTTTTTTTTTTTTTTATCAAGAGTAATTGAAAGTTCTCTATTTCGTTTAATAACCAATTTTTCCCCTTAATAGTATATTCAGTTTTGCTGGGCAGGTGATTCTTGGTTTTAATCTTAGCTCCTTTGACCTCTAGAATATCCTATTCCAAGCCCTCTGATCCCTTAATGTAGAAGCTGCTAGATTTTATGTTGTCCTATTTTGTTTTACAATACTCAAATTGTTTCTTTCTGGCTGCTTGCAATACTTTCTCACTGACCTGGGAGCTCTGCAATTTGTCTACCGTATTCTTAGGATTTTTCCTTTTGGGATCTCTTTCAGAAAGCGACTGATGGATTATTTCAATATCTATTTTACCTTCTAGCTCTAAAATATCAGGGCAGTTTTCTTTGATAATTAGGTGAAAGATGTTTTCTAGTCTCTTTTCTTTTGATCATGGCTTTCAGGTAGTGCAATATATGTTTAAATTTTCTCTCCTGGATCTCTTTTCCAGGTTAGTTGTTTTTTTTCCAAAGAGATATTTCACGTTTTCCACTTTTTTTCTCCTTTTTTAAAAAATTCCTTTGGTTTTGTTTTATAATTTATTGATTTTCCATAGTCATTAGCTTCCATCTGCTCCATTCTAATCTTTAAGGAATTATTTTCTTCAGTGAGCTTTTGGACCTGCTTTTCCATCTGCCTAATTCTGCTTTTTAAGACCTTCTTCTTATTGACTTTTTGGATCTCTTTTGCCAATTGCATTTGTCTGTTTTGTAAGGTGTTATTTTCTTCAGCATTTTAGCATGCAATTGACACATTTTTCAAGATTTTTTGCACCACTCTCATTTCTCTTCAGAATTTTTCTTTTATTTCTCCTATTTTATTTTCAAAATCTTTTTTGAGATCTTCCATGGGCTAAGAGCAATTCATATATTTCTTGGAGGCCTTGGATTTAGGAGCTTTGACTTTATTGTCTTCTTCTGTTTTATATATTTTGGTCTTCCTTGTCTCCAAATTAAGATTCTATAATCTGATGCTATTTTCCAGTATTTGCTCATTTCGCTAGCCATTTATTTTACGTTTGAGATCTTTTTCAAGGTAGTTTTCTGCTTCCAGGGGATAGGTGGCATACTGTCAGCCACTTGATCCCCCCAAAATCTTTGGGCCTAGAGCTCCAGAAACAGCAACTGCCTGTGCCACTGCTGCTACAGCTGCTGTAGGCATCTCCACCACCTCTACTTCCCAGGACTGGGTCTGGACCACTCTAATCTCTTGCATAGGTGCCACAGATTTTTTTCCACTGACCTTCCAGTTTGTCCTTATTATTATGAGCTTATGGAGTCTGGAAACCACCACAGGTGCCAGAGATTCAACTTCCTTCTCCCAAGCCTGCTCAGCTCCTTTCTGTGACAGAGTAGCCCCTGATGGACTACCATTTGTTTCCACCCCAGTTGTAGAATTTCCAGGTTGTCTTGGGCTTTGCTTTGCTTCACCCCATCATTCCGTGGGTTCTGAATCTCCAGAATTTGACTAGAGTCATTTTCTAGGTATTTGGTGGGAGAGTTCTAGCAAATCCACATTTTTACTCCACTATATTGGCTCCATCTCTCAAAAAGGGACAGATTAAAAAGAAAAGGTACAAGCATGAATCAGGCATGAAACAGAACTTTATTCCCACATAGAAAAGGGAATTCAAAGTAAACAAAACATAACATGTCCTGCAACAGAATTAGGGTTGTCCTCTGAATTGACAGCTCTAAATGCCAACATTCATAGTAATTCTGCCTCTGGGTGTAGAGTTATGAAACATCTGAATGACTCATTATTATATTCCTTGTCAGGTGGAAAAACTCTTCAACATTGGGTTTCGTGGTAGGGATCATTGTTCTCTGCTAGGAAAGGTAATCATTATTTCCTATTTGTATCTCAGAACTGTCAAATATCGTTATGTTTCAAATAATACGACAAAACGACACACATATGACAGGGTCAACTGCAAGTGTTTATGATAAATTAGATTTGGAGCTGTCAGATGCTATCTTTAACAGAATGAAATAATGATCACAGGGGCATGTGCTAGTATCAGTCATCTAAGTAAGGAAGAAGGACATGATGAGTGCCAGTTCTTCCATATCTGTTTTTCTCTCTTCAGTGTTCTAGTCACCTGCGTGACTACCCCTTATGGACACACAGGCATAAACATCTACTCACCCACCTCCACCACCACTTGGAATGTCATACTTGTTGACTTAGCTTTGGCTTTTCTAGACCTTCTTGTAATATGGATTTGAGAATGGAAAATGCCAGTATTTCCACTGCTGCTACCTACCCAAAGCTATTTTATATGCCTGATATACTGGGTATCACCTACCTTATCTCATTTTTAATTTTTTTTTCCTATAGATAGGCCCTTAGCTATACTGAAACAACTCCACTCTTAGGTCTTTCTCTGGCTTTAGTTTCCTTTGTTTCAAAGCTGTGAATAAACACAATTTCCAGGATCTTTAACAATTCAGGGACACTTAGAATGCAGCCTTACCGAAAAGAATGATACACTTATGTTACAGAATAAATGAAATAAAATTAAATATTTTAGCACTACTAGCATGATAAAGTAGAGACTATGGAAATGAAATAACATTAGGAAGGCTATTAATTAGTCATTTAGCATTTTACATCAACTGAGCACAGTCTGACTAAAAATTAAAGTCATTCTCCTTTTGTGGCTTTTTTCTCTCTAATTATGATTTTTAACTTAATGCCAGACTACTCCTTTTACTGTTTAGAAATAATCTTCTGGCCATCATCAAATTTCCCAGTATAAGCTTATCTGTTGTACATCAGTAACTGCTTCTCCATGTGACCATCTTGACAGAAAGAGATGCTGATTTTTGAATAACAAGACCTATGCTAAATCAAGGAAGATCAAAAAGGTGAGAAAATCTTAGGCATAACTCTGACTTGAAAAGTCGGAACATGAACTCACAGCTTGAAGCTGAATCAGGGAAAAAACATTCCATATCAGTCCTTCTAGACAGTTCAATGACCTGAGAGTTTGCAATGAAAGTCTTAGGTTTTGAGCTAAGGTAATTGACATACCTTTTAGAATGCGAATGGAGTTTTCACCTAATGGGAAATTAGGGGAATAAACCATTTAATGACTCTCATTACTGAAGGGCACATACATAGTCAGAAGCTCTCTTTCTGAAACTGTCTCACACTTCTAAATTTGTCTAGAAAAGACAAATAAGTCTACTAGCAAAATGCAGGGTAGAAAGATAAATCCTACATCAGTGATCAAGACAAGAAGTTATATAGGGACAATAAAATGATATATCCTACTAAAAGTCTTAATCTCAAAACTTCAGTTATTTAATGTGTATAAAATGTAATAAAGCAGAACTTTACATATTTATAAATAGTGGCTAGAGAGTATTATTCAGTTTCATATTTTTTTCAGTGGTACCTTAGAACTCTTATTACACTAATTCATTCAAAGTATTTTTATTTTATTGATGATGACAGCAACTTTCTAATATTTAAAGGTTTGTAAAATACTTTACAAATGTCTAATTTGTTTAAAAGTCTGCTGTGTGCAAAGTCCTCTTGCTAAGGACTGTTTAAGAACCTTGACACATTTCTTAATACTTCCTCTTGATCCAAGGACCATGCATCTCTTATTTTATAGGATCATCACTACATGTAACTCTTGTTAATACCAATTAATGTAGGACCTATAACACAAGTGCAACCTAGGAGAACAAAGGGAACAGTCAATGAGAAAAATAATTTTTTCACCAAATTCCTATTTATGCCATTATCCCATTTAGTGGTGATTAAACCCTTCATAAAAGAATTGCAAATGATTCATAATCATATGACAGGTCATTCTAAATCATTAATAATGAAATAAAAGCATATCAAAATAACTCTGACAGTCTCCCATGCTAAAAGTTGGCAAGGATGAGAAAAATGGCAATAATCAAAATTTAAGGGATTGTAGGATAAAACCACACTAATAAATTTGAATTTGTAGAACCATTTTGGAATGCATCTGCAGTTATACAAATATTGTCAATAAAATGACCATATTCTGTGACCCAAAGATTCTATTACTGACCTTATGCCCTCAAAAAAGAACTGATATAGCAAGTCCCAATGTACTTCAAAAATATTTATATCAGCACTGTTTTATGTTAGCAAAGAACTGGAAATAAAGTAGATATCCATCAATTGAGAAATGGCTAAATATATGATAATGCATGAATGTAATTCTCTGAAAAATGATGAATATAGAGGGACATGGAAAGAGGTAAGTCAAGTAATGAAATGTGAAGAAAACAGAGAAAGGAAAGAGCAATAACTCACAGTGACTGCTATAATGAAAATGAAAAGAATAATCAGAATCACAAACAAAAATCATGACAGTACACAAAATTTAGAAAGATCAAGTAAGATTCAAATGCTAGATATGATAAGGCATTCCCCCAATTCACTTTGTTGTGGAGGTGAGGCATGTTGTCTGGACCTTTTCAATGTATTAATCAGCTGTGCTTACTTTTTCTTCTAACATTTCTTTTTTATATTAACCATACTATTTGTAATGTGGGATGGCTCTCTAGGAAACAGAATGGGAAGAAAATGATTTTAAACTATCATGACTTAAAATACATTGACAAATTTAATTTAAAAGATAATGCATTTAAATTTTGGGATATACTCTTCTAAAATAAAATAAATGTATATATTAACATGCTAATAATACTAATTTAATAATAATAATTAAATTAATTAATCAATAATTAATTAAATTAAAATAATAACTAATTTAGTTTGTTTTTAATTTAATACTAATTAAATTATGTAACCTTTAATCATTTAATGTCACATGTTATGATGAATCTTTCATGATTTTCTTATTTCACTTATAGTCCTTTTCAAAGCACAGTATAGGATTGATGATGGATAGATAGATCGATCCGTAGATGGATAGATAGAGAAGTATTTTTAAAGGCTTACGATATGCTCAGTTCTGTATTAAAGGCTGAGATATGTGTGTGTGTGTGTGTATGTAAAAGAAACGTAATTCATGTCCTCAAAAATTTAGTACTTTAGTAGAAGGCAAGATCTAAACTGAAGCTGAAAAGACTAGGATAAAGTGTTTATAGAAGGTACTTAGGAGAGTCAGAGAGATACAGTTTTGATAGACATCAGAGAATGGTCCAAGTTGAGAAGATTTTGATGACATGGCTACTGGACTGGGATTGGAATCTTGGTTATTGGGCACTTTTTTACCCTACTAAATAAATATGTAACTTAGTAAAGGTCAATTTTCTGGTTGGTTTTGTGTATCTATCCTGCATTCTGTATGTGCCAGGTATTCCTTCTCAAGTGGTAGTGGGTACTCCTTGATGCTCAACAACCTACATATTTCAAAGACTGAAGATTCTCCTTCTCCTCCTCTTCATTCTCTTCCTCCTACTCCGCTTCTTCCTCCCCCTCCTCCTTCTTGTTCCTCTCAATACTGTGGGAAAAGATGAATAAGAATAATTTTGAGGTATATAATTTCTTGAGAATGGGTGATTTCTCTTCTAAAATATTTTAGTCTCCTCATTTTTATAAGACTTGCAAATTCATGGTGCATTTACCGAAAATCTTCCCCAAAAATTACAAAATTTAAAACTTTGGAAAAATGAATATAGTACAGAAACAACAAATCTGAATAGTTTCAGGAGAAATCACATGAGACAATATCAATAAATGGGTAAAAAAACTTAGAAAGAGTAAAGATTGAGAAAAATATTTTATTCATAATATTCAAAAGTGAACAACATGGCAGTATAAATCAAAATGCCAATTGGATCGTATGGTCATAGAAACTTTCTCATGTCTTTTTATTAATGAACAAGAAGTTTAATGAATCCCCTATTTTTAGTTTTACCAACATTTTTTTTTGTTAATAATTCCAATAGTTGTCGGTCAATGGATTGACAGCAAGCTCGTCTAAAGAGATTTTTTTTTTGGGTAAAAAGAAATTATGACCTTGAACTTGCTGTTCATTAGATGGGAATTTCATTTGTAAGACTCTCAATGATTAGATGCATATTGTGTGGTTCCAAGTTAAGAGACAGGATCACTATATAATTAATTATTGCTAAAAAAAAAAGAGAGAGAGATTTTAGCAACCCAAATAATACTGAGACTCAAATCTTCTTTGAATAGTTAGCCAATTATATTATTTTTGCTTTTTTTCTGAACTCTAAAATTATGACTTTCATTTAAAAAATTTGTCCTTGTTTATTATTCTTATTATGTTGCAAATAAGTGATAAGTCAAGAATAGTTCATGTTTTACATCATGGTATTTTGAGACTGGAAAATCTTCCGATTTACAAACATTCATTTACATGGCTTCAACTCTAAAGCACTAAAAGCATCCACTCATATACTGAACAAATACTAAACATCTAAGTTTATTTAACGTATTATCCTATCTACTGACTAAAGTTAGCAATGATCAATTACATACAGGATATATGGATACTGTCCATAAAAAAAGAAAACTTTTTTCAGGCCTAATGTGCATTGCATACCCATGTGACATTCACTGTGATTATTTTATCAAATCACAATTGTCAGAATGTGCTATTATGGAGCATTGTAACTTAAGTAACTTTCTGGGAGGGTGTAAAAGAAAAAAATTAACCAAATGTTGATTCTTTCAAATAAACAAATCTTCTAGGGTTTGATTAGGTAATTATTATAGTGCATTTGTAAAGCTGAACCCCATAAAATAAGTAGACAAAATTGTTCTAGACAAAGTAAATTAATTTGATCATTGGTATATACATTATAAGGCAATTGTTAATTCAATTATAAACATAAAACCAATTAATTGTGACTTTTCAAAAAAATGCTCAACAGGTTCTTGACGTTCTTTGATTCTCATCAGTTTGAATATTATTTCCAATTATATAGAATTGGTTGAATTTTTGAGTTCCTAAGTTATTCAATTTTTGTCTTTCCATGTTAAAAGTGATATTTCTATGTAAATTTTGGAATGTCTCTTTTATTAATTCAAATATTTGATTTGCTTCATTTTGGCATCATGAGCATAGTAGGGAAATAATTAGTCTATCCACCTTTAAAACCTTGTCAGATGGTGGAGCTATCATCTCTTCTTGCATACATTTCCTTAATGATTTTTTACATTTTGGTTCTAAACTTCTCAATGGGTAAATTTTGCAGCCTTTTCACTTTTACCATATGTCTTTTGGTTGTCTTTTTTTTTTCCTGACACAGATTTTCAATGTCTTGTAAGATTCAATGTTCTGTGACTTACTGTAAAGGCATCAGTATTAACAAAAAGGACATTTTCTTTCTGAAAGTAGTTTGGGTCATTAAGAAAATTTATGTCTTCTTGAATCAGTCATTATAGGAATGCACAAAGATGATTACAATATAAAATAGAATTGTTAATGAAAAATCATTTCATGCACACACACACACATGCATACATGCACACAAATACACACATGTCCTCAGCCCAATGGAGCCTTCTTATTTTTATTTATTTATACTTTTCAACATTCATTTCCACAAAATTTTGTATTTAAATTTTTTCCCCATCTCTCCCCAATGCCCGCCCCAAAAAATCATGCATTCTGATTATCACTTCCCCAATGTGCCCTCCCTTCTGTCACACCCTCCCTTCCCTTATCCTCACCTTCTCTTTTTCTTGTAAGGCAAGATAAATTTCTGTACTCCATTACCTGCATTTCTTATTTCCCAGTTGTATGCAAAAACAATTCTCAACATTCGTTCCTAAAACTTTCAGTTTCAACTTATCTTCCTTCCTCCCTCTCCACCCGTCCTCACTGAGAAGGTGGCCAATTCAGTATAGGTTATACACTTACAGTTTTGCAAAAGTCTTCCATAATACTCATGCTATGCAAGACTAACTATATTTCTCTCCATGCTATTCTGCCCCTCCCCATTTATTCTACTCTCTTTTTGACCTTGTCTCTCCCTAAGAGTGTTTACTTCTTACTACTCCATCCTCCAATTTGCCCTCCCTTCAATCATCCCCCCACTCCACTTGTCCCCTTCTCCCTTACTTTCCTGTAGTGTAAGATAGATTTTCACACCAAATTAATTAGGAATGTTATTCCCTCCTTAAGCCAAATGTGAAGAGAGTAATCTTCACTTTTTCCCTCTCACCTCTTGCCTTTTTTACCTACATTGAAATAGGGGTTTTGGGGGCCTCTTTCGTGAGTGATAATTTGTCCCATTCCATTTCTCCCTTTCTCCTCCCAATATGTTCCTCTCTTATTCCTTAATTTTTTTAGGTATCATTCCTTTTTATTCAGTTCACCCTGTTCTCTCTGTCTATATGTATATGAGGGTGTGAGTGTATACACTTGTGCGTGCGTGCGTGTGCATGTGCGTGTGCGTGTGCATGTGTGTGTGTGTGTGTGTGTGTGTGTGTGTGTGTGTGTGTGTGCGTAATCCCTCCAACTACCCAAATATTGAGAAAAGTTTCAGGAGTTACAAATATTATCTTTCTATGTAGGAATGCAAACAGTTCAAATTTAGAAAGTTCCTTATGATTTTATTTCTCATTTACCTTTTCATGCCTCTCTTGATTCTGTTTGAAAGTCAAATATTGTATTCAATTCTGGTATTTTCATTAAGAATATTTGAAAGTCATCTATTTCATTCTATGACCATTTTCCCCCCTGAAGTATTACACCCTGCTCTGTTGGGTAGGTGATTCTTGATTTTAATCCTAATTTCTTTGACTTCTGGAATTTCCTATTCCAAGTCCTTTGATCCCTTAATGTAAAAACTGTCAGATTCTGTGCTATTCTGATTTTATTTCCAAAATATTTGAATTGGTTCTTTCTAGTTGCTTGTAATATTTTCTCCTTGACCTGGGAACTCTGGAATTTGGATACAATATTCCTAGGAGTTTCACTTTTTGGATCTCATTCAGGAAGGGTCAGTGGATTCTTTCAGTGTTTATTTTGCCCTCTTATTCTAGATTATCAGGGAAATTTTCCTTGATAATTTCATGAAAGATGTCTATACTGTTTTTTTGATCATGGCTTTCAGGTAGTTCCATAATTTTTAAATTGTCTCTCCTGGATCTACTTTCCAGGTCCGTTGTTCTTTCCAGTGCAATATTTCATATTATCTCCTATTTTTTCACTCTTTTTATTTTGTTTTGTAATGTCTTGGTTTCTTATAAAGTCATTGTATTCCATCTGTTCCATCCTAATTTTTAAAGAACTATTTTCTTCAGTGAACTTTTGAACCTCCTTTCCCACTTGGGTATTTCTGCTTTTTAAAGCATTCTTCTCCTCATTGGCTTTTTGGACCTCTTTTGTCTATTGAGGTGGCCTATTTTTAAAAGTGCAATTTTCTTCAGTATTTTTTGGTCTCCTTTAGCAAGCTGTTGACTCATTTTTTGTGATTTTTCTTGCATTGCTCTCATTTCTATTCCCAAGTTTTCTTCCATCTCTCTTACTTGATTTGAAAATCCTTTTTGCTTTCTTCCATGGCCTGAGACTATTTCATATTTATTTTGAACGTATTGGATGCAGAAACCTTGACTTCCTCTGATAGTATGTTTTGTTCTTCCTCCAAAAGTGATGGAAGAAAATTCCTGGTAACCAAGAAAGTAACCTTTTATAGTCTTATTTTTCCCGTTTTGGACATTTTTCCAGCCAGTTTCTTGACTTCTGCATCCTTTGTCAAGAGGAGAGCATACTTGGGGAACCTGTATGTTTTCAGTACCTCCAAGGTGGCACAATCAAGGGAGAGGAGTTTACTCCTGTCCTGGCTTGTGCACTGGTCTGTAAGCAACGAAAAAGTTTTCTGCCCACTATCTGAGAGTAGTAGAATTCCCTCTCCACAGTGCATCTGGCTCTGCCAGTGGTCCTCCTCCTCACCCTAGGGCCCTGCACAAGACTGAGATTCAGATCAGGTGCTCAATTCTCTCAAGGGCTTCAGTCGTAAGACAGGGACCCCTCTCAGGACTGAGATTCAGATCAGAGGCTCAATTTCCCCCAGCAGCTTTAGGCTGAATGCTCCAAAAATGGATGCTGCCCCTGTAGTGGTTGCTGATGGTGAGGACAGATCACATTCCTTTCTCACATATGTGAAAGAACTTTCTCACTGACATTTGAATCTATCTTTTGGTTTTGTGGGTTGAGCAGCCTGGGAACTGCTGCTGCTACTGGTGGCTCCCTGAAGTCTGATCCAGTCCTGTCCTTGCCATAGTGCAGCCAAGGCTGGGCTGGGCTCTCCTCCACGACCATGAGATAGACCTTTCCTTTGGGGTTTCTAGGTCGACTTGGGCTGTAAATCTCTTTCACTCTGTGGTTTGGTGCCTTCTACTGCTCTAGAATTTGTTTAGAGTCATTTTTACAGGTATTTTATGTGATATGGGGGGGGGGGGAGCTTCTACAGGTCTGTCCTTTTACTCTGCCATCTTAGCTCTGCCCCCTCTCACTGGAGCCTTCTTAAAAACAAGAACACATAGACTTTTCTACTCCTGTTAGAGGCAATAGAAGTAAAAAATAAGGGGAAACAGAATTTTAATCATACTTATAATGACCAGAAGAGCACATTTGTTTATACTTTTGTTTTCCGCAAAGAATTTGAAGAGTGTTCCCAGCTATGTTATGCCTCCATTCTTTGAAAGATTAGGAAACTAGGACTTGAAGCTCGTTCATTCAGTTCTTTCCTCATGACTCAAAAGGAAAAGATAATACAAGTCAAGAATAAGCATTCTTAATGACCTATCTCTAATGGTAATTTAAATGAGAAGATCTTTCCCGTTCATTGATAGGCCCATGTGTCCTCCTTAAATTACATGGAAGCCAAAGTCACATGTGGTGGGAGAAGTTTGCACAATGAGGGAAACAAGAAGGGTGGAGTAGTATTGAGAGGAATTTGGTGAGAGTGGTTAGGGCTGAGACAAGAGGATTTAGGTAGGCAGACACAGCTCATCTTGTGATGGTTGTTTCTGGCAAGACCCTGGCAGAGGTGGGAAGAAGGTTTGGGGATGGTTTTGTCTCCTGCAGTGCTAATATATGAAGAAGACAAATTAGAGGACATCCCAAAGGAAAAACGTTAAGGAAACATTACATAAAAGTTGTAACTTTGGTGGAGACATGAAAGAAATAAGGGGAAGATAGAAAATTACAACCCTGGGGATTAATCATTAAGAATGATCAGTTTTGAGGGATGGAGTACTAGAAGTAAGGAACTACAAGGAGGTCAGTATTAGTAGATTGCATATTACTAGATTGTATGGGATTAAGGGATAACAAGACTGAAAATATAGGAAGGGGACAGGTCATAAATTGCGTTACACAGCAAAAAAGAGGAACTTTTTCTTGGAGCTGATAGGATGACAGTGGAGAATACTGATATGTATATATGACATATCCTGACCAGTGCTTAAGGAAGATAAAGTTGAATATAATATATTTTGATGTAGGGAAATACTCAAAGAGAGGCAAGGAAGCCAAAAAATTGCCCCAAAACCAAAAACAAACATAGGAAGGGATTACAATAGTCTAATAATAATTAATTTTAGTAGGCCAGTTTTGCCACAGTGAGGTGACAGGAATGTATGCCAAGATGGTAGTGTCAGAAGTGAGAAGGGGACATACATGAGAGATGTGGAAGTAGGCTAATTCTAATAAACCGAAACTGAATACTTCCTGTTGTTAAGCTTTCAATAGAATGCTTTGGTGGTAGAGTGGAGGTTCAGTCTTGGATCCTAAGGAGAGACAGTTACTGGGAGCATGTAAACTCTTCTCATATAAAGTTGTAGACCTGGCTTCAACTAGTGTATCACCAAAATAATATTCATAGCATCTAGGACAACTATGAATACGCCAGTGTATTTCTGAATTGCGGAGTTTCACAAACTCTCCATATGGAAAGCAGAAAAAGGAAAAAAAAATCATTTATTCAGACACCAGAAAGACAAATCTCAATACCAGAAAGACAAATTCATCATAGTAACCAAGACTTGCTTTCTGAGTGTATATCCTCTACTCCTCCATTTATATCATGTTTTCAAGAGTCTTGTCATATTGAATTGCATTAGAACTAATGGAGGAATTTGCTTTACAATTTTTTTACAACTCATATTTTCTGACAAAGTTGCATAAATACAATACCAAATATAAAGACCATACATTTTAATCTGATTAAAATCCACTATTCCATTTAATGTTCAAAATGGATTCTCCACTCCATCTGACTGCTTCTCCAGCAGTTAAATCTTTTACAACTCAAGATTTCTTAATGCACATATTGCATTGGGCATTAGAGTGTTCTTCAGTTTATATACCATATATTCATATATCATATATCCATAGCATAAATAACAATCTGTATAATTTTAAAGACCTCTGAGAAATTATCAAGGCATATTTGAACACAGTGAGTTTACAGTAACTGAGAATTATATAAGAGTTCAGAATATATGCTAAGCATCTTTGATAGATATTCTGATCAAAATTCATATTAGGTCATTAGATACAGATTACAATATATTCATAATTTCACATCCTCTTTGGTTTTTTATTGTAAGGGTTCCATTAATTCTGTATAGAGGACCCACCACAAATACTGGAAGATATTCTCTTTCAGTATTTTCAATATTTTGAGGTGTCATTTAAACACTTAGGTGCTTCATCTATTATTACTCATTCTCCCCAGAAATCTGCATCGTATTATTTGTCAAACATGTTTTTATAATGTCTTTTATGCAACTATTTTCCTAAAAATTTCAATATTAGCAATATGTTGTAGCCTACTCACACTCACTGTGTCTCTCCTCATTGTCCTTTGAGTCTCTTGCAATTTTGATTCTTCTGAGATAATGGTGTTCCATGACGTATTTCCAAAAGTCAAGGTGGAGAAACACAGTGAATCTCTTCATCTGCCATCAGAGTACCACTAAAGGAACATTTTCATGAATACTAAAAAATTAATAGAAAAAATTGTTTAATATTTAGAGTCATTTAAAGAACCATAGAGTTCTGTAAGTCTGATCTAATCTGCTCTATTCATTCTATTAATTGATATCAAATCAGTGATTAACTAGAATGATTTTTCAAAATATGTATTCTGGTGGGCTGTAATTTAAGTGGCATATAACGTTTTTTCAGTGGAATTGTTTAATTTGTTTTATTTTTCCTTCACAGTTTGTTCAGCAAGACTCATTGAGGAGTCTCTCAAGTATCTATTCAATTAGCAAAATGTCAAATATAGTATGTATGCTTATCAGTTACAGGAAATCCTAAATAATTTACATTCGTGTTTTTTGTAGAATCCATTTCATAAAACTGATACGCATAAGTGGCTTGTTCTATACTCTTTTCATGTTGAAATCAGGGGATAATTGAACAAAATTCCCTCTGTGATTAAATATATCAAGAATATTTTTATAATATTAATAGAAGAAAGACAGCGTGGTATAGTAAATAATAAGCCATCCATAAAGCTAATAAGGTCTCAGTTAAGTACTACCTGAAATACAAACTGTGTGACACTGAGTAAGTCACTCAGTCTCAGTATTCTGGGAGGTTTTTAGATTATAAATTGCTGGGAAAATACTGAACTGCACTTGTACAGAGAGGTTTCTCGTTTGGAGGTTCTTGTAATAATGAAATCACAAGTCCAGTCTCTTCCCTTAATATAAATAGTCACAGGCAAAGAAGTTTTGAGTAAACTATATGTAAAATATTAAATAAGTAAAATACTTTCATCTTTTTAAACATTGTTTAGTTTGAATTGAATAAATGGTACAATCTTCTTTTCCACTAGTGAAGTTATGCCGGCAGGGCTAAGATATATTTATCAATTGTTTTGTGTTGACCTCATTCTTTATCTCTACATCTTATTTTATACCAACTTTCTTGCCCATTTTCTCTGACTTCTTTTCCCTTCTTTTAACTAAATCACTTGGTTTGTTTTAACGTTTCATGTTCAGAGTTTCATGTGAAATGAAATGATGTCATATTCTACTTAGAGACTGAAAATTCAAATTAGAATATTGTGCTCTACTTTACTTCAGAGAAGAAAGTTACAAAGTGTGTTTCTATACAAGCAATTTGTACTTTTTATGGGATAAAATAGTAACTTCACCAAGATTATTTATTATCAAACTTGAGTAATATTTTAGATGTTGACCTAAGAATGTCATTTGATGAGAAGAGGTGGTAGCTTCCTTGTTATAATGAAGACAAAACGAGAAAACAACATAAGGAAACACAATATTTCACAACTGGAACAGCTGTTTGCTAAAGGAAATATGTTATGTACCAGGGTAATGAAATTATCCTGAATGAAGTTACAGCTTAAGGATTTGTATCCCATGATGAATGAAAGATAAATTCAAATATAAAATGTTCCCATTATGTTGAAAGAATGAAGAAAAATAATAATACCACCAATCCTTTTAGCTTAACTCCTAGGAAGAATTTTTTCCTTCTACTTTTTCCTTCCAAATAGAATAAAATTTATTCTGAGTTGTATCCAATAGTAAAAAACACAGCTTTCTTTTAGATCTCATTTTAATTTTAAATTAATCAATTAATTTAAATCATTTAGCTCTGCCTAGAAATTTCTTGTTTAATTGGATTAATAAAGTGGTAGATTAACAGAATACTTCAGAAAAAGTGCCATTGGGTTTCATCAAAGTATTTGACAAATTTTATCATAGTGCCCTTATGGGTAAAATGGAAATATAGATTAACTGATAGCAAAATTCACTAGTTTTATAATCAGTTGAATATATATCCTAAAAGTATATTAATTGAAGAATAGAAATCAAGTTGAGGGACAGTATTCAAGGGCTTGTATTATCTTTAATATTGTTTGTTTATTAGTGTTTTTAATTTTTTGTATAAACAGGTGCAATAATTATTGAATTTGCATATGATAAATATGTATGAGTGCTCAATCTGTTAGATTGTAAAATTAGTATTAATTAATTAACTCAACATTTTGAAACAATGAACAATATCTATGAAAACAACTAATGAGTATTTGGAAATTCTTTAATGTAGTATTTAAAAATAAATTTCAGAACCAGGAAGAAAGGACTAAGAATAATTGATATACACATACGGCATACACTGCATATGTGAGCATATATGTAAAAAGTCATTAATATTAGTGTAAGACAATTAGCAATGTCCCAGGGTGCAATGGATGATATTTTTGTCCTCAGTGTTTTATGGACCTTTAAGTGCTCCAACACCTGCTTCGTGGCATTGGTGTAAGTTGTTCTCATTCACCTATTCCACTGGGGAGCTCTTCATATGCTTGGGGTTGACATTCTCCTAACTCACCAATAGGCTTGAGATTTGTGGTTATACTCTCCAATTGGTATAGTCTATTTACTAAGATGGTTTACTAGGGTATGACCACTACACATCTTACAGCTTCTTGGAGCCACAGGTGAGAACTGGACACAAAAGTGGACACAAAAATGAGCCACTGTGAAAAGGGTTTGACAAGTCCTCATGCAAGAACTGCTGTTTTTCCCTGAGGAATCCATAATTTTGAAGAGAGAATGAGGCTGATACATTTGGAGAACTCTGCTTCACTGAAACCTAATTCACATGTGAGGTGAGGTGTCACCGTGTGTTGTCATGGATTCTCTTTGAAAATAAAGGATAAACAGCAACAACCACAAAAGTACAGAAATATAAGGGAGGTTAGTTGATTATTGGTTTGTTGGTTAGTTATTTGGTGTGGTCCTTCATAATCAAAGAGAATCAAAATGATATCATTATTTCAGGGTCAAGGTACAGTTTGACCAACTGTGGTTGATCTGACCAATAAGAAGTTGGAAGGCACAAATAGGACATATACATATACATATAAATATATACATATAAACTTGGAATAAAAATGTCTCTAAATTTGTATATCTCATGTTTATTTTGAGCTGCCCCAATTTTGCTTTGCTCATAGAGCATAATGCCTTCTTTGATGCAGGAATATCATGCTGGATGATCCTGTGCCAGTCTCCTCTATCTTACAATCAATTCAAAGTTTTTCAGAGAGACCTTGAGAGTGTCCTTCTATACTTCTTCTGAACTCCATGTGAGTAACTGCCTTGTGTCAGCTTTACATAAAATAGTTTTTAAGGCAAACATACATTGAGCTTTTAAACCAGGTGAACAGACCATCAGAATTGTGCTCTATTCAGTTATTTTTTAATGCTTGACACTGCAGCTTGAGGAGGCACCTCAGTGTCTGGTACCTTATCTTGCCATGTAATCTTCAGAATCTTACTACAACAAGTCAAATTGAAGCAATTCATTTTCCTGTCGTGCATGACGCTACTATACTGTACATGTTTTATTGGAGTACAACAATGATATCAACACAACAGTTCTGTGGCTTTCCAGTTTGGTAGGAAGCCTAATAAATCTCCTCTCCAACACTTTCCTTTGGAGCCTCCCAACATCGAAGCAGCTCTAACAATACATGCATCAATCTCAACATTTATGTGGACATCCTTGGAAAACACATTGCCAAGGTAAGTGAACTTATCCACAGCATTCAGTATTTCTCCACTTGATGTTCTGCAATGTGAACGGTATTATCAATGGTTCCACATGTGAATGGTATTGTGCTGGCTGGTGGAGAATCTCTGTTTTCTTGGTCTTAATGGTCAGGCCAAAATGAGCATAAGTGGCAGACAAATGATCCATCTTCAGTTGCATCTCAGCCTCAGAGGCTGCAGTGAGTGCACAATCATCTTCAAACAAAAAAATTGTACACAAACTCTCTCTCTCTGTGTCTCTCTGTCTGTCTCTGTCTGTCTCTCTCTGTCTCTGTCTCTCTGTCTCTGTCTCTCTGTCTCTGTCTCTCTCTGTCTCTGTCTCTGTCTCTCTCTCTCTCTCTCTCTCTCTCTCTCTCTCTCTCTCTCTCACCCCCTCCTCTCTACTTAATTTTGGTTTGTACTTTTTTCTAGTGAAATAATTTACCATCAGTGTGTTAACTGACCTTGAGGTTATTCCCTTCTCTTTGAAGAAGTCTGACATCACCGAAAACATCATGCTAAAAAATAATGAGAGTAAGCACACAGACCAGTTTCCCTCCGTTAATGACTAAGAAAGCATAAAAATATTGCCATTATCCAGAATTTATGCAAGCATGACATCATGGAATTGGCATAGAATATTGATGAACTTCTCCAGGCAACCATATCTTTTCATGATCATCCGCAATTCACACTACTGACAGAATCAAAACACTTGGTCATATTGGTGAATGTTGTGTATAAACTTTTGTTTTGCACATAACGTTACTCCTAGAGTTGTCAGGCAGTGAACATCATTTCTTCACCCTTTCTGAAGCCACACCGACTCAGATAGATGACCATTTTCCAGGTGAAGGATCATCCCATTAAGGAGGACTGTGGGAAGAATCTTGCAGCAATGACTAATATGAACATCCCCTGTGATTGTCACAGGATGACCAATTGCCTTACCCTTTATAGAGTTGGCAATGGAAGCGCTCTAGAAATTTTCAGTCAGTTTTGTTTGAGTGGTTGATCCCTCTCCCTTGCAAGCCTCTGTTGGAATAGAATCAATACCAGACACTTTGCCACATGAGAGGATTCTAATGTCATTCAAAACCACTTTTTTCATTTGGAAGTTTGGCTACAGAGGGATTGATTTCAACCTGATGTGTATGGTCAACAGCTTTAGCATAGATAGATGATAGTCTGTTGAGAACATTATGGAAGTTTTTAACCCATATATCCAGAATCATGTCCTTATCAATATGGCTCCATCATCGCTCAGTCATTGAGATTAGACCATAAGTCTTTGGCTCATAAATAGACTTAAGGGGAACATAAAAGTGCTTTGGATTGTTGCTATCAGTGTAAAACTGAATTTCATCTCTGTTCTTATTGAACCAACAATACTGCATCTCTCTAAGTTTCAATTGTACATTTCTTTTGTGGGATTAAATACTGAATTCTTAGAGACAGATGAACTATCCTTCTGATGCAACCTCTAAAGTTCTCATTTTTCATTTAGTAACTTCAGAATTTTCCTGTTTTATTCAAACCAAGACAGGTGTTTGTGAGAGTTCTAGTCTTGATGAGTAATTAAAGTATTGTATACCAAATCTCTGAAAGCTGCTCACTCATTTTATGTTCCATTGTTGCCAATTATAAACTGGCTCCATTTTCTGTCTAAGTTAGCAATAAGCACAGAGACATACTCTATTCTGTGGACATTATAGGTTGTGCTCTTCGCTTGTCTTTGAAGAAGACAACATTAGAGAAATACTGACGTGACTTGCATTTGGTTTTGTTTTGAGTGAGGGATGGCTGTGCAAGGTCATCAACTTTATTTTCTCCTCCTGAGCCATCTTGGTTCAGTCATCAGATGTTTCATCCAGATGGCTGTTGACATTAAGACTTTGGTAGTTGTTTTGCCTTGGGGCTGTGACTTTTGTTGAATGAAAATATTTATCATGAAAGAGGATAAATCTGTGATTGATTGTCCAGCACTCTATACCACACATCACCTTCATTCTCACTTCCTGAATATCTCTTCTGCTTACAGTGATATAGTCTATTAAATGTCAGTGTTTGCTGTGAGGGTGTGTCCATGAAGTTTTATTGTGTTTGGGCAAATTGAAGATAGTTTTGGTAATGAGGTCATGAGATACACAAGTCTCCAGTAGTAAGTCATCAATACTATTGCTGTTTCTTACTCTATTTCTCCCCAGAAATCCCTACCTTATCTGACAATCTGTGCCTACTCTGGCATTAAAATCACCCACAAGTACAAGCTTGACATCTTGTGGCACATGGGTGATGAGAGTCTCCAGTCATAAAATTTATCTTTGACCTCATCAGGTTTCATCATGATGGGAGCATACAACATACTACTTTTCTTCAAGTGGCAAAGATATTTTCATGAGTCTGTTCACTCCTTTTGGTAGGCGTACAGACTTGTTGACTAGATAAGGTGTGATTATAAAACATATACAAACTTCAAGGAAGGCCCCCTTCACTGTAGGCAATCCAGAAAAAATGTGCTCAGAAATCCATAAACTATGGTTATCAGCATTCCCATGACTCCCTATATATTCCTAGTTAACTATATTGCCATTATAAATGTATGTTATATGCTTGATTTTTTTAAGTTGTTAATGCTCAATCAAGATTGTAATTTCATTGGTCTGAATACCTCCTTTACTGACATCATTTCCTTATTAGATTTTTAATCTAGTCAAGTATTCTCTTTAGCCTTTATTTGTATTCCCAGTGCTTAGCACATTACCTGGGTTCTAATGGGCTCTTCATAAGTGCTTAATGAGTGAGTGATATAAATCACAAATATTTTATTAATAGAATAAATGGACTTGGGGAGTTGTGGCAACTATATCTGTCTGAGGTCCAATTTTGCCTCAGACTGTTATTAGTTGTGTGATATGTAGCTATTCACTTAATTTCAATCTTATTATTTCTTTTTCTATAGAAGGGGATAATTAATGCACCTACCTCACAGTACTGTTGTATCAAGTGATAAAGTGCCTTGCAAATTTTAAAGGATAGCATAACAACTATCTGAGACTTGAAAGGGTAGAAATGGACCAGATGTATACAAATTGCAAGAAGACATTTATAGTGAGCATTTGGAGTATTAGCAAGACCATTTAGGCAGCTAAATAGAGAATAGCCTGAAGAAGAGAGAGACTTGTAGTAGGCAAAACAATCACAGTCTGGTTGCAATGACTGGGGTCAGTAGAGAGGACAGGATTAGATAAAATGTTCAACAGTATAATAATGATGATTGAATTAATGGGAGTTTATTAAATTATCAAGTGATAAAGTAAAGAGGGAGAAAAGAAGATTCAGGAAGAGACCTCTGGAACACCAATGATTAGTAGATATGACTTGGATAAAGATCCATCAAAGCTGAGGAAAGAGCAGCAGTTTGGTAGGATAATCAGGAAGTAAGAGAGTTACAAAAGCCTAGAAAGAAAACAGAATCAAGAAGTGGGTGATTGTTAGTGCCAAATGATGCAGAGAGGTCAAGAAGAATGAAGATTGGGAAAATGCCATTAGATTCGTCAGTTAAGAGATCATTAGTAATTTTGGTAAAAGCAGTTTTATTTGAGTGATGTTGGAAGTCAGACTAGAGAGTGAAGAAAAAATGTGAGAAGAAAAGAATAAGTGCCATCTAATAATAAACAACTTTCTTGAGCTTAACAACTAAATAGAAGATATGGTATTAAACCTAGGAGGAATGGATGGATTAGGTAAATATTTGGAAGGCAGGGGGAGACATTGGCTTCATTTTGAGTAGTAGACAAGCAGTTAGTAGATGAAGAGATTTTAAAAATACAGAAGGCAACCTATTGGATAAAATTGAATGGAATTGGGTCTGTTGTGCACATAGAGAGGCTTTCCTTGGTAAAGAGAAGGATCAATTTGTTATATAACTCACACGTAGTTAGGATAATCTTTTTAGAGGCTAGGAAAGCTGTCAAAATTGCAAATTCTTACATTTGAAACTTGTAACATATATATCATATATAACATATATATACCAAATGCTTTACTTTCTAAGAAGGAGTATGGGAAGGATGGAGGGAGAAAATCTGGAACTCAAACTTTCATTAAAACTAATGTTAAAATATTTACATGTATTTAAAAAATAAAATAGTAGAAAAATTTAGAAGACAAAAGAAATTGTAGTCCCTTATGGGTCTCTGACCCAAAAGCTTTGAAATTTCATTGTTGAATATTTAAGTTATGAAAAAATAAAAAAAGACATGGACAAATGAAAAATTTAAATTTAATGCACATGCTTCTATGAAAATATTAAATACTGTTCTTTATAATCTAACACACATTCCATATATATTTGTGTGTGTGCGTGTGTGTATAATATTCAAATTATACTTTCTACAACTACTAAAAGGTCTGATAAAGGCAATTCATGATTCACTTAAAGTCTGAACTTGAACTGCTTTCAACTCACAGAAATCCAGGAATCTTAAAAAAAGAAGTTGAAGATTTGATAATTTGGTAATTGCCCTAAAGGTACTTACCGTTTCTTTGGTGAATAAAAGCATATATACACGCAATAAGGAAAGCGTAATTTCAAAGTCAAAACACAATAATCATACCTGAATAGTGGGGCATTTTAGGTACTTTTACACAGGAAAAGGAATATTTGCTTTTTTTGAATCAATAAAAATGTTAATTTTTATTATCAATTTATTTGCTTTCAGTTTTCTACAATTCTCTATTCCTTAGGTTGTCTCCTCCTATTTCCCCAAGACAGTATGCATGGTTATATGGATTCTACACATACATACTTATTAAACACATTTCCACATGTCATGTTGCATAGAAAAATTAAAATAAAAGGGAGAGACCTTAAGGAAAACCAAATCAAAGCAAAACATAACACAAGAGAAAATATTCTTTCATTCTGCATTACTATTCCATACTTCTTTCTCTGGATGTGGATGGCATTTTGCCTCAAAAGTTCTTTGGGAATATTGTAGGTCTTTGAATAGTTGTGAAGGGCTAAGGTTACCAGAAACATTTTGCACACCATGATTGTTGCTGTGTGTACAATGTTCTCCTGCTTCTGCTCCTTTCACTCAACATCAGTTCATGTAAGTCCTTTCAGGCCTCTTTGAATTTTTCCTGTTCATAATTTTTTGTAGCATAAGAGTTTTCCATTACATTCATATACCACAACTTATTCAGTTATTCCCCAAATGGTGACTATCCTCTCAATTTCCAGTTCTTGGACACCACAAAAGAGCTACTATAAATATTTTTATACATGTGGAACCTTTTCCATTTTTATGATCTCTTTCAGATACAGTCCTAGAAGTGATATTGCTGGGTCAAAGGGTATGCATATTTTTGTAGCCTTTTGGGCATAGTTTCAAATTGCTCTCCAGGATGGTTGGATCAGCTCACAGCTCCAACAAAAATGAATTAGTGTTCCAACTCTCCTACATCTTCTCCAACATTTATCAGCTTCCTGTTTAACTATATTAGCCAATCTGATAGGTATGATGTGGTACCTCATCTTGTTTTGATTTGCATCTCTCTAGTCATTAGTGATTTAGAGCATTTTTTCTTATGACTATAGATAACTTTAATTCCTTCCTCTGAAAATTACTTCATCATGTCCTTTGACCATGGATCAATTGGGGAATGGCTTTTATTCTTGTATATTTAACTCAGTTTTCTATATATTTTAGAAAGGAGGCCTTTATCATAGGTATTAATTGCCAAAATTCTTTCCTAGTTTTCTGCTTCCCTCCTAATCTTTGTTGCATTGGGCTTGTCTGTGCCAAATCTTTCCAATTTAATGTAATCAAAATTATCCATTTTGCTTCATAATGTTCTCTATCCCTTGCTGAGTCATAAATTTCTCCATTTTCCATAAATCTGACAAATACGCTATTTTTGCTCAGCTAATTTGTTTATAGTATCACTCTAGATCATCCATTCATTTGGACTGAATTCTTGTGTATAATGTCAGGCATTGGTCTATGCCAAGTTTCTACCACATTGTAATCTGGTTTTCCCAGTAATTTTTGTCAGACAGTGAGTTCTTATCACTGAAACTGATGTTCTCGGGTTTATCAAACCAGAGGGTAAAATAGTCATTAAAAAGAACCCACCAATTACCTCCTGAAAGTGCTATTAAATTGAAAAGAAAAATGGATATTGTAGCCACATTCCAGAATTATTAAGTCAAGGGGAAAATAATACAAGAACCCAAAAATAAACAACTGAAATCAGGCAACCACAGTGAAGATTATGAAAGATTTTGCAGCTTCTACATCAAAAGATCAGAGGGCTCGGAATATGAAATTCCTGAAGGGAAAGGAGCTTAAGTTACAAACAATGACCAATTACCCAGCAAAACTGAGCATAGTCTTTAACTGAGAAGACATTCAATGAAATAGTGGATTTCAGACTTTTCTGATGAAAAAAACCAGAACACAATGGAAAATTTGATCTTCAAATACAAGACTCAAGAGAGGCATAAAAAAGCAAAAGGAAAGAAAGAAATATATTCAATGAAGGCAAATTTTTGACATCCTTATATTGGAAGATGACACCTTTAACACTTTAAAACTGTATCTTTATTAAAGATATTTACAAGCGATATACTGGACAGAAGACATGGCTATAAATTGAATTTGATGTGATGTTAAAGCTAAGAAAGCTGTGAAAAGGTATGGCACTGGAAGAATAGAAAAGAAAGAGACAGAAACGGGTAAATTGAATTACATAAAGGGGTAAAAAATCATATTACAATAGAGGGAAAGAAGGGAGGGAGATGACCATTGTTTGAACCTTATTCTCAACAGATTTGACTCAAGGAGGAAATAATATACTCACGTAAAGAAATATAACTTGCCCTATGGGCATTAGGAGGGGAAAGGGAAAAAAGGAAGTTGTGGATAGAAGGAAGGGAAGAAGTAAGGCGAAAAAGAGAGAAAAGGAAGGGGGGCTGATGGAAAGGAGGTCGAATGGAGGGAGGGAGTGATCAAAATGATAACTCCCGTGTGGAAGGAAGAGGAAAAAAGAGAAATAAAAGCATGGGGGGGGGGATAGAAAGGAAAGAAAAACACAGATGGTAATCGTATTTGTGAATGTGAATGGGATGAACTCTCCCATAAAATGGAATTGGATAAAAGAATTGATTAAAAATTGTATTCATGCAATACATTGTTTATAAGTAAAACATTTGAAACACAGGTGTACACATAGAGTACAAGTAAAAGAATGAAGAAGAACATATTATTCTTCAACTGAAATAAAAAAAGTAGGGGGAACAATCCTAATCTGAGACAAAGCAAAAGCAAAAATTGATTAAATCAAAAGAGATGAGAAAGGAAACTATATCCTGCTAAAAGGCACCATAAGTAATGAAATAACATCATAACTAAATATATAGGTACCAGTTGGTATAGCATTGAAATTCTTAGAAGAGAAGCAAAGAGAGTTACAGGAAGAAATAGACAATAAAGTATACCAGTCGGAGATCACAATCGCTCCCTCTCAGAACTAGGTAAATCCAACCACAAATTAAGCAAGAAAGAAATTAAGGAGGTGAATAGAATTTTAGAAAATTTAGATAGAATAAACTTCTGGAAAAAATTGAAGGGTGATAGAAAGGAATATACATTTTTCTTAAAGGTACATGGCAGCTACACAAAAAATTGACAATACATTAAAGTACAATCCAATACAAAAACACACACATATTAAAAGCATACTTTTCAAATCATAATGCAATGAAAATTACAGGTAATTAAGATCTGTGGAAAGAGAGATTAAAAATTAATTGGAAGCTAAATAATCTAATTCTAAAGAATAAGTAGGTCAAACAGGAAATCATAGAAACAATCAATAAATTCAATCAAGAGAGTAGCAATATGAGGCCCAACCCAAGAGGGTGGAGTAACAACACAGATTTTCTAGAACTCTTCCTCCAAACCCAGGTTTGGATTGAATTGAATTGAATAAAATTGAATCTAAATAAATTCTAGAGCTATAGAATCAACAGAATGATAGAGTGAAGCAAGTCTCCACCCCAAGACTCCCTGGAAGGTTGCTGGGAAGTGTCTATTGTGCTATTCTAGGAGCAGAGTATAGTTAAGCATTGGTTGTGTTGGCACAGAAGGAACCTGAGCAGGCCTAGGTAGAATGAATTTCTCAAACATTTGGTGGGTTGCAGACTTCATGACTCCAAAACACCAAGGATAAATTGGAAGGTCAGTGAAAATAAAAAAGACCTGTGGGATCTGTGTGAGAAAGTACAATAGTCTGGTCACAACCCAGGGCAGCAGAGCGGGGAGAGGATGGAGGAACCCTTGGTAGCCACAGCAGCAACAGTGTAAGCTGCAGCCACGTTTTCTGGAGCTCTAGGCCCATAGATTGTGGCGGGGATAGAGTGGTTGAGAGTACACCCCTCATCCCCACTGGAAGCAGATTACTACCTCGACAAAGAGCTCAAAAGTTAAGTAAATGGATGGGGAAATGAGGAAAAACAAGAAAAGAATGAGACTATAGAATACTACTTTGGTGACAAGGCAGACCAAAATATGCAAACAGAAAACAAAAAAAAAAAAACATACCTCCTAACTCAAAAATCTCCAAGAAAAATATTAATTCTTCTCAGGCCATGTAAAACCTCAAAATGGATTTTGATTATCAAGTAAGAGAAGTAGAGCAAAAATTGGGAAGAGAAAAGAGAGTGATGGAAGAAAATGAAGAAAAATGAGTCAACTGCTTGCTAAAGGAGACCCAAAAAATCCTAAAGAAAATAACACTTTAAAAAATAGACAAATATCAAAAGAGACCCAAAAATCCAATGAGGAGGAGAATGAACTAAAAATTTTAATAAAAATCAAGAAATTATAAAACAAAACCAAACGAATGAAAAAAAGGAGACAATGTGAAATATTACATTGGAAAACCAACTGGCCTTATTGGACTACCTGAAAGCCATGATCCAAAAAAGAGTCTATACTTGATGTTTCAAGAAGTTATCAAAGAAAACTGTCCTGATGCTGTAGGACTAGACGGTGAGAAAAATATTGAAAGAATCCACCAATTGCCTCTTGAAAGAGATTAACAAACGAAAACTCCTAGGAAGGTTGTAACAAAACTACAGAGTTCCCAGTTTAAGGAGAAAATATTGCAAGCATCCAAGAAGAAACCACTGGAGTATTGTGGAAATACAATCAGGATAACACAAGATCTAGCACCTTCTACATTAAAGGATTGAAGGAGTTGGAATATGATATTCCAGAGGTCAAAAGAGGAAGGATAAAAATCAACGATCACCTACACAGCAAAACTGAGCATAATACTTGAGGGGAAGAAATGGTAATTCAATGAAATACAGGATTTTCAAGGATTCTTGATGAAAAGACCAGAGCTGAATAGAAAATTTGATTTTCAAACAGAAGAGTCATGAGAAGCATGATAAGATAAATGGGAAATAGAAATTTTCAGGGACTGACTACAGGAAAAGATAATATTTTTTCATACATGTATGGACTCTTTTCTCTAACATTCGCTGAGCATTCAGCTTAACCTAAGTTTCAAATTGAGCAACATTTGTCAAAATGAATATAAAAAATAGTCATCAGTAATACTGATATTTTTAGTTTCATGAATTAATTTGCAATTAGGGGCTTCTTTAAACTTAAATAATTCATATACATATATATACATATACACACATGTACATATATACACACATACATACAAATAGTGTATAGTTTATATAAGTATATATATATAGTGTTTGTGTATATACATACATATACAGGTGTACATATGTGTGATTATATGTGCATATATATTGTGTTATTATGCCTCACAGGAACTGAGGTGGAAAAAGCCTATGTAAATTCAACATGGATATTCTAATATATTAGGAAGCCTAGTGAAAGAGTTTTATGAAGTTATCCCACAAATATAGCCCATATATCCAAGAATATGTATCTCAAGAGAGAATGAAAGTAGTGAGTTCTATAGAAATTTTAAGACTTCTAGTAAATTTTACTTTATTTTTAATGACTTCCCTCTTGTACACACACACACACACACACACACACACACACACACACACACACTTACGTACCAGGAGATCACAAGGTCATTTTTCAGTTTTGATGCCTTCAATCCACTCTTTCTAAAGAAGCTAGAGAAAGGTTAGAGGAGGAAATAGTGTAGACTGAGATCAGCTTAAAGACAAACTATAAAGAGACTATACGGTATCTATTCTCTACATTTCCATGAAAATATTTCCTTTCGTGACCATAACGATATTAAAATATGCTTGCTTCTCTACAAAAGTAAGGATGACGTTCTATATTTCCGTTTATATTTCAAATTAGATAAAACATCATGAGGGGAGAATATGCACACACTAATAAGCCATACCATTTAATAACCTATGACTCTATATTCCATTAATTTTTATCACTTCATCTCTCAAATACCTCCACACTTAGACAATCATATTATTTCACATAAAGCTGAGTGGATGAATAAAATAACTTATCTTGCCCAAAGTGTCATGATAATAAACTTATGTGGAGTAAAAATTTCTATGAACAATATTACAGAATGATCAAAGGCTGATTTAAAGGAAAAACAGCAATAGTTTTAATGTTTGCACAGCAATATATACATATATGTGCACACACACATATATATAGACATACATTTGTATATATGATCAGTATGTTGAATTACATATTTTTATTTGATGTATATTCCCTGAAGTATCTTCAGCTTGAGAAAGAGCTCACGAGAAACTATGAAAAAAGGGGGACAATCTTACTCACTCTTTTTTATTATTTCTTTGAATCATATGTGAATGAAAAACAAAAAAAAACAAAAACTCGATAAGATGCTGTAATAATGGCTTAGCAAACCTAAATGTAACGTCTCTGATAAGTGTGCATTGAACGAAAGGAATAAAAAACCACCTGTTGCTTAAATAGAGATCAGTGACAGTAAGCAATCAATCCCTGCATAAATCCTCAAAACCCTTGCAAAATTTATAGCAATCTCCTGAAAACAAAAGTTTCAATCATCTTTTTCATCCTTGATTATATGAAATATTACCAGTGAAGGCAATCTATTGTAAAACAGAGTTCCTTGTTATTTTCTATTTGGTTTAATTATCAGTATTCTAACAATATTTTTCTCCTTTTTATCAGAAATATATGTGTGTTTGTGTACACATATATATTATTTATACGACATTACATCTTTGTAAAATAGTATTTACATACTATGTAAAATAGTATTAGCTGGACTGAGCCTTTAGCTACCATTTATAATATTGTTTCAATGAATAAATGCATTCTGTGTTCTAAAGAAGGATGATTTTGTATTTTTTTTTGTTTTTTATTTTTATTTTTTTATTTTTTAATGTTTAACAATCACTGCCATACAATTGTGATTTTATCCCCCCCACCTACCCCCCACTCCCCCTTTCTCTCCCCACGACTGCATACAATTCTGTATTGATTCTACATATACTTTCCTATTGAGTATATTTTCACTATAGTCATGCTATGTAGTCAGACTAAGATAAATGAAAGAAATCGTATAACAAATCAGAACATGATACACAAACACATACACATACACAAACATGATGTGTTACATTATGTGAGTGACTTCCATATTTCTCTCTCTGAGTGTGGAAGGCATTTTGCCTTGAGAAACACCATTGGGATTTTTTTTTTTTTATAAGAAGTTCTTGTGTTATTACAAAAATTTAAGTCTCCCAGAAAAAACTCTCACACACTGTGGTCGTTGCTGTGCATAAAGTTCTCCTGGTTCTGCTCCTTTCACTCAGCATCAGGTCATATAAGTCCTTCCAGGCCTCTCTGAAGTCTTCTTGTTCATCATTTCTTATGGCGCAATAGTACTCCATTACATTCATATACCATAATTTATTCAGCCATTCCTCAATTGATGGACATCCCCTTGACTTCCAGTTTTTGGCAACTACATAGAGTGCTGCTATAAATATTTTTGTACATGTGGGACCCTTTCCCATTTTTATAATCTCTTGGGGATATAGTCCTAGTAGCGATATTGCTGGGTCAAAGGGTATGCACATTTTTGTAGCCCTTTGGGCATAGTTCCAAATTGCTCTCCAGAATGGTTGGATGCACTCGCAGCTCCACCAACATTGAAATAGTGTTCCAACTCTCCCACATCCTCTCCAGTATTTATCATTTTCTTGTTCTGTCATGTTTGCCAATCTTATAGGTGTGATGTGGTACCTCAGAGTTGTTTTGATTTGCATCTCTCTAACCAATAGTGATTTAGAGCATTTTTTCATATGATTATAGACAGCTTTAATTTCTTCTTCTGAAAATTGTCTGTTCATATCCTTTGACCATTTATCAATTGGGGAATGACTTGTATAATTATACATATGGGTCAGTTCTCTATATATTCTAGAAATGAGGCCTTTGTCCCCGAGTATAGCTGGAAAAATTCTTTCCCAGTTTACTACATCCCTCTGGATTTTGGTTGCATTGGGTTTGGTTGTGCAAAAACTTCTCAGTTTAATGTAATCAAAGTTATCCATTTTGCATTTCATAATGCTTTCTATCTCTCCTTTAGTAAAGAATTCTTCCCTTCTCCATAGATCTGATAAATACACTATTCCTTGCTTCTCAACTTTATTCATGGTATCAATCTTTATACCTAAATCATGTACCCATTTGTACTTTATTCTTGTGTACGGTGTCAGGTATGGGTCTATGCCTAATTTCCGCCACACTGTTATCCAGTTTTCCCAGCAATTTTTGTCAAACAATGAGTTCTTATTCCAGAAGCTGGGGTCCTTGGGTTTATCAAACAGAAGGTTGCTATATAGCTTGCCTACTGCATCTTGAGTGCCAAGTCTATTCCACTTGTCTACCTCTCTGTTTCTTAGCCAATACCAAGGGGTTTTGATAATTGCTGCTTTATAGTAGAGTTTGAGGTCTGGTAGCGCTAGGCTACCTTCCCAATCATTTCTTTTCATTAGTCCCTTTGATATTCTGGACCTTTTGTTTTTCCAAATGAATTTTGATATTATTTTATCCAGCTCTAGAAAGTAATTGTCTGATAGTTTAATTGGTATGGCACTAAATAAGTATATTAATTTGGGTAGCATTGTCATTTTTATTATATTAGCACGGCCTATCCATGAGCAACTAATGTTTTTCCACTTACTTAAATCTGACTTTATTTGTGCAAAAAGTGTCTTGTAATTGTGTTCATATAATCCCTGGGTTTGTTTTGGCGGGTAGACTCCTAAGTATTTTATACTGTCTACCCTAGCTTTAAATGGGATTTCTCTTTCTATCTTTTGCTGTTGGACTTTGTTGCTAATATATAGGAACGCAGAAGATTTGTGTGGGTTTATTTTGTAACCTGCAACTTTGCCAAAATTGTTTATTAATTCAAGTAATTTTTTACTTGAATCTCTGGGATTCTCTAGGTAAATCATCATATCATCTGCAAAGAGTGATAACTTAGTTTCTTCTTTGGCTATTCTTATTCCTTGAATATCTTTATCTTGTCTAATTGCTACAGCTAACATTTCGAGTACCATATTGAATAATAGTGGTGATAATGGACAACCTTGTTTCACCCCTGATCTTATTGGGAATGCATCTAGCTTATCCCCATTGCAAATAATGCTTGCTGAAGGTTTTAGATAGATACTGCTTATTATTTTATGGAAAGTTCCCTTCATTCCTACGTTTTCCAATGTTTTTAGTAGGAATGGATGTTGTATTTTGTCAAAAGCTTTTTCTGCATCTATTGAGATAATCATGTGTTTTTTGTTAGCTTTGTTGTTGATGTGATCGGTAATGCTAATAGTTTTCCTAATATTGAACCAGCCCTGTAGTCCTGGTATGAATCCTACCTGATCATAATGTATTAATCTCGTGATAAGATGCTGTATTCCTTTTGCTAAAATCTTATTTAAAATTTTTGCATCTATATTCATCAGGGAAATTTGTCTATAATTTTCCTTCTCTGTTTTGTCTCTTCCTGGTTTGGGTATCAAAACCATATTTGTATCATAAAAAGAATTTGGGAGGACTCCTTCTTCCCCGATTTTCAAAAATAGTCTATGTAGTATTGGAATTAACTGGTCTTTAAATGTTTGATAGAATTCACTTGTGAATCCATCAGGCCCAGGAGATTTTTTCCTAGGGAGTTCATTGATGGCTTGTTCAATTTCTTTTTCTGAGATGGGGTTGTTTAAGTATTGAACTTCCTCTTCTGTTAATCTGGGCAATTTGTATTTTTTAAAATATTCATCCATCTCATTTAGATTATCGAATTTGTGGGCATAAAGTTGGGCAAAGTAGTTTCTAATTATTGTTTTAATTTCCTTCTCATTGGAGGTGAGTTCACCCCTTTCATTTTTAATATTAGTAATTTTATTTTCTTCTTTCTTTTTTTTAATCAGATTGACCAAAGGTTTATCAATTTTATTAGTTTTTTCATAAAACCAACTATTGGTTTTATTTATTAATTCAATAGTTTTCTTAATTTCAATTTTATTAATCTCTCCTTTGGTTTTCATCATTTCTAATTTGGTATTTACTTGGGGATTTTCAATTTGTTCTTTTTCTAGCTTTTTCAACTGCAAGCCCAAGTCATTGATCTCCTCTTTCTCTATTTTATTTATGTAAGCATTCAAAGATATAAAACTTCCCCTAATAACTGCTTTTGCAGTATCCCATAAGTTTTGGTATGTTGTCTCACTATTGTCATTCTCTTGAATGAAATTGTTGATTGTTTCTATGATTTCTTCTTTAACCCAATCCTTCTTTAGAATTAGATTATTTAGTTTCCAATTGATTTTTGGTTTCTCTTTCCAATGGCCTTTTATTACATGTAATTTTTAATGCATTATGATCTGAAAAGGATGCATTGATTATCTCTACCTTTCTGCACTGGATTGTGAGATTTTTATGTCCTAGTACATGGTCAATTTTGTAAATGTTCCATGTACTGCTGAGAAAAAGGTATATTCCTTTCTATTCCCATTTAATTTTCTCCAAAGATCTATCATATCTACCTTATCCAGAGTTTTATTTACCTCCTTAACCTCTTTCTTGTTTATTTTGAGGTTGGATTTATCGAGTTCAGAGAGGGGGAGGTTGAGGTCCCCCACTAGGATAGTTTTGCTATCAATTTCTTCCTTCACCTCCCCCAACCTCTCCTCTGAGAATCTGGATGCTATACCACTTGGAGCATACATGTTTAGTAATGATATTGCTTCATTGTCTATGGTGCCTTTTAGCAGGATATAGTTTCCATCCTTATCCCTTTTGATTAGATCTATTTCTGCTTTTGCTTTGTCTGAGATTAGGATTGCTACTCCTGCCTTTCTTACATGAGCTGAAGCACAATATATTCTGCTCCATGCTTTGACCTTTATCCTATGTGTATCCCCCCATTTCAAATGTGTTTCTTGTAAGCAGCATATTGTTGGATTATGGCTTTTAATCCATTCTGCTATCCGTCTCCGTTTTATGGGAGAGTTCATTCCATTCACATTCACAGTTATGATTACAATCTGTGTATTTCCCTCCAACCTCTTTCCCACCATTTGTGCTTTTAGCTCTCCTGTCTCCCCTCCCCTCCTCAATAGTATTCACTTTTCTCTCCCTCCTCCTGTAGCATTCCCCTCCTTCTTTTAGCCCCCCTCCCTTTTACTCCCCTTTACTCTTATTGCTTCTTTCCTCCCTTTTAGCCACCCTCCCCTTTCTTCCCCCTTCCCCTCCTACTACCTTTAGAGCTAGTTAGGATTATCTACTTAAGATTATTGTTCCCTCCTTTGAACAAATCAGATGAGAGTACCTCTCAAACAATGCTCATCTCCCTCCCCTCCTTCCCTCTACTATAGTTTTGTACTTCTTCCTGTGATATAATTTGCCATTTTCTGCTTCCCCCTTTCCACACCTCCTATTACATTCCCTTCTCATACTTAAATCATATTTTTGACATGACATCATTTACTTTATGCCCATTCCCTCTACATATATCCCTTTTATCATAATAACTGCGAAGTTCTCAAGATTAACAGGTATCATCTTCCCTTATAGGGAGGTAAACAGTTTGCCCTAATTGAGTAGCAAGTTTTTGTTTTTGTTTTTTCCCCTCTGTTTACCTTTTTATGATTCTCTGGAGACTTGCATTTGAAGATCAAATTGTCTAGTGAGTTCTGGTGTTTTGGTCAGGAAGCTCTGGAAATCCCTTATTTCGTTGAATGAGTTTCTCCTTGCCTTAAACGTTATGCTGAACTTTGCTGGGTAGTTGATCCTTGGTTGAAGTCCCAACTCCTTTGCCTTATGGAATATTGGGTTCCAGTTCTTTCGATCTTTTATTGTAGAAGCTGCAAGGTCCTGTGTGATCCTGACTGTTTGTCCTTGATATTTGAATTGTTTCTTTCTGGCTGCTTGTAGTATTTTCTCCTTCATTTGATAGCTCTGGAATTTGGCAACTATATTTCTTGGGGTTTTGAGTTTGGGATCCCTTTCGGGAGGGGAACGGTGGATTCTTTTGATGACTATTTTGCCCTCTGAGTCTAGTACTTCTGGGCAGTTTTACTTGATGATTTCCTGGAAGATATTGTCCAGACTCTTTTCTTCATCATGGGTTTCTGGCAGGCCAATAATTCTTAAATTTTCTCTCCTGGATCTATTTTCCAGGTCAGTTGTTTTTCCAATTAAATATTTTACATTTTCTTCTATCTTTTCATTCTTTAGATTTTGTTTGACTGATTCTTGTTGCCTCATTTAGTCATTAGTTTCTACTTGCCCAATTCTAATCTTCATCGTATTGTTTTCTTCCGTTAGCTTTTGCATTTCCCTTTCCATCTGACCAATTTTTCCCTTTAAGGAGCTATTTTATCCATTTAATTTTTGTATTTCTTTTTCCATTCCACCAGTTTTCCCAGTTATGCTTTGGGTTTCCTTTTCCATCTGTTCAATTTTCCCAATTAGGTTTTGGGTTTCCTTTTCCATTTGATTAACTCTTCCTTTTAGGGAGTTATTCTCTCCAGTTAATTTTTGAACTTCCTTTTCTATTTCTTCAATTTTCTTTTTCAGAGTGATGTTCTCATCAGTGAATTCTTTTTTTATAATTTTTGAAATCATTGGCCAGTTTTTCTTTTATATCCTTCTTCAGACGTTCCATGTAATCTAGTTGTGCTTGCGAGAAATTCATAGTCCCATCTAAGGTTTCAGATGGAAGTACAGTCTCAGCTCTGATCTCTTTGGTGTTTGTGTTTTGGTCCTTATCCCCATAGAAAGATTCTATGGTTTTTTCACTTTTCGTCTGCTTTTTCCAATTCATGATGTTGGCTGAGTGTTGTAGCTTTTGGTTCTTTCAGTCAGAAGATACAGATCTTTTAAGTTGGGCTGCTGTGTGTCTAGGCTGAAAGCAGGCTTTGTTTTTTTTTGTTGTTGTTGTTGTTTCCCAGATCAACCCTGGGGTTATCTTATTAGGTGTGTGGAAGGGGTGGTCTGGTCTCAGGAGATCTCCTCACCTGACTTCAGGCTAAGGCAAGGTCAGGGGATGGTGATCCCAGCTTCCCTATTGTCTTCCCTTTTCCCCTGGAGGGCTGGGGTACGTCTAGAAGTTAATGCGTGTTCCCGCCCCTCCTGGGGCTTGTCTCCAGTCTCTGAGGCTTGCCTGGGTCTCAGTGCGAATTTTCTCTGCCCTGGGTCGTCTGTCCCTCCTGATCGCCTCCGCCACAGCAGGAAGAATTCCCCCTTGCCACTTTTCCAGCCTCTGGTGTTGTGAGACCACCCGCCCCCTTCTACTGTTCCCGCTGATCCAGGATTAATCTGGGGAAGAATTTTATGGTTCCCTCACGGTCATTAGGGGGGATGAGAGAGCACTTACTGATCATTCCGCCATCCCAACTCCTGGAAGTTCAAGTAGCTGACCCACCGAAGTCCAGTCTTCAGGCTGAAGGTTTTAAGGGCTGCTGCGCTGATATCTAGAGCTCAGCGGCTCTCATCAGCTCGGCCTGGCTTATCTCCTGCTCCGCTTGTCTTGCCTCCCACTCTCAGGCCCCTCAGGTCCCCTCCGCCCTGTCGCGCTGCACTGTGCACAGGGGTCTTACCCCCGCGGAACAGATCCCTCTCGTGGACCTTCCAGTCCAACCTGGGCTCTGAATCCGTCAAAGTCCGTCACCCACTGGATTCTATACCTCCAAAGTGTGGTCAGACTCTCCCCCCAGAGATATCCAGAGGAGTTTTTCCAGGAGCTTGGGTGAGTCGTTGCTTTCACTTCCCCATCTTGGCTCCGCCCCTGATTTTGTATTGTAATGTATTTGTAAATATGGGATTTTTTTGATACTGTCTATTGTTCTGACAGGCACTGCTTAAGGCTGAAAAGTCAAATAGCAAGATTACTCACTTTTAGCACTACTATCTTTTGTTCAGGAGACGAAATTGGATAAATTTCAACATTAGTAAAAAATTTGACATTTATAGTATACTTTCAAACATAATTTTTAGATATAAATTCTGGGGAAGACAGGGACTGCACATTAAGTCTGGGCAATGTTTAGAACAATTAGAAGAATAAACCTGCTTTGCATTTCCTGCCTTAACGATTCCTATGAACTAATTTTCTTAGAGGAGATGATTCTAAAGTTTAGCTAGATAAAAAAAAAAACAAAAACATAACATGTTTTCCATTATTTAATACTACAGACAGCAGTGTATGTAGTGGTGTATATATGCTTGAAAAGTATGGTCCTCTACATAATCCTCTCATCTTTTTTGGCCCTCTTGTGCCATAAAATTAAGCAAATATTTAAGGACCTTTTATTTACAGAACACTCTGAAAATCAATGAAGGTTATAGATTATCATATAAAACTGTGGCCGGACTTTATACGACCTAGAGAAAAATGGATATACACACGTATATAACTCTAAGGAAATAATGGCTTAAGTACTAGTGATTACTAAGAAATAGTTTTCCACCAAAGGAAAAGAGAAAAAAGTTTCCAAATCAAGGGACATTTTGTTCAGAGCACTAAAGTATGAGGTATGAATTCAAAATGTGTAAAAGAATATTCTAGATATAGAAAATGGCATAAACAAAAGACATAGAAATAAGGGAATGGAGAAGCTCTTCAAGTAGAGAGCTATTTTGTTTGAATGAAGGATAGTGTATATGATGCTGAGTAGTATACTATAAGCCTGGGATAAGACCTTACCAGAATTTTCAGAAATATGAATTCTAGGGCAAATTAAATAGAAAGACGATATGAGAGAAGAAGAGAGAGACAGAGACAGAGAGGAGAGAGAGAGAGAGTGAGAGAGAGAGAGAGAGAGAGAGAGAGAGAGAGAGAGAGAGAGAGAGAGAGAGAGAGAGGAGCTTTACGTGGTAGTTGATGTGGAGCCTACAATTTATGGGCAGATGGGTGAAATGATAAGATGGTACATAAGGCTACTTTCCCTGAAAGTATACATGTTATTATATGAGGGAGTTGACACAGATTCTTATTGTTTGGCTATTGCAATATTTTAATTAGTACTTATGGGGACCTGTATTAATATACTGGAAATGGGAATAGAAAAGAGAAGAAATGAGAGGCTTTATGGTAGAACTGACAAAATTTGGGCACAAATGTCCCAATGTGAATCTTACCAGACAAAACTTGGTAAACAGCAGAAAGCAAGTATGCTTTAAAATGAAGTGGTTTTAGGTCTTGCTGAGACACACAGGTGAAGCTGTGCTATATGTTACTTGAATAGTGGGATGGCATCCCCAAAAAGGTCAAAGCTAAAGATCTAGTACTAGAAGTCATCTTTGTAAAACTGGTAAGTAAAATCAGGGGATTAAATTCACAAGAGAAGAGCAAAAGAGATAGTAGGAGGGAAGAACATGGTCAGAGCCTTGAATAGCATTTAAAGACTGAGAATAAGAATTTCATAAACAAAATATGAAACAGTACAGTAAAGAAAGAGGAATAAAACTACAAAAGTTTCTGATATCAAAGGTACCATAGAAACCATCTAATTTTAAAAGAAAATTTCAAGTAATACAGGTTAAGTGAATTATTCATGCAATGTTACATGCAATTACATGCAATGTAAATAGTGGAGTATGAAGGTGCTTGTATAGAAGTAGTCAGAGACTTAAAGTAAAGGTAAGTAAGGTGGACTTATGTGTCCTTTGAGAAATCTCTATTGTTTCTTTGTTCATGCAGAGGTCTGCATCATCATTTCCATTAATGTAGCAGGAAGAAGTGGGAGTTTAGGGTAGTGGAATGTAAATGAGGGTTCCTTATTAACTTGAAGTGAGCTACAACCTAACCCAACTTCTTCTCTACTACTCACTCATTTCTAAATATCTGCCTGAGATCTCAAACTTCAAATGTTTGCCTCATTCACATCTGAACTTTTAGCATTCCATGCAAATAAATCTCTACATTGTAACTCTAATATTTCTGCTGATGACACCACCATTCACAGTAACCCCATTTTAAATCTTAGAATCAACTTCGACTCTTTCTCACATCCAATATGTTAGCAAGTCCAGTTAATTTAACTCTGTAATGACTTAAATCTATCCCATGAATTCTACATTCACTGTAACTGAACTTGAATCTGGTTCTATTTACCTCCTAACTTGTTTCATATACAATATTTAATTCAATCAAACATCTTAATTTTTTAGTCATTTTCAAAAATATAAAATATTTTTAAATGACTCATTAAGGTGGTGGAATAAAAAATAGATCATTATCCCTTTCTCATTCTCATTCCTGAATACCCAGAAAACAGTGCCCCAGAACATATCGTGGAATCGTAGAGCCAACAGAAACACAGGGTGTGTCAGTCTTCTGATCCAGGAAACTTAGAGGATCAGCAAATAAGGCCTATATCTCTAATAAAAAGAGAGCACAGTCAAGGAGAGGAAGGATTCCAGTACACTGGTGACAGATTCCACCTCAATAGATGAGTGCTCCCAGAGCAGAGAAGCAAGGAAACATGAATACCAAGAACGCACCACATGGCTTAGCACAGCCAGGGAAACTGGTAGACTCCAGTTCAGAGAACCATCACATGCACTGACACAATCCTGCAGGCAGGTATCTTCTGCCAACCATAACTTCCTAAGCTTTAGAGCAGTCTGGAAAAATGCAGAAAAACCCCACCTGGCCTCAGCACACATCAGACACCACCACTAACACCCCAGTTCAGCACCAGGTAAGGTACCAGATACTCACAGCCTCCATCTACCAGCCCCTGAGGCCCCAGGGCACAAAGCTAGTGACCTGACCCCTGAACCAAAGTAAAAAAAAAAAAAAAGTAGGGACAGTGCCCCTTGTGTTGCAGCAGGAGAGTTCAACTTTAAAAGTCATTAAAAAGACACACACACACACAAAAAAAAAAAAAATAAGCAAAAAGCAGAAAAGAACACTGACCATAGAGAATTATTACGGTGAAAGGGAAGATCAAAACACAAACTAAGAAAAGGACAAAGTTATCAACACCCAAACACAAAACCTTAAAGAGGAGGAGCTGAAGAATAATTCTAAAAGTCAAATATGAGAGACTGAAGAAAGCTTCGAAAAAGAAATTAGAGTTATGCAAGAGAGCCAATAACTTGGGAAAAGGACAAAAATCAAATGCAGAAAACAATTCCTTAAAAATACAGTTGAACAAATTGAGGAAAAATATCCACTTAAGAAAATCCTAGATTTTCCTAGAACTGGAGGATTAAATAGTCATTGAAAGAATCCACCAATTATCTCTTAAAACAGACCCCAAAAGATAAACTTCACAGTATATCATAGTCAAATTCCAGATTTATCAGATCAAGTAGAAAATACTGTAAGCAACCAGAAAGAAAGAATTATGTATTGTGGAAATACAATTAGGGCTGTGCAAGATTTAGCATCCTCTACACTAAAGGATCACTGGGCCTGGAATATGATGTACAGTAAATAAAAAGAGCTTCGATTGCAACCAAGAAGCAACTATCCAGCAAAACTGGTTATAATCGTTCAGGAGAAACGATGATATTCAATTATACAGGGAATTTTCAATCATTGCTGATTTTAAAAAAGTAGAACTGAATAGAAAATTTGGTCTTCAAATACAAGGTTCAAGAGAAATATAAAAAGGTAAAAAAGAGAAAAAAAGAATGTTATACAATAAGGTTAAAATGTTTACATTCCTAAATGGGAAGATGATACTTGTTACTCTTGAGAACTGTAACTTTATTATGGCATGTAGAAGAGGCATACATAAACAGAGGGTGTGGGAACAAGTTGAATTTCATGTGATGATAAAATTGACCAATTAATGGGTGAAGAAAGTATTATATTGGGAGAAGAGAAAAAGGGAAGGCAGAATAAGATAAATTACATCATAGGAAAATGCACAAAAACCCATTACTCTGGAGGGAAAGAAGGGAGGGGGAATCAGCACTGTTTCAACTTTACTCTCTGTGGACTTGGCTCAAAGAGGGAATATCATATACATTCAATTGGGTTTAGAAAATTATCCCACTCTACAGAGATGTAGAAAAGGAGAGGGAAAAGGGAGACAAAAAGGGACTGGGTGAATAAAAGGCAGTGAAGAAAAGAGGGAAGAAGTAGTAGGGAAAAAGTGAAAGAAAAGAAAAAGGTGATAGAAGGGAGAGGAAATTAAGAAAGACTGTGGTTAGAAGCAAAAGACTGGTGAGGAAAGCATGAAAGGAGAGACAAAAGTATGAACAGGGGACTGAAATAGGATGGAAAGAAAAATACAGTTAGTAATCATAGTTGTGAATGTGTATGAGATGGACTCTTCCATACAATGGAAGTAGAGAGAGTGGATTAAAAACCATAATCCCACAATCTGTTGCTTAAAAAAAAACACATTTGAAGCAGAGAAATACACATAGAGTAAAGGTAAATGGCTGTAGCAGAATGCATTATGCATCAACTGAAGCAAAAAAAAAAAATGCAGTGGTAGACAGCTTGATCTCAGACATGTAAAGCAAAAAATAGATCCAATTAAAAGAGATGATGAAGGAAAACACCTTTTGTTACAAAGTTAACAATGAAGCAATATCAATATTAAACATATATATACAAATATGTAAAGCATCCAAACTCTGAGGGAAGTTAAATGAGCTACAGGAGGAAACAGACAGCAAAACTCTACTAGTGGGGGACCTGAACCTCACCCTCTCAGAACTAGATAAATCTAACCACAAAATAAACAAGAAATAAAAAAAGTTAGGTAGCTGAATAGAATCTCAGGTAAGTTAGATATGGTAGACCTCTGGAGAATGGGGATAAAAAGAATATACTTTTTCTCAGTGGCACATGGCACCCACACAAAATTTAACCGTGTATTAGGGTATGAAAACCTCACAATCCAATGCAGAGAGGTAGAAATATTAAATGCATCCTTTTCAGACCGTGATGCAATAAAAATCACATGTAATAAAGGGCCATGGAAAGAAACACTAAAAACTAATTGTAAGCTAAATAATCTAATCCAAAAGAATGAGTAGGTCAAACAATAAATCATACAAACTATCAAAAATTTCACTCAAGAGAATGACAATAATGAGACAACATGTCAGAATTTGCCGAATGCAGCCAAAGTAAGTAATAGGAAAAATTTTGTCAATATTGTGTTGAAAATGTTAGCTATAAGAAGAGAAAAATAAATTGAAGTAATTACAATAGGCAATGAGGAAACAAAACTATCACTCTTTGCAAATCATGTGATGGTATAATTAGACAACCCTAGAGAATCAACTAAAAATCTCCTTGAAATAATTAACAACTTTAGCAATGTTGCAGGATATAAAATAAATTCACATAAATCATTGGCATTTCTAAACGTTGTTAACAAAGTCCAGCAGCAAGAGATAGAAATAGAAATTCCATTTAAACTAACTATAGACAATCTTAAATATTTGTGAGTCTATCTCCTAAGACAAACCCAAGAACTGTATGAACACATTTATAAAAAAATTTTCACGAAAGTATAGTGAGGTGCAAATACTTGGAAAAATATCACCTGCTTATGAGTAGGCCAAGCTAATACACTAAAAACGGCAGTTCTACGTAAATTAAATTTACTTGTTCAGCATCATACCAGTCAAACTAGCAAAAATTAATCTGGAAGAAGAAAAGATCCAGAATATCAAGGGAGTTAACAAAAATAAATGCAAGGGAAGATGGCCTAGCCATACTGGATTAACAACTGTGTTGTGAAGCTGCAATCATCAAAATTACATGGCACTGCCTACGAAAGAGTAGTGGTTTAGTGAAATTGGTTTGATACCCAAGAAACAGTCTCAATGACTATAGTAGTTTCCTGTTTGATAAGCCCAAAGACTCCAGCTTCTAGGATAAGTACTCACTGTTTGACAAAGAGTGCCTGGAAAACTAGAAAATAATATAACAGAAATTAGGCATAGAACATTTTTTTTTTATTGTAAAGGATTTTATTTATAATAGAATACTATGTGCTGCAAATGCTACAATGTAGAAAAAAGACTAGAGTCGGGATTAAAATGGAATTTCAGAAATAAGCTAATAGCAATTTCAGAAACAATTACATATTTGAATGATATATACTACTAAAATCTCGTAAATTAAACCAAATAAGTGATAATCTAAACATTCTGGGTATACAAGAATACGATGATTGAAAACAAAAACCATGAACCAAAGAATTTAACGTTTTTGAAAATAAGGCCAAAACTACATATGTAATACAAACTATTTCATATGCTTTACAAAATATTTTCTTACTTATCATGCAGTACCACTTTTGAAATACATAATCTCTGCTTATGTGAATTCTAGCTATACTAAACTGTGGACATCAATTTTAGTATTTTATGATGTGTTCAATGTTGCCATGTGTTAAAAAGGTAACCTGTTAGGAGAGAGCACATTAAAAATATAGTTTCTGTTACCATCTTGACCTATAACTTCAACATATCTGTACATAATTGTTATTTTTGTCACCACCTAGCATTACAAATCCCTGTACTTGATAAGTAAACACTACTAAATGCTTCAGTACTGTGTATATGAACCAGAGTTTGTCTTAATGAATTACTGAAGCAGATGTAACAACTGTTTTCAATAAAGCAAAGTGATTAGGTTTGCTGATGAATTTTTTTCCCTTGGTAATTTGTGAAGTGAATGAAAAGAATTTAGTCAACAGGTATTGGAATTCACAATTGTACAACTAATTCTCTGATATTTGAAAAGTAGGAAGCTGAAACTCAGCTTTCATGTTCTTGACTCTATACCTGACTGAAGTTTTTATTTGTCCTTCATGATTCTAAAAGGTTAAAGTAATGTTCATTTTCACTAAGTAAAAGCCTTATTACATTTGTGTAGTCATAATCCCTATTATATATAGCCTTTGTTTCTAAATATCAGCAATTTTCTATATAGCCACTACATGCAAAGAAGACATGATCTGACCATCAATAAAACTGAACCCACAAACCATTAAGCCGCTTTATGCCAGGATCTTACCATGTATTCCATACATTAAGCTCCAAAAAGATTTTGATTACTTTTTTTTGTTCAACTCTGTTTTGGGGGGGGGTAAGGATGGAGGAATGAGGGGGTGGATAAACTTTGCCATTATCTTATTTTAATACATTTAAATAATGATTTATTAATGTAATAAATGAAAAGTAAAATTGTTAAGGAAGCTTTCTTAGCTAGATGATTAAGTACAGTACTTTGGATTGTTGACTATCTCTAAGTTTTCACAGCCAAAGCTATCTAGTATTGAAGTTACTTATTGACAGTTTGGCTAAAGTTCTTAAAAATTCACCACTGCAAAAGCTATACCTAGCAATCTTTCATAATAGTTTAAAAGAAAAGTACTACTTAAGTTGTATGACAAGAACAGATATGCAGATACACTGATATGCTCACACAATTGCAACTTGTCAAAAGACAAGTAAGATCAAATCTTATATATTCAGCAGTTATCAAAAATTAATAATTTAACCAAGCCAGATTTATAAACACAAGTTGACAATGCAAAATAGTTGCATAACTAATAATGGTACACAGCTATGATAACCCCACCTGTCCAAAAATAACAAAAAACCAAAACCCCTAAAAATACTTAGCCAGTATAAACCTGTAGTATTTGCCTACATTTCATTACTTACTGAATCACTGTTCCAATATTTAAAATCACATATAAAGGATAAGGCATAGCCATCTTCTAATTGGCATATTTGTTTATTTCTCAATTAGTGAAAACATCCTTATTTTATTTAAGTTGTAAAACAAGTTTCAACTTTGATTGCTATGCAAAAGAAAGGACTGAACGTATCTGCTTTACAATGAACTTTACAGTTCTCAACTATCGCCCCGCACCACACAAAACATGCTATATGAAAAAAGTTACTAACTGAACTACAGGTATTAAATACTGAAAAAGTTAGCAATTTATTGTAATTTATTTTATTTCACAATCTAGGAAGTTCACAGCCATCAGCAGCTCCAGTGCAATTTCAAGTGCAATTGGAAATTCAGGAATCTCTGTAGAGCTGTTAGTGTAGTGAATCTTGTAGGTAAAATACATGTATACTTTTGATAGTACATGTGATGAAATTTCTCTAAAATTAACCTCATTGGCTTCATTTTCAGCAAACTGACCTCGGCCACTTAACATGACCTTTATTGTTCCTGATGTTAAAGCATGCTCCCTTTTCACAATAAACTCATGACCATCAGAAGATATCAGTTTCACATACATAGCATCTGGGACTTCACACCCGCCATAAATTTTCTCTTCTCCATCCATTATCTACTTATGAAATTATATTTTGTTTCCACAGGAATTTTAACAAAACACCTTCTTGTCAGTTCTGCAGCAGCCATAGCTGTGTCCCCACTCACCGCTACAGCCCCTGCTCCCAGGGCTGTCTCCTTCCCCCCACGGGTCCCAGCCACCCGCTGCCATCTCTTCTGGGGCAACAAAAGTCAGAACAACTTTTTACATCAAATTCCAAGATAAAATCAAAAAGGTTACATGACCTACGCATAAAAGATGCATTTATAAGCAAATTAAGAGAGTAAGGAATAATTTACCTGTTAGCTCTATGGTGAAGGGAAATATTTATGACCATACAAGATATGAAAAATGGAAATTTTGATAACATTAAATTAATAAGCTTTTGCGTAAACAAAACCAATGCAAGTAAAATTAGAAGGGATGCAGAAATCTGGGAAACAAATTTTACAGCCAATATCTCTGATAAAGGTATCATGTTAAAAATATATAAAGAACTGAGGAAAATTTATAAGAATACAAGTCATTTTTCATTTGATAAATGATCATAAGAAATGAACAGGTACTTTATTGGATAAACAAACTAAAGCTATCTATAATCATATGAAAAGAGATTCCAAATAACTATTGAATAGAGAAATTAAAATTAAAACTACTCTTAAGTACCTCATCACACCTATCAGTTTGGCTAACACGAAAATACAGGAAAACGATAAATGTTGGAGAAAATGTGGGAAAATTGGAACAATAATGCAATGTTCATGGAGTTGAGAACTTGCCTAAATCATTGTAGAGAACCATTTGGAACTATGCCCAAATGGTCAAAAAACCTGTGCATATCATTTGATCTAGCAATATCGCTATTAGGTCAATATCTCAAAGAAATCATGCAAATGGGAAAAGGACTCACATGTACCAAAATGTTTATAGCAGTACTTTTTGTGGGAAAAAAGAATTGGAAACTGAGGGAAATGCACATCAGTTGAGGAATGGCTGAACAAGTTATAGCATATGAATGTAATGAAATACTACTATTCCATAAGAAATAGTGAGCAGGCTGACTTCAGAAAAATATGGAAAGACTTGCGTGAACTGGTGTGAGTGAAGTGAGCAGAAAGAGGAGAACACTGTACAAAGCAACAACAACATTTACCATGTTTGACTTTGTGAGATTTAACTCTTCTGAGCAATGCAATAATCTAAGACAATTCCAAAAGGCTAATGCTGTAAAATGATGTCCACATCCAGAGAAAGAGCTATTGAGTCTCATTACAGATTGATGCATATTATTTTCTCTTTCCCTTTTTTCTTTCTCATGTTTTTTTTTTTCCCTTGTGCTCTTACTTTTCTTTCACATTATAACTAATATGTAAATTAAAACATAATAAAAAGATTTGGTGATGTAATATTTTCTCTTATAACCATACAGTATCATATTGTAAACAAGTCATTACATTCACATATTCTTGTTGAGGCATATTGGACTTCACCAAAATGTGCAACACACTCACCTGCAAACACTTCCTTGCTAAGGCTTGTTGATGGATTGACCAGAGATTGGTGGTGACTTGCATTTTCTTTATTTGGAAAATAATGTAATCACTATGAATTTAACTCTGTTACATAACAGAAGAAAATATGCATTGATTTTTTTTCAAAATATTGTTATATTTTCTTCTTTCCTTATGCTTCCATTGCTCCACCATATTTTTATTCAAACTTCCCCCTCCCTATTGTACCTGAGGCTATGACCCCCTCATCTTTCCAGTGACTTCTAGGGTGTAATACTGCTTACTCTAGGAACTTGTGCCCTAGATGAAAGACCACTGAACCACTCTAGGTAAAAAATAGTATTCTAGTACTACAACTGCAAGAAGTACAGTACCAAATAGCTAAGTAACTGAAGATAGAAAATACTTCAGATGACCCTCAAAGTAAGAGCCCACGTATTCCAGAAGATGGGGCAACACAGTAGAAATATTGTCTCTTGAAAACAACCCAATGGTAAAAGCATCTTCCCTGGTGCAGTCTGATAAGCACAACCAAACAGTAGACAGGTTGACCGGCATTATCTCATAGCGATTGCCTAGTAGCACAGCAGTCTGCCTGACCTAGATGAGCAGCAGCTAAACCTAATGAGTAGTCAGTCCATCCTTGATAAACCTACTGGATCCAGTAGATTGGACTATCCTATTAAGATATCATACTTTATGAGGAAGAGGCAAGCTCAACTTGTCAACCTTCCCTAATTTTTAACATGTTTTTGTGAAGAACAAAAAATAATATTGCCCATAAGCTTTTCCAGCTTAGCCACCATGCCTACTGTAGAAATGCTATATCTGGTGGAAAGGTAGCCAAAATAAGCAATATAGTGGCACTTCTAACAACAATACTATACCCTACAGGTAACTTGATGATCATCATCCAAAATAAAAAATGGACATTAAGGTTCAGTTGATCAGAGTCATATTTTGCCTTGATTATTTTTGCTCCCTATACCTGTGCTTCATGATTGTACTTCATTCATTCCTAATTTTTCTCTACATAGACTCTATGTGCATTCTTTGGAGAGTTTTCCCCAAGCGAATAAGGCCTTCTCATTGTTCTTTTTGCTGTGGCATTTGGTATTTGAATAATTCTTTTCTTTTGCTAATGAAGTGATTGTAATGATTGACTGAAGCAGTTTGGTGGAGGCTATTGAGGGGGAACTAGATAACCAATAACTCCTTTTTCCTTACAACTCAAAGCAGACACCTCTTTAAGCACCCCATCAACTAGTGTGAAGGAAACTTTGGGGAAGTAAGCTCCAAGAGCAATGTTACTTGTTGTAGTTTGTCTAAGATTTTGAAGTGTTACATAAACTAAATGGAAATATGTCACCTTTGACTACACAAATTATAACACTTTTGTCTTCTATATTTTGCTATGTTGTTTCTTTAAACAAAACACATTCTCAGAATTCATATGAAACTAACTTTAAACCTACTGATATCAATTAGAGATCATGAAATAAAAAATGGGAAATAACAGGATTGATCTTCAAAATAAGGAAAATTATTTTCTCAAACTACTAAAAATATAAAAGATTGTTACGAATCAATATTTTACCATCTATTTCAGAAAAAAGACAGAAAATTTATCAATTCCCTGAGTAAACTGAAAGAAAAACATTGAATTGTTATGAGTCATTACTGAGCAAGGATTGTAGAAAATTTAATATTCTTCACCTCCTTTCCTCCCCCCTCCCTCTCTTCTTCCCTTCCTCCCATCTTCCCTTCCTTCCTTTTTTCCTTTCATGAGCTGACCACCAAAGCAGTGAAAAAATAATATTTATTTTGGATATACCTGATGCAAAATGTGTGTTGTTGGTACAGACAGTGGAGAGCAAAGATTTTGAGAGATGAAAGACCAGGATAAATATTGCAGCACTTGGCCAAGTGTTTTACCCTGTCTGGACCTCATTTGTCACAAAAATTCAATAATGAACTTAAACTAGATGATCTCTCAGGTTCATTCTGCCTCTAAATTTTATGACCTTTCCTTATTTACACATTTTTAAAAATATGTATTGTAAGTTGATTGCATAAACAAATTTACAAGAGGGTTAAATAATAACTTAGTGGAACTGAATCTTTTCAAGCACTCTGAAATACTTTGGGGATGGATCCATTAATACAATCTAACTTAATTCTGCTGGGAAGTTGGAATCTTAATCTCATTAACTGAATGGAACCAGAGAAGACAGCTAATCTTGAAACCAGATGTGAGTAGGGAGGAAAGAATCATGGGAAAAATAGTAAAGGTAGTAGGAGAGGATAAAGGCAGGAAATTTTTAGGAGTAATTATTTTTTTCGAATAAGTTGTTTTTCTCAAAATTGAGATACTCTGAAAAATTGATGAGGGAGATTTTCTAAAATAGTTTTTCCCCTGATATCTTGACCCTATCTCTTTCAATACCTACTCCTTCCATTCGGACCTTCACATCATTATTTGTAAGCTTGTACCTGTAAGTTGGAACTGAAACATCTGAATTTCCAGAAAAAGAAAAAAAATCTGTGCTTTGAAAACTAATTATAATTTGTTTATGAAAAATATTTACACTAAAATAAAGTTTAAAAAATAAAGATATAAATGTAAAAAACAAAAATATAAAAATAACCCAATTAGAAGGTTCAGTTTTCTTAAAATGTCTTTATTATATTTCACTTAGTTGACAAATAGTTACAAGTGTTTTTATCTCATTTTATGTCTGTTGCAAAAAAAAAAAAACAGAAAAAGAACTCAATAGTAGTCATCTAGGAAATGAGAATAACAATAGAATTTATAAGATTCATATACTCTGAATAGCAACCACAGAGGTAGATATTGTAAGAAAGTGGCTCCGAACATAAAATACAGTATAATGATCTATTAAAATTCTGTATTTATATTTCTTTCAAATTCTATATAGAAAAGGGAATAATTAAATTAAAATTATTTGGAAGATGTAACTTATCATTATTAGATTTTAGTTTCCATTTCTCCCTTTTTGTGGAGGAAAAGATATTTCTCAGCAGGATACGAAAGGAGGTAATTTTATATATTGCATTAAATGATATGGGCCTCGGGTTTTGGTGAATATCCAGGGATTTTCCTGGATCACGATTTGCTGAGATGCCTTTGTTTCCCATTCTAGGACAAAGGAAAAAAAGGATTTGATCATGTTCCCAAATCAACCGAGTTAAGATGGACCATAAAACTACAATACTCCACTCTCTACAGATACTCTTGGAGCATTTGAAAGTGTAAGTTGTATTTTGTCTCCCCTATCTCATGTTCAGGTGAGGCTACATCTCTCCCTTAGAGCTCTAGGTAACCTGAAGCATTAGGAGTGGTTATCTTCTTTCATGACATCAGTTTAACTGGATTGGCTACATTTTCCTCATATGTTAGGGGGCCAATAATGAGGGGCTGAGCTCCATTTAACCTCTTATCACCAGGTAGCTATTACTAGGAGATTGTTACTTCAAAGATATTTCAAGAACAATTGCGCTAACAGTTTTCCCAGTATCTCAAGGGCTTACTGTCTCTTACTACCTCAGTCTCTGAGTGAACTGAGGCCCAAAATCTAGCTCAGTTTTTTCAAAACACATTGGTCTTTCAAAATCGATGTCTACATGTTGCATTATTGCTAAATGATTTCTTCTTCAGAATTGTGGTACTAAAGGAAACTAAAAAATCACTTCTCCCTCCTTGGGGCATTGGAGATACACTGGCAATACGACCTAGTCTTGATTCTGATGCAGATTCTTGTTATTTGTTCTCATAAGCAAATTAGAGAATCTACCTCTTGAAGCCAGAAGAAATGATTAAATTAAAAATTCTGGTAGAGAGAACAAATGATTGAAGGTCAGATGGAGTCAGGAGGTTAAAACAACAACAACAAAATTTAAGGTCATTCACAATTAACGATTACTGCATAATCCCTAATCTTGAGCACCACAGGTTCCACCAGACAAGAATGAGGCAAAGAGATATTCAAGACCAGCTCAGTTCTTATTGAAGATTGTGACAAATCTGGCCACACAAACAGTGGGAAAACTATCCTCCAGCATGTCCTCCACAATCTCTCCAAGGCACTTCCCTTACTTATGTAGCATCAATGCTATATTCACAGTGCCAATGGAAGTCATGAATATCCCAGTACAATGGTGAAATACGACAGACTCTCCCCATGGAAGATAGAACCAAAAAATTATTAGTATAACAGAAGGTCAAAACCATCCTAGTAAAAAAGATATCTATACACAATAATATTGCAGAGGGCAACACCAGCCTCAAGCCTTCCCCCTGTTAACCTTCCCATAAATCTGCTTCCTTAAATCACAAGAAGTCTCCCTTAAACAAAATCACAAACAAGCTCTCTCACTCATGCTAGCCAGCTGTCTACTTGCCTCCAGGCTTCAGTTCTGACTGATCTCTAAACAATTTCCTCTCAGTTCTTCTCTCACTCTGTCTCTTCCTGTTCCATCCTTCCTGTTCTACTCACTCAGAAAACTCCTCCACCAAAGGTTCCATATGGCTCAGAATTCCATGTGACCCAGCAGGTCACATGGGCCTATTAATGATTAGGAAAGATCTTTCATTTAAAATGGCAATACTTATCATCATGATTAGTTTGGAAGCCATCTTCTCAGCATTCTTCACATGGAATGATCACATCTTCTCAGGAAGCTAATGGGGTCTGCGCTGGTGCCACAACTACTTTCTCTTTAATTCTACCACATGCTTTTTTTTCCTTTGGGGAATTGAGAAACTCAGAAACAAACATGATTCACAGATTTATACAGTTATGATTGTCTTTAGCAAATCTAGTTTAATATATCCATAGTTATAGAACAATTAAGATCAAGGAAATACTGATTCTCCACCAGCTACAATGGAATCACAATATGTTGGAACCAACAGTGAAAGCAAATGGAGAGATTTTAAATGTTGTCGGTAATGCAATTTACCCTTGGCAGTATATTTTCCAGGGATGTCCACAAAGATGATGAGATTGGGTGTTGCGGTCTGGTACAGGAACAAGGAGATACAATGCAGTTAGGCTAATCCTAGACAGACAGACAGACAGACAGACAGACAGACAGACAGACAGACAGACAGACAGACAGACAGACAGACAGACAGACAGATAGATAGATAGATAGATAGATAGATAGATAGATAGATAGATAGATAGATAGATAGAGACACAGATAGAGACATAGATAGACATGTAGATACAAAGATCAATAGATGAGAGAAAGAGATTTGACAAGATAAAGAATCAAGCAGTGAGAAATAATAGCAGTTGTGGCGTATAATGGCATCAACACGATAAGTTTGTTAATGACATGAAATCTATTCATAGAAAGTCTTCATGATCAAGATGTGATTCCTGCAGGTACATGGCCAAGTTCTGGGACCTCCCAGGGCTAGTTTGAGCTAATTCTGGGGCTAAAGTGCAGGAGAGCTTATTCAGAGGATACATACAAAGACTATTGTTATGTCAAGGTCAGGACACAAATTGCGTTTTATCTCTGAAAAACAGGATGTCTTCTTAATAGTAAGAAAAGAGAGGCATGAAAGAAGAAGAATGGTCTTGATCAGGTGGGGTTGGTCCAGTCCTAACAGAAGTGATGAATTCAGGAAATGAAAAAAAAGGAGGGTAAAAAATCAAAAGTGAGGTGGAGCCAAGATGGCGGAGTGATAGGAAGTACTCACCTAATGTCTAAGATGAACAAATTTTAGATTGGCAGAATCCCATAAGAGACAGTGTTGCAAATTTCCAACCCAGCATAGCTTGAAAGGTAGATGGGAAGGATCTGTTACATGGCTCTAGCAGAGTGCACAGCACACAGGCTGTACCAGAGCAGGTTCCAGGATACCAAAGACAAGCAGGAAGCCCTGGGGGATCTGAAGCAGCAGGAGGAGCACTGTGATTATCAAACACATCGGCCCAGGACGGGAGTCCAATGGAACTGAATGAGAGAGAAAGGGAGACCTGCAAAAACCCAGGTAACTGCAGAGCCGCTCCTGAGGCTCAAACCAGCAGATTAAATATCTCTAGTCACCTACTTGAACTCCTGGGGATCCCCTCCACTTATTGACCTTGAAAAACCCAGAGAATATTTCCCTAGGAAAAATCCTGAAACAGTGAGATCATTGAAAGGGGTAAACAGTCTTTTAGCTTTCGAGACTAGGAAAATTGTAAAGGGGTGAGTTCCTCATCTTGTGGCTGAAGGAGCCCATGGCAGGATTGGAGCTGTCCAAGACAGCCCCACCTCAGTGAACCAGAAGGAGATTATGAAACCCAGGGAAAGGGTCAGTAATTGTTAACACCAGGACCCTGGGCATGCCTCAGCACAACCAGGGGAATTGGGAAGACCTTAACACAGTGAGGGGTTCACCAAAGGTTGAGCTTGCCTAAACCCTAGGTAAGGAGAGGAGATTTTCTGTGGCCAGACCACCCCACCCCCACACCTAGCATATCAAGCTCCATGGTTACTCTGAGAAACTCAGAAAGTCTTCAATTGACCTCTGCATTGGCACACCAGGCGACTCAGCACCAGGCAAGCCTCAGAATTTTAGATTCTACCTGAAAAAAGCAGAGGCCACAATACACCAAGCCTGCAGTTCTAAGCATAAGAATCGTGGGATAGAGCCCCCTGTGACCCAGAAGCAGAGGTCCACATTACAAGCAAGGAAAAGGGTGATCATCATGAGCAAGAAGCCAACCAGAAAAGAAGGACCATAGAACCTTTCTATGGGGAAAGGACCAAAACACGAATATTGAAGAGGTCAGCATTGAGACTGTACTACCATCTGAAACTTCAGAAGGGAATATGAACTGATCTCAAGCCTAAAGAGCATTCTTGAAAGAGCTCAAGAAGGATTTTAAAAGCTAAATTAGGGAACTAGAAGAAAAATTCACCAAACATTTTAAAAATAAGAAAAAAGAACCAAAAGAAATCATGGAAAAATTTAAAAGGAAAATTGGACAAATGGAAAAGAACAAAGTGTAGCTGGGAAATTTGGAGAAATGGAAAAAGAAGTGCAAAACAGACTGGAGAGAATAACTCCTTATAAAGAACAATTGGGCAAATGGAAAAGAAGATGCAAAAATTAACTGAAGGAAACAATCTATTAAAAATTAGAATTGTGCAAGTTGAAGTTAATGACTCTAAGAGAGATCAAGAATCAGTCAAAGAGAAATTAAAGAATGAAAAAATTGGAAGAAAATGTAAAATATCTCATTAGAAAAACAACTGACCCAGGAGAGAAAACCTAAGAATTATCGGTCTCCTGGGAAACCATGATGAAAAAAGAGCCAGGACAATATCTTGCAAGAAATCATTAAGAAAAATTACCAAGATCCAGAGGGCAAAATAATCATTAAAAGATTCCACTGAGCACCTCCTGAAAGAGAATCAAACTGAAAACACCAAGGAACATTTTTGCCAAATTTCATAACTATCAAGTGAAGGAGAAAATACTGCAAACAGTCAGAAGAAAACAGTTCGAACATAGAGGAACTACAGTCAGGATCACATGGGACCTATTAGCTTGTGTATTAAAAGATCAGAAGGATTGGAATATGATACTCTGTAAGGCAAAGATGCTGGGACTGCAACCAGGTTCAATTATCTAGCAAAACTGAGCACACTATTTCAGGCACAGAGATGGACATTCAGTGAAATAAGGGATTTTCAGACCTTCCTGATGAAAAGGACAGAGCTCAATAGAAAATTCGATCTTCAAACACAAGTCTCAAGAGAAAAATAAAAAGGCAATTAGGGGAAAATCTTGTTATTCAATATGGACAAAGTGTTTACATCTCAGTAAGGGAAGATGAATTTTAATCTTGAGCATTATATATAAAATGGATATACATGCATAAAAGGTTTGGGCATAAGTTAAATGATGTGATGATAAAAATGTGATTTAAGACTGTGAATGGATTGTAACAGGAGATGGGAAAAGGAGGAGGAAGCAGGAAAAGGTAAATTACATCACAGGAAGAGACACAAAACACATTATAGTAGAGGGAAAGAGGGGAGGGAGATGAGCATTGCGTGATATATAATCTCATCTGTTTTGGTTCAAGGAGGGAATATCAAACTCAGCAAGGTACAGAAATCTAACTAGTTCCACAGGCAGTAGGAGGGTAAAGAGGAAAGAAAAGAAGGATAGGCTAAAAGAGGGGAGGGAAGACTGGGGGACGTGGTGGTCAAAAATTAAAACTCTATTGTGAAGGGGAAGGGAGAAGGGAGAAATAAAAGCATAAACAAGGGAAAAGTGGATGGATACACATAATATCCACAGATAATAATCATACCTGTAAATGTGAAGGGGATGAACTCATAAAATGGAGTCAGATAGAATGGATTCAAAACCATAATTCAACAATATGGTGTTTACAAGAAACACGTATGAAACAGGGGGTTACACACAGGGTAAAGGTAAAAGGTTGGAGCAGAATATATTATTCTTCAGTTGATGTAAAAAAAATAAAAAATAAAAAAAAATAAAAAAAAACATGGATAGCCATCCTAATCTCAGAAAACGCAAAAGTAGAAATATATGTAATCAAAAGAGATACGGAAGGAAACTATATGGTGCTAAAAGGCACCATAGACAAAGAAGCAATATCATTACTAAACATGTATGAACCAAGCAGTCTAGCATCCAGATCTTTAGAGGACAAATTAAGGGAGGTACAGGAACAAACAGACAGCAAAACTATACTAGTGGGGGACCTCAACCTCCCCCTCTCTGAACTTGATAAATCTAACCTCAGAATAAAGAAAAAAAATAAGGAGGAGAATAAAACTCTATATAAGTTCATTATGATAGATCTCTGCAGAAGACTGAATGGGGATAGGAAGGAATGCACCTTTTTCTCAGTGGTACATGGCACATATCCAAAAATTGACCATGTAGTAAGTTATAAAAACCTCACAATCTACTGCAGAAAAGCAGAGACAGCAAATGCATTCTTCTCACGTCATACTGCAATAAATAAATAAATAAATAAACAAACAAACAAACAAACAAACAAATAAATAAATAAATAAATAAATAAATGAATGAATGAATGAATAAATAAATAAATAAATGAATGAATGAATGAATGAATGAATAAATAAATGAATGAATAAATAAATAAATAAACGAATGAATGAATGAATGAATGAATGAATGAATGAATGAATGAATGAATAAATAAATAAATAAATAAATAAATGTAGAAAAATGCCATGGAAAGGTAGACCAAAAATTAATTGGAAACTAAATTATAGAATCCTAAAGATTAAGTGGGTTAAACAAAAAATTGTAGAAACAAGCTACAACTTCATTCAAGAAAACGACAATAATGAGACAACTTACCAAAAGTTACAGGTATTGCAAAAGCAGTTATTAGGGGAAGCTTTATATCATTAAACACTTACATGAATAAAAATAGAGAAAGAGAATATAAATGAATTGGGCATGTAGCTGAAAGAAATAACAAAAACTAGAAAAGAACAAATTGCAGGTCCCCAAGTAAATACTTCATTAGAAGTATTGAATGGCAAAGGAAAAATTAATAATATAGAAATTAAGAAATCTGTTGAACTTATAAATAAAACCAAGGGCTCGTTTTATGAAAAAGCAATTAATTTTATAAAAATTTGGTCAATTTATTTAAAATGAAGGAAGGAGAAAATCAAATTACCCATATCAAAAATGAAAAGGGTGAACCCACCTCTAATGGAGAGGATATTAAAACAATAATTGGAAATTACTTTTTCCACCTGTATGCCCATAAACTTGACAATTTAAGCGAAATGAATGGATATTTACACAATATATAAGCGGCCAAGTTTAATAGAAGAGGATGTTGAATAATTAAATAGCCCCACCTTAGAAAAATAAATTAAAGAAACCATCAATGAATTCCCTAGGAAACAAGGTACAGGTCCAGAAGGATTTACAAGTGAATTCTATCAAACATTTGAAGAATATTAAATTTCAATACTATGTAGAGCATTTGGATAAATTCGTGAAGAAGTCATACCAAATTCTTTTTATGATACAAATATGGTTCTGATATTTAAACCAGGAAGAGCCAAAATAGAGAAAGAAAATTATAGCCCAATTTCTCTAATTAATAAAGATGCAAAAATTTTGAGTAAGATATTAGCAAAAAGAATACAGTAACTTATCATGAGAAAAATATATTATGATCGGGTAAAACTAATACTGGAATTGCAGGGCTGGTTCAATATTAGGAAAACTATTGGTATTGTTGATCATACCGACAACAAAACTAACAGAAACTATATGATTATCTCAATAGATGCAGAAAAGCTATTTGACAAAATACAACACCCATTCCTACTGAAAACACTGGAGAGCATAGGAATTAATGGAGCCTTCCTGAAAAAAATAAATTAGCAATATCTAACTAAAACCATCAGCAAGCATTATATGTAATACAGATAAGCTAGATGCTTTTCCAATAAAACCAGGGGTGAAACAAGGATGTCCATTATCACCACTGGTATTCAGTATGATACTAGAAATGCTAACTTTAGCAATAAAAGAATAAAAAGAAATTGAAGGAATTAGGATAGGCAAAGAAGTAACTAAGTTATTATTCTTTGCAGATGATATGATGATATACTTAGAGAATCCTAGAGAATCAAGTGAAAAATTACTTGAAGTCATAAACAGGTTACAAAATATATCCATAGAAATCATCTTCATTTGCATATATTACTAACAAAGTCCAACAACAACAGATAGAAAGAGAAATTCCATTTTAAGCTATGGTAGACACTGTAAAATATATGGGAGTCTACTTGCCAAAACAAATCCAGGAACTAAGCAAACACAATTACAAAACATTTTTTCCACAAATAAAGACAGATCTAAGTAATTGGAGAAACATCAGTTGCTTGTTGTTAGGCTGAGCCAATATAATAAAATGCAAATTCTACCAAAATTAATTTATTTATTAAGTGCCATACCAGTCAAACTACCAGATAGTTATTTTCTAGAGCTCGAAAAAGAAATATCAAAATTCATCTGGGAGAACAAAATGTCCAGAATATCAAGGGAATTAATGAAAAGGGTTACTCGGGATGATGTCCTAGCCCTATCACATCTCAGATTGTACTCTAAAGCAGCACTCATCAAAACCATTTGGTACTGACTTAGAAATAGAGGGGGAGGGCAGTGGAAAAGTCTAGTTATTTAAGACACAATAGTCAGTCTTCTGTTTGATAAATCTGGGCACCCCAGCTTCTGTGATAAGAACTCAGTGCTTTAAAAAAACTGCTCGGGAAACTGGACAACAGTGTGACAGAAACTTGACATAGATCAATGCCTGACACCATACACAAGAATAAAGTCCAAATAGAGACATGATCTAGGAATAAATATTGATACAATAAACAAAATAGGGGACCACAGAATAGTATGTTTGTCAGATTTATGGATAATGGAGAAAGTTTTGATCAAACAAGAGATAGAAAACATGTGCAATTAAGTGCAAAATAGATAATTTTTATTGCATTCAATTAAATAGCTTGTGGACAAATAAACCCAATGCAACCAAGATTAGGAGGGAAGTAGAACAGTGGTAAAGAATTTTCACAAGTAGTGTTTGTGATAAAGGCCTCATTTCTAATACATACATACATATACATACATATATATATATATATATATATATGTATATATATATATAGAGAGAGAGAGAGAGAGAGAGAGAGAGAGAGAGAGAGAGAGAGAGAGAGAGAGAGAGAGTCAGATTTACAGGAATACAAATCATTCTCCAATTGATAAGTGGTCAAAGGATATGATCAGGCAGTTGTAATTCAGAAATTTAAACTGTCTACTGTCATAAGAAAAAATGCTCTAAATTAGTATTGATTAGAGCAATGCAAATCAAAACAACTCTGAGGTAATGTATCACACTTATCAGATTGGTTAACATGACAGAATAGGAAAATGATAAATCCTGGGAAATATGTGGAAGAGTTGGAACACTAATTAATTGCTGATGAGTTGTGAGCTAATCCAACCTTTGTAGGGAGCAATTTGGAACTATGTTCAAAATAAAATTGTGTATACCTTTGACCTAGCAATATCGCTTCTAGGAATGTATTCCAAAGAGATCATACAAATTGGAAACAGTCCAACATGTACAAAATTATTTGCAGCAGCTCTTTTTGTGGTAGTCAAGAACTGGAAATTGAGGAGATGCCCATCAATTGGAGAATGGCTCAATAAGTTGCGATATGTGAATGTAATGAAATACTATTTTGTTCTAAGAAATGATGAACGGGAAGACCTTGGAGAAGCCTAGAAGTACTTACATGAACTGATGCTGAGTGAAAGGTACAGAACCAGAAGATCTTTGTACATGGCAACAACCACAGCTTGTGAGGAATTTTTTCTGGTAGGTCTAACTCTTCATAGCAATGCAAGGACCCAAGAAATTCCCAATGGACTCGAACCAAAATGCCATCCACATTCAGAGAAAGAACTATGAATTAAGAACGCAGACTGAAAGACGGGGGAAAAGAGAGAGAAAATATACATATATGTGTGTGTGTGTGTGTGCATAAAACTGAAAACAAATAAATTAATTTAAAAAAACAATGAAAAGAAAACATCATGAAGAAAGACACAAAGGTAGGAGAGTGCACAGAATGCTTGGAGAATACAGTTCAATCTGCTTGAAGCAAAGGTACATCAAAGAAGTTATATTTGGTGAGATAGGAAAAGCAGAATGGCATTCCAGTAACTGTTCACATCTTTTTACTTTTATTAATACATTTTACATGATTTTTGTGCCACTTATTTCTTAATTATTATCATTTAAGACTTAGGAACATATAATTGAAAATTGAAAATGATGGTAGGCTTAGATCCACTATGTGCAATGCGTTATATATAATCTTAATAATACTGAGATCTGTTGGTGCATAGCATCATCAGAAACATCTGTTAATGAGAGGCTGCTACAACACTCAGCAGCTTGAGATCACTGAATTCCACATACAGTTTCTCAAATGAACTTAACATGATTTCCCCTCCAAGTCATTATCTATCTGCAATGACCGTACATGTCACAATATGGGCACTAAAAGTTTTCATCCAAGAGCAGGTCAAAAGAAATGAATTACCTCATCTAGCAAACACTCACATTCTTAGTTAAGATTTCCTAGACACCACTCTAAGTTTCGGAGATATTACTCTTTCTTGGTCTGATCCTATCTGATCACTCAGTGTCTATCTCATTTGATAAATCTTCTTCCATATCATGCCCTTTAATATTAGGTGTCTCTCAGGGTTCTGTGTCAGTTCACCATCTATTCTCTCTCCATGCTACTTCATTTGGTGATTTCCTCAGCTCCCAAGGATTTAATTGCCATCTCTATACTCAAATCTACTCCTGCTGCAAATTCTGCCCTCCTCCAATTTCACGTCTTAACCTACTTTTCAGATATTTTGAACTGGGTGTGTATTTGACTTCTTAAACTCACTGTTTCCAAAATGGAACTCATTATCTTTCCCTAAAATATTCCTCTCTTTCTACATTCCCTATTACTGCACCATCATCACAGTTCTCATGCTGTAAATCTGGGAGTTCTCACAATCTCTCATTCCTCATATACATACTATTGCCAAGGATTGTTAATTTTACCTTTACAAATCCTCACAAATGTGGTCCCTTTTTTTCCTTTAGCACTGTCACCACTCAAGTTCACGACCTCATTTTCTCATGCCTCCATTATTGTTACATCCTGCTAGTGGGTATATCTGTCTCAATTCTTTCCCTGCTCCAATCCATCCTCCATTCAGCTACTAAAATTTTTTCCCTAAAATTCAGGTCACATCTTCTCTCTCTCTCTCTCTCTCTCTCTCTCTCTCTCTCTCTCTCTCTCTCTCTCTCTCTCTCTCTCTCTCTCTCTCTCTCTCTCACACACACACACACACACACACACACACACATTTAGATACATGATTAAAGTCTAGTTGTTTCCTATTACTTCTAAGAACAACTAACAAATATTTTGTTTGGCATGCAAAGCCTTTTATAACCTAGCTCCCTCACACTTATCCAGTCTTACACCTTAATCCCAGAGACATACTTTGAGTCAGTGACACATGCATCTTTCCTGTTTCACAAATGAGTCATTCCATCTCTTGTCTCCAGGCATTTTCTCTTTCTGTCCCCCATACCTAAAATGCTCTCCCTTCTCCACAATGATTACTGATCCTTTAGGTCCTGACTAAAATCCCGCCTTCAACAGAAAATCTTCCCCAAACCCTCTTCATTGTAGTGCATTTCTTCTATTAATTCTACTTTATTTATCCCAACATGGCTTTTTGGTACATTTTTTTTTTTTTTGCATTGTATTCCCTATTATATTGTCAGCTCCTTGACATGAGAGACTTTCTTGTCTCTTTTGTAATTTTTTGTATCTCCCAGGGCTTAACAGAAAACCTTGCATACAGTAAGTCCTTAATAAATGTTTATTGATTTTTTGAAAAAGGACATATACACTTTCAGTGACAGTCTTTTACAATACACTCTTATTTGCAAACTATTATGGAGGAAGAGATAGCAAATGATGAAGAACATCGCCTCCAAAAGAGGAAATAAAAATTGAGGAAGAAAGGGGAATTAAAGGTCGATTGAGAGTTCTTCATGGAGTCAATGTATTGGAAATTATCCCCTAGGTATCTGGGGATGAAGTGAGGCAGCATCCAGTTTCAGACTCAGTATGAGTTCAAATCCTACCTTTAATTCAAAATGGGTATGCATGAAGTCAGTGAAGACAACCAGTGCTTTTTACTCCATATCCAATTCTCGTTCCATTCTACAGGGTTGAATTCATCCTTTACTGCTAAAAAAGATTATGCCGTCTCAGAAATGATGACATGACTTGCACTTGACTTTGGTTTTCTTTTTTTTTTTTAATAATTTATTTATTTTCAGTGTTCTATAATCATTTAGATTCCCTCCTTCCCTGTTCCCTCCTCCCTCACTCCTTGAAATGGCATACAATTTTATAAAGCTTCTACAATTACATTTCTATTAAATACATTTTCACTATAGTCATGCTCTATAGAAAAATTAAAATGAATGGGAGAAATCATATAACAAACCGAAACATAATACACGCACAAAAATGATCTGCTACATTCTGTTATTCAGTTCCATAGTTCTCTCTCTCTGCATGTTGAAGGCATTTTGCCTTAAAAGATCATTGGGAATTTTTTTTTAACTCCTTGCATTACATGAAGCTCCAAATCTACCAGAAAAATACTCTCGAACATGGTAGTCATTGCTGTGCACAAAGTTCTCGTTGTTCTGCTCCTTTCCCTGAACAGCAGATCAATAAGCTTTTCCAGGCCTCTCTGAAGTCTTCCTGTTCATCACTTTTTATAGCCAATTACATTCATATACCATAATTTATTCAGCCATTCCCAATTGATAAGCCTCCCCTTGATTTCCAGTTTTTGGCCACCACAAAGAAGGAAAATATAAATATTTTTGTAAATGTGGGATCCTTTCCCATTTTTATGATCTCTTGAGGATGCAGACCTAGAAGCAGCATTGCTTGGTCAAAGGGATACATTTTTGTATCCCTTTGAGCATAGTTACAAATCACTGTCCAGAGTGGTAGGATCAGCCCATAGTGCCACCAACAATGAACTGGTGTTCCAACTCTCCTACAACTTCTCCAATATTTATCAGTTTCCTGTTTTGTCATGTTAGCCAATCTGACAGGGGTGATGTGGCATGTTAGAGTTGTTTTGATTTGCATCTCTCCAATCAATACGAGTTTAGAGCATTTTTTCATATAATTATAGATAGTTTTAATTTCTTCCTCTGAAAACTGCCTGTTCATATCCTTTGACCATTTATCAATTGGGGAATGACTCTATTTTTGTACATTTGACTCTTCTCTATGTATCTTAGAAATGAGGAATTTATCACAGATAGTAGCTACAAAAATTCTTTCCTAGTTTTCTGAATCCCTACGAATCTTGTTTGCATTGGGGTTTTTTTATGCAAAGACTTTTCAGTTTAATAAAATCAAAATTATCCATCTTCAACTTCATAATGCTTAGTATCTCTTCTTTAGTCAAAAATTCTTCCCTTCTCCATGAATCTGATAAATACTCGTCTCCTTTGTCCACCAATTTGTCCACAGTATCGATCTGTATACCTAGATAGTGTACACATTTGGATTTTGTTCTTGTATACACTGTCAGGCATTGGTCTATGCCAAGTTTCTGCCACACTGTTATCCAGTTTTCCCAGAAATTTTTGTTGAACAGTGAGTTTTTATACCAGAAACTGGGATCCTTGGATTTATCAAACAGTAGACTGGTGTATTCATTGCCTACTGTGTCTTGAGTACCTACCTATTTCACTTGTCTACCCTTCCCTTTCTTAGCCAATACCAAGTGGTTTTGATACTTGCTGCTTTATAATGCAATTTGAGATCTGGTAAAGCTAGGCCACCTACTCAATTCTTTTCATTAGTCCCCTTGATATACTGGACCTTTTGTTCTTCCAGATGAACTTTGATATTATTTATTTCTGCTCTAGAAAATAATTACCTGATAGTTTAATTGGCATGGCACTAAATAAGTAAATTAGTTTAGGTAGAATTGTCATTTTTATTATATTGGCTCAGCCTATTCACCAGTAATTGATGTTTTTCCACTTACTTAGATCTGACTTTATTTGTGTGAGAAGTGTCCTGTAATTGTGTTCATGTAGTCCCTGGGTTTATTTCGGTAGGAATACTCCCAAATATTTTATGATATTTACCCTAATTTTAAATGGGATTTATCTTTCTATCTCTTACTGTTGGAGTTTGTTATTAATATATAGAAATGCAGATTTGTGAGGGTTTATTTTGTAACCTGCAACTTTGTCAAAGTTGTTTATTATTTCAAGTAGTTTTTTACTTGAACCTCTGGGATTCTCTAAGTACATCATCATGTCATCTGCAAAGATAACTTAGTTTCTTCTTTGCTTATTTTAACTCCTTCAATTTCATTATCTTGTCTAACTGCTACAGCTAGCATTTCTGGGATCATATTGAATAATAGTGGTGATAGTGGACCTCCTTGTTTAACCCCTGATCTTAATGGAAATGCATCTAGCTCAACTCCAACACATATAATGGTTGCGGAAGATTTTAGGTAGATACTGCTTTTTATTTTACGGAATGTTTCCTTTATTCCTTTGCTCTCCATTGTTTATAATGGAAATGGGTGTTGTATTTTGTCAAAACTTTTTCAGCATCTGTTAAGAAAATCATGTGGTTTCTGGTAGTTTTGCTGTTGATATGATCAATAATGCTAATAGTTTTCTTAATATTAAACCAGTTCTGCATTGCTGGTATGAATCCTACCTTATCATAATCTATATTCTCATGGTAATTTGCTGCATTTTTTTGTTAAAATCTTGTTTAAAATATTTACATCTATACTCATTAGAGAAATTGGTGATCATTTTCTTTCTCTGTTGTGTCTCTTCCTGTTTTAGGTATCAATACAATATTTGTACCATAAAAATAAATTTGAGAGGACTCCTCCCCCAATTTTCCCAAACATTCTATGTAGTATTGGAATTATCTGTTCTTTAAATGTTTCATAGAATTCTCTAGTAAATCCATACGCCCATGGATATGTTTTCTTAGAGAGTTCATTGATGTCTTGCTCAATTTCTTTTTCTGAGATGGGGTTGCTTAAATATTCAACTTCCCCTACTGTAAATCTGGGGAATTTTTATTTTTTAAAATACTCAATCATCTCATTTAGATTGTCGAATGGACACTTTGGAGGTGACTTTAGTTCTTTCATTTTTGATATTGGTAATTTGATTTTCTTATTTCTTTTTTTAAATCAAATTGACGAAAGATTTTTTCGATCTTATTAATTTTTTCACAAAATCAACTATTAGTTTTATTTATTAGTTAAATAGTTTTCTTAATTTCAGTTTTAATTATCTTCTCTTTGGTTTTCAGTATTCTAAGTTGGTATTTACTTGAGGATTTTCCGTTTGTACTTTTTCAACTTTTTCAGATGCACGCCCAAGTCATTGGTCTCCTTTTTCTCTATTTTATTCATGTAGGCATTCAAAGATATAAAACTTCCCCTAAGAATTTATTTGTAGTATCCCATCAAGTTCGAAGGTTGTCTCATTATTGAAGTTCTCTTGAATGAAATTGTTGATTGCTTCTGTGATTTGTTATTTAATCCAGTACTTCTTTAGCAATAGATTATTCAGTTTCCAATTAATTTTTGGTTTAACTTTCCATGGCCTTTCACTACATACAATTTTTATTTCATTATGATTTGAGAAGGATGCAGTGACTATCTTTGGCCTTCCCCACTGGATTGTAAGGTTTTTATCCCCTAGAACATGGACAATTTTTGCATATGTGCCATGTACCATTGAGAAAATAATATATTCCTTTATGTCCCCATTCAGTTTTCTTCAGAGATATATCATATCTACCATATTCACAGTTTTATTTACCTCTTTAACTTCTTTCTTGTTTATTTTGAGGTTATATTTATCACGTTAATCGAGGTGGAGGGTGAGGTTGCCCACTACTGTAGTTTTGCCATCTATTTCTTCCTCCAACTCCTCCAACCTCTCCCCTAAGAATTTGGATTGTATACCACTTGGAGAGTACATGTTTAGTAATGATATTGCTTCATTGTATATGGTGCCTTTTAGCAGGTTATGGTTTCCTTCCTTATCTCTTTTGATTAGATCTTATTCTGCTTTTGCTTTGTCTTAGATTAAGATTGCTACCCTGTTTTTCTTACATGTTGAAGCACAGCATATTTTGCTCCAAGCTTTTACCTTGACTCTGTGTGTATCCTCCTTTTTCAATGTTTCTTGTAAACAACATATTGTTGGATTATGGCTTTTATTCCATTCTGCTTTCCGTCTCCGTTTTATGGGACAGGCCATTCTATTCACATTCAGAGCTATGATTACAATCTGTTTCTTTCCCTCCATTCCCTTCCCCACTGTTTGCGTTTTTAGTTCTCCTGTGAGTCTTCCCCTTCTTAAAAGAGTTTTCACTTTTTAAAAAGTTTTTAAATTTTTTTTTAGATTTCAACATTCATTTCTACAAAATTTTGAGCTCCAAATCCTCTCCCCATCTCTCCCCTTCCCCACCCCATAATACCTTGCATTCTGATTACCCCTTTCCTCAGTGTATCCTCCCTTCTGTCACACGCCACCCTTCCCTTATCCCTGTCTTCTCTCTTTTCTTATAGGGAAAGATAAATTTCTATACCACATTACCTGTGTTACTAATTTCCCAGTTATATGCAACAATAATTCTCAACATTCGTTTCGAATACTTTGAATTCCAACTTCTCTCTCTACTTCCCTCTCTACCCATCCCCACTGAGAAGGCAAGCAATTCAATACAGGCTATGTATATGTCGTTTTGCAAGAGACTTCCATAATACTCATGTTTTATGAGAATAACTATATTGCCCTCCATCCTACCCTGTCTGCCCTTTTTTTTCTGTTCTCTCATTTGATCTTGTCCCTTTCCAAACTATTTACTTCTAGTTACTCCCTTCTCCTTTTTGCCCTCCCTTCTATCATCAGCCTAACCTTACTTGTCCACTTCTCCCCTACTTTCCTGTAGTGGAAGATAGGTTTTCATACCAAATTTAATGAGCATGTTATTCACTCCTTAAGCCATATTTGAAGACAGTAAGCAAAACTTTTCTGCTTTCATCTCCTCCCTTTTCTCCTCCATTGAAAAAAAGATTTTTCTTATCTCTTTTATGAGTGGTAGCCTGCCCCATTCCATCTCTCCCTTTCTCCTCTCAATGTCTTCCTTTCTCAAACCTTAATTTTATTTTTTATATGGATGTCATCTCTTCTGATTCAACTCAACGTGGACTCTCGGTCTGTGTGTGTGTGTGTGTGTGTGTGTGTGTGTGTGTGTGAGTATGTGTGTAATGCCTCCACCTACCCAAATACTGAGGAAAGTCTCAAGAGTTACAAATATTATCTTTCCATTTAGGAATATAAACTGTTCAGTTTTAGAAAGTTTTTTATGATTTCTTTTTCTTGTTCACCTTTTCACGCTTATCTTCATTCTTATGTTTGAAAGTCAAATTTTCTATTCAGTTCTGGTCTTTTCATCACGAATGCCTGAAAATCCTTTGTTATCACTGAAGGAGCATTTATTCTCTTGAAGTATTATGCTCAGTTTTGGTGCATAGGTGATGATTGATTTTAATCACAGTTTCTTTGACTTCTGGAATATCCTATTCCAAGCCCTTCAGTCCCTTAATTTAGAAGCTGCCAGATCTTATGGTATCTTGATTGTATTTCCACAATACTCGAATAGTTCCTTTTTAGCTGTTTGCAACGTTTTCTTCTTGACCTGGGAACTCTGAAATTTGGCCACAATATTCCTAGCAATTTCTCTTTTCGGGTCTCTTCCAGGAGGTGCTCAGTGGATTCTTTCAATATTTATTTTGCCCTCTGGTTCTAGAATATCAGGGCAGTTTTCCTTGATAATTTAAGGAATGATAATGCCTAGGCTTTTTTTTTGTTGTTATCATGGCTTTCAGTTAGTCCTATAATTTTTAAATTGTCACTCCTGGATCTATTTTCCAGATCAGTTGTTTTTTCAACAAGATGTTTCACATTACCTTCTATTTTTTCAATCTTTTGCTTTTGTTTTCTAACTTCTTGGTTTGTTCCATAGTCAATACCTTCCCTGAACTCCACAGTCTCTCTTTTAAAGAACTATTTTCTTCAGTGAGCTTTTTAATATTCTTTTCCATTTGGCTAATTCTGCTTTTTGAAGCCTCCTTCTCCTCAATGAATTTTGGACCTGTTTTTCCAATTTAGTTAGCCTCTTTTTAAAGGTGTTATTTTCCTCAGCATTTTTTTGGTTCTCCTTTAGCAACCTTCTGACTCACTTTTCAATGTCTTCTATTACTTAAATCCATTTTATATTGATTTTGGAGATACTGGAGGCAGAAGCCTTGACTTCCTCTTACAGTAACCTTGTTCTTCCTCACTGAAAGGATTGAGGGAGATGCCTGTTCAATAGAAAGTAACCTTCTATGGTCTTATTTTTCCCCCTTTTTTCAGCATTTTTGCAGCCAGTTGCTTGACTTCTGATTCCATAGTCAAGAGGAGAGTCCTAGTGCTTCAACTCCCCCCAGTACTGTACTCAAGGCTGAGATTCAGGTCAGCTGCTCAATTTTCCTAACGGCTTTGTGGAGGGGGGAGCAGGCTCCTACTGTGCACTGATGTTCACATCAGCTGTTCCATTCCCCCAGAGACTTTAAGCTGAGCTGCCTTGGCAATGGATCCAGGTTGCTTCTGTGACCACCGTAGCTGTCAGGGACCTGTTGCTGCTGCTACTGTCACCACTACCTCTGCCACCACCTGGGGACTTTATCTCTTGCCCAGCTGGAAAAGCCCTCCCACACTGACCTTTGTTGCTTTCTTTGTTGCTTGTGGGTTGAGGGATCTGAGACCCCTTCTGCTGGGAATTCTGCCCCAGAAGTCTGTTCAGGTCCTGTTCCTCCCAGTGCCATGCAGCTAGGGCTGGGCTCTGCTCTGCTTAGCAGCTGGTGAGATTTACCTTTCCTGTTGGCCTTTCAGGTTACCTTTGCCTGGAAACCTCTGTTACTCTGTTGTTATATGTCTTTTGCTGCTCTAGAATTTGTTGAGAGACATTTTTACAGGTATTTTTGGGGGTATGGAGGAAGTGCTAGAGAATATGTATCTTTGTACTCTCCTATCTTGACTCTGCCCCCGGAGTTTTCACTTTTAACCACACCTCTCAGAGTCTTCCCTTTGTTCTTTCAGCCCCCCTCCCTTTTACTTCCCTTTACCTTTACTACTTCTTCCCCCCCTTTTAGCTTCCCCTTCCCTTTCTTCCCCATTTCCCTACTACTGCATATAGAGCTAGTTAGATTTATATACTTAATTAAATTTATTGCTCCCCCCTTGAAGCAAATCAGATGAGAGTACCTGTCAAATAATGCTCATCTCCCTCCCCTCTTTCCCTCTACTATAATGTAATTTTGTACTTCTTCCTGCTATGTTATTTACGATTTTCTGCTTCCTCCTTTTCACATCTCCTTTTACAATATCTTTGAGTGCTTAAATCACATTTTTATTATCACATCATTTACTTTGCACCCATTCCCTCTATCTATCACGTGTTTATATTTCATAATAGTTGTACAATTCTCAAGATTAACAAGTATCATCATCCCTTATAAGGATAAGTGAACAGTTTTCCAAAATTGAGTAAAAAGTTTTTCTTTTCACGTTTATTTTTTTATGCCTCTTTTGAGACCTAAGTTTGAAGATCAAATTTTCTACCGAGTTCTGGTCTTTTTGTCAGGAAGGTCTGGAAATCCCTTATTTTGCTGAATGTCCATCTCCTTGCCTGAAATATTATGCTGAACTTTTCTGGGTAACTGATCTTTCGTTGTAGTCCCAGTTCCTTTTCCTTACAGAATATCATACTCCAATTCCCTTGATCTTTTAATGTAGAAGCTACAAGGTCCTGTGTGATCCTGACTGTAACTCCTCAATATTTCAATGATATCTTTCTGGCTGTCCGTGATATTTTCTCCTTCACATTATAGTTCTGGAATTTGGCAGCAATATTTCTTGTGGTTTTTAGCTTGGGATCCATTTCAGGAGGTGAACGATGTATTCTTTCAATGACTATTTTGCCTTCTGGATCTAGCACTTCTGAGCAGTTTTCCTTGATGATTTCTTGGAAGATATTGTCCAGACTTTTCGTCATCATGGCTTTCTGGTAGGCCAGTAATTCTTAAATTTTCTCTCCTGGATCTATTTTTCAGGTCATTTGTTTGTACAATTAGATATTTTACATTTCCTTCTATCTTTTAATTCTTTAGATTCTTTTTTGCCTGATTCTTGATGTCTCATTGAGTCATTAGTTTCTAGTTGCCCAGTTCTAACTTTTATCAAATTGTTTCTTCCAGTTAATTTTTGCTTCTCCTTTTCCATCTGTCCACTAACTTCTTTTAAGGAATTATTCTTCCAGTTAGCTTTTGTGCTTTCTTTTCTATTTGTCCAATTTTCCCATTTAGGTTTTGTGCTTCCTTTTCCATTTGTTCAATTTTCCTTTTTAAAGAGTTCTCTTCAGTGAATTATTTTTTCATACTTCTAAAATCATTGGCCAGTTTTTCTTCTATTTCCTTCTTCAGCTGTCCCAGAAGACCTGTTTCTGCATGCAAGCAGTTCATAATCCCTGAAGTTTCAGATGGGTGTACAGTCATAATATTGACTAATTTGTTATTCATGTTTTGGTGCTTGTCCCCATAGTAAAATTCTATGGTCTTTTCCTGCTTGCCTTCCTTCTTGTTGCTCATGATGGTGAGGCTTTCTGTGTTGTGGCCTCTGGTTCTTTCAGTTAGAATGTAGAGAAACTGGTGTTGAGCTGAGTGGTGTGAAAAAGCTAAGTGCAGATGTCTTTTTTTTTCTTTTTGTTCTCTGTTTCCCCAGATCAACCCTGGGGTTTGCTTGTTAAGTGGTGGGGAGGGGTGTACTGGTCAAGGTACATCTCAGCTGAGCTGGAACAAAGGTAATCTCAGAGTCTGGTGACTCTGTCTGCTTTATTGTGTTCCCTTTACCCTGGAACACTTAGGCACAACTGGGTCCTAGTGTGAGTTTCCACCCCCATCTCTCCCCCCACCCCGGAGGTTCCTCTCCTTCTGGTTTGCCTTGGCCACAGTAAGAGGAAACCCCTTTAGCTAGTTTCCTAGCCTTAGGTGTTATGAGACTGTTTGTCCCTTCTGCTGATCCCACTGATCCAGGATTTCTCTGTGGATCTATTTTACAGTTCTTTCAAGGTCAACAAAGGTGAAGGGAGATAGCATTTACTGATCTCTCCACCATTTTGCCCCCCAGAAGTTCAAGTATGTGACTTACACACGTTTAGTCTGAAGGCTAAAAGTCTCAGGAGCGGCTATGGTTGATTTCTGGGGCTCAGTGGCCGTCACTCACTTGTCTCCACTGGTTTCCTACTCTTGGCTGCCACTCTGCTATTCTGCTGTGCTGCTGCTGCCTCAGATTTCCTGCTTCACCATACTGCTGTGGCTGGATGTGATTCACTCTGTGCTGTGGGCTTACACCTGCAGAACAGATCTTGACTTTGTTTGGAGTGAGGGAGTGAGGAAGGCCACCAGCCTAGCTTTTCCTCCAGAATTATCTGTATCCAGTGACCTGATATTCCTCAGGATGACTGGTGACTACCTAGGATACATTGGGAGACCTTGGTCCCTTTAGGCTAAGGTCTATGCAGGTACTTACATAGTATGAGGTGGAATGGTCTTCTTTGGCAATGAAGGAAGAACACAACCCTGTGAGTAGCCTCAGCTCTTTCTCTCCTATCTGTCTCCCCCTCCCATTCTTTTTCTATTCAACAATACCCCTCTGAAAGAAGGAAGAATTATTTATTTGAGATGGTGACACAGCATAAATCTCACACCCAGATTTTTTTTCCTAAGACATGATTGCATTCAGTTTTTGTGCTTTCATGTATTTCATCTTCTCCTTAGAAATTATAACTAACATTTGTGTAACTTGTATAAGAGTCCCATATGTAGAGTGAAAACTCAAAGTACATTTTGGGACAAGTTTCATTTGTTTCATTTGGCCACACTTGGAAAAATTTGACAATTTCACTGCATATCACCACAAAGGGTCTTGTCAATTTCCTTTGCAAAATTCACAGTTCACAGAGTTCAATTAAGAATAAAAGTTTAATTTTAAGTAAAAAGAATCAAAATATCTTTAGAACTCATTGAAAATATCAGTACCCAACAATGAAACTCCTTCTGCAGAGATCAGTAGCTTCAATGCCTTATGGTCATTTACAGGAAAAATCCCACAGCAGGCTTTGCTTCTCATGGTTCATAGTGTGTGGAAGGCTGTAGCTCTCCCTAGCACCTTGCTGAAAGAGTATCTTTCAAGCCACTTAGCATTCTCTACATCTCCTAAATTGTGATATCTTTTATGTTTGATTTTTCTCCTGCCACATATATGTTCTATGTCACTCTGTCTGAAGTTCTTTTAAAATGTGGCAAAAGAGTAATTATACATTAGGAATAATACTGCACAGCAATACAAGAGAATGATTTGCTTCAAAACTGTCATTTACCAAAAAATAGAAAGATAGATAGATAGATAAAAAGATAGATAGATAGACAGACAGACAGACAGACAGACAGATAGATACATAGATAGATAGACAGACAGATAGATAGATAGATAGATAGATAGATAGATAGAGAGAGAGAGAGAGAGAGAGAGAGATAGATAGATAGATAGATAGATAGATAGATAGATAGATAGATAGACAGATAGATAGATAGATTCAGCTAATAAAATTTCAAACTCCCTAAACATCAATTTTTGGTTCTTTCTTCCAAGTCTAAATCATAGCTTTTGTTGTTTCAATTTTATTAACCTTTCCAAAAGCATTATTGCATTTTCTTCTGTCTTTGTAGCAGCTATTTTTAATGTTTATCTATCATTAACCATTACTATGGTATATATAGTGAGATATGTGTCTGTTTTCATTCCTTTCTGAATTACTAACTAATTTATCCAAGGAAATTTGTTAAATAGTGCACCTTTTTCCTCCTTTGTGTCTTTTATGAATTTCTTAAACTCTAATCATTTAAATATATTTAGATATCTGATTTCTCTATTGTAATCTATTTACCAATTTCTCTATATTTTGCTCAGTATCTGGTTGCTTGAAAGACAACTATTTTACATTATTATTTTTAGTCTATGAGAAAACTTTTATCCACCTTTTAAAAATAAATTATTATCAATTTTCTTAATCCCATAATTTAAATAAACCCATTGTTATTCTATTGGTATTAAATTAATTTGTATGATTATATGGTGATTTAAATTTTTACTATTTTAATCTGACTCACCAAAGAACATTGAATGATTCTCCAATTACTTTGTCTTCTCTTTATATTAGTCAATATAATTTTCCAAGTTGGATATTACACAAATCATCAGCATTTCTCATTGAGCTAATTCTAAGATGTCTGATGACTTTTGATTTTATTATAAATAACATTATAAATTATATTTTGTTTATCTTTATTGTTACTCATTATGCATTTGGATGAATTCTGTAATTTAATTTGATGTCCTGTTTTTAATAATTCTTTGTAACTTCCAATGGAAGCTAAGTCCCATCATCCTTTTCCTAGTTAAAATAGGGGGAATTTCTCTCAGTAGTGTATCTCTATTTCACGTCTTTCCCTTATGTTATGTTATGACTCATGAAAAATTCATGCAGTCAAGACCTCAGATTTTCTCTTCTTATTTTGGAGTGTACTTTCAGCATCAATTTAATTTAATTACCTATTCATTGACATTTACAACAATAGAAAAAAGTCATCAGAAAATAATTTACATACCTGATATTTTAATCAATAAATTTAAAACGTCTCTTAGATAGTTCTAGAAATATCTGTACGTTTTTTTTTTTTGTCATCACACTTAGGGTTACAAGATCTATACTCAATAAACAATGATATAGTTATGCTTGTGATTAAGTAATGGCTAAGGCAGGAAAGTGACTCAGTTTGGGGGTCATGGAGAAATAATCATTACAGGTGGAAACAAAAAGAATTTAGTGCTCTTCAGTTACATTATGATTTCAATTAAACTGCTATCTGAAAAAAATCTTATCCCCACAAAAAATAAAAATAGAAATGTGGACACAAAGACATTTAGTGAACTTTTTCAGCTTACCTTTTCTAACATGTTTTTCAGATGAAGAATCCAAAAGGAAGACAGAACATTGGATTTCGAATTGGAGAGAACAGATCTCAATTCCTGCTTTAGATACTTATTTTCTCTTTGACTATGGAAAAGTCTCTTAAATTATTTGAGCCTCGGTTTTCTCATCTTTAAAAGAGGAATAATAATATCATTTATGTCACAGGAATTAGTGAGGATCAAATGATCTGATATGTAAGAGATTTTGCGAACCTGAAAGTGCTAAATGCATGTTTATTATCATTATTATTTTAAATAGTTTTTGGGATAGGTGTTTCTTTTTCCTTTTGAATAAGATTCCAAGCAATTGTAATAACTACAAATTCAGGCATCCAAAACAAACTATTTAAAAATATTCAGAGAATAATAGAAAATGGAACAGGGCTACTGAGTGGAGAAGTATGCCTTCTGCTAGCTTCCCTTCTAAACTAATTATTGTTTGTAAATTGGGGAAATTAGATAATTTCAAGAGCTACAATTACCATGGAAATTTTATCATTTCTTTCCAAATTTAGTACTCTTCCAATCTTTGAACACAACACTACAGAAAGCCATTAATTCCCTGCCGAGGGACTTTCAGGGTTATTCTCATACTGTGAGTATTTTTTCACACTTATTGTACTATAGTGAAATAATATACCAGTCCATTCAGGGGGATTAGCAACTCTTCAGCTCTAAATCTGTGCACTCCCTAAGATCTCAGAGTCAATAATTCTAGCATTCATATGGAATTATAAGTTTTTATATAATTAAACAATTTCATTTCTATAGTGTAGACGTTTTCATTGATATTGTTTTCCCTTAATATTAAGAAAAAAGGTAGGTTATTGAGGTGAATATGTATAATTTACTAAAAATGAAATCTTATTTAAAGCCCTTTTTTATTTTATTTTACATATATATATTCATAATAGCTTTTTAAATACAGCAACTTACTATAGTTTGCTTTCCCCATCTTGAGTATCTATGTCACTCCTCTCTCATTAAAATTAATAACTTCTATTTTTGCTTTCTTACATTTTCTTTTGTAGATGAAAAGTAAGACCTACAGATATTACCTCAAAACACCTTTTCATACAGTGTATCCTTCCACAGTGATGGCCTGTCATCACATAATACATCACATAACTGCACAGAGAAATCAACTGCTTAGCATTTTACTCATAAGCTTATTAATAATGAAGTAGAGCTGATTCTATGAATCATATGTACAGAACTTAAACCATTTGAAACCAGCAACCATTTTGTAGCTTTTCATTCTTGAAATGCCTTATGGGGTGTCTCACATATATAATAAGTACTGGATGAAGATTTGTGGAATGAATGAGTGATTTGAATTTAGTATGTGTACATTAAGAATCTGTTGAATCCAGATCATTTCTTTAACACTGAAGGAATTTAGGCAATAAATAATTTGTGAATGAATGAATTAATGAATGGGTGAGTAAATGAATGCATGAAGCATTTTCAGCATCATGACACTTAATGTTTTCCTATTAAGCATTCAACAGGCTTTTGTTGAACTAAATTGAATTACCCAAGATGATATTAGAATAGTGTTCTGTCCTGCTTAATTTAACTTTAAGGTTGAATGTTAATGAATTACCAAGTACTTAACGCTGACTTACTAGATCTCAAAAGCCTCAATACGGTGCCATATTTTTTCTTCTAAAAATCTTTCTTCCATCATAAAAATTGTATTATGCTGTTTCTAAAAGCACTGTTCTTAAAATTAATTCTTAAGTCAATAGTGCTCAACTGGTCTCAGTTGACCAAAGTATTTTCTAATATTGTATATTTTGCTTAAATCTCATTTAATGCTGCTGCTGACATTTCTCTCATTTTTATGCTTTTTACACATGCTCAATTCAAAAAGTTTAAATACAGAAAAAATAACACTTTCATAGTTTTAGAGCAGAGATTCAATTACTTAAAATATGCAAGTATAAACAATACTAACTTAGAATATTTAAAGTGAATTTCTGATGAAATAACACATATTACAGGGTAGCAGAATAGTACAAAATTCAGATTTGAAATATATTCCAGTGAGGAAACTGTACAATATTGTTTTCTTTTACAGCTACTACTCTCATAAAATTTGGCTTTTTGTCTCTTCTAGTATCTGTGGTTTCATTGGAAAAATACCCCTTTCACCCTGATAGATAAAAAATTGCAATGCCTCTTTACTTTATTATACCATCTTGGAGAGCTGCTGTGACTATATAAATTTAGCAGTTGGGTGCCAAACTTGTGGTAATTTCTGTCTTTGTGCTTAATTATTCTGCTCCATAACCACTTTCAATGATCATCCTTTGTGAAAAATATCCTACCAGAACTTCGCTTCCGAGAGTCAATAATCACAATGAGAGATCACAGCAGGATTTTAATAGAAGATACAGGAAGAAAGAGAGAAAAAAAATTGACTGTCTCTCATAGTAACTCATATTTGGAAAGGGAAATAAAAGACTTCAATGCACATGTAAAATAAATAATTAACTGAATATATTTAAGGACCATTGTCAACAGTTCTTCTCTGCAATGTCTACAATTAAGAACTACATTGCTAAGTCTGAAAAATGAGACACTATTTAGGAAATAAAGTATTTACTTCTCAATTCTTACCCGTCTTAAACATAAAAGAATTCACAGCAATTCAAACTTCTTGTTGAATGTTTTTCTATCCAAGAAAACTAAGAAAATATGTTCAAATTTAACATCAATCAATTCTTCACTTATGAAATACTTATTAACCTTCACTACCCAAAGATATAAACAAAAAAATAATGAACCCATTACCTTGAAGGAGTTTATGTCCGATGAGAACAGCATATTAACTATATACAGTTAAATAAACTAATTAAAATAAATGACATAATTTGGTCAAAGGAAAAACACTGGCAGCTATGGGGGAATCAGGAAAAGCTTTTTTAATAGATTTACTTAAATTAATATTTAAAGGAAACTTAGGATCCCTAAAGGTGAAAGCCAGGTGTATTTCAGACATGGAGGATGCATGTAAATGTAGGGACAGTTAATATGGAGTTACAGTATATCAGTGACAACAAGAAGACAAATTGGAATGTACTGCAGAGTGTATGTAAATAACACATAACAAAACCAGGATGAGAGCTTGCAGCTATGTTGTAATGGACTTTAAATATTAAATAGGGATATTTATATTTGATATTAGAGATATTATGGAGTCACTGGAATTTTAGTAGGGCAACGATATTATGGGGACTCTTTTCAGGAAAAAAATTAACTTAGATGCAACGGATTGGAAAGTAAGGTATATGCACAAATAGGTTAAGGAGCTGGTCTGTTGTATTACTGAAACAGTATATAGTAAAAAATACAGTTATTGTTTTCAACCATATGTTTATTTGAGTCTGAACCTGAGATTCCACGAATTTGGGCAATTCGAGCTTGAACACTGCCTTGACCTGTGGCATTGAAAGATCAAACAGCCATGATCACGTAGCTATTACCTGTCAGAAGCATGCCTTTACCTCAGATTTTCTTGCCTGTAAGAACAGTTCCCTGTCCAATATAACATAATGCCTTTCTAAGAAAAAAATTCAAACGAAAAAATAACAAAAACCTGAGTAGTATCACTGAAAAATTGAGCAGAGTGAGAGGAGAGATTTTACTACTTAATGCTTAAGATAATATATATTTTAATAAAATATTTGGACCTACAAAATTAGTTATATCAAGTGGAAGCTAATGTTAATTTGATATTCTTTTTATAGTTCTTAAAATTATTGTTGTTTTATTGAAAATCTTGCTATTACAAATAGATCTTTTATTCTTGATTTAGTAATAAATTACATTTTTTTACATTTGATTTTTTCTTCACAAAAACTACAATGTTTATTCGTTTTATTGTTTTTAAATTATCTAAAGCGCTAATACAATGTTGGGGAAGTAGTCAAGGAAAACTGAGTTCAAGTCTGGACTCAGTCACTAGTTGCATGACACTGGACAAGTCATTAACCTTTGTTTGTTTTAGTTTCCTCATCTATAAAATGAGAACAATATGGGATTGTGAGGCACAAATGAAATAATAATTGTAAAGCAATTAGCAAAAAGCCTGGCACATAGTAGCATGTAAATCTTAGTTATTGTTGTTGCTGTGACATTAATATATCAACCACATGGAAACAAACAGCTGAAGTGAATTCCAGTGAAAGAAACTTTATCATTTAACTTAAACAACTTAAGCACATGCTTCAACTCTAGCCATTCTATATTTATCAAGGATATAGAGATTTCATATTAGTTATAATTCTTGTTTTCTCTTTGTTTCTTCTCAATTTTTCCATTTCTAAGTCATTCAAAATAACACATAGAGTGCATCACATTTTAGATCTATGAAATATTTTAGGTAACAATTAACATGAATAAAAATACTAGCTACTTAAAAATATACAACTTTACCCTGTAAATCTTAATGTTATTTTAAGGTTTTGAAAGTGGTTTATTACTTCCAATAAAGAAGAACAACAAAAGCCCAAGAATCTAGAGAGATGATTTTATGACATGCCCATCTGCATTAGACTCAAGAGAAAACTGATTGACTAAAAAGTAAAAAAAAAAGAAAATCGCTTACTGGATTGAGAAAAATAACATTTTTAAAAGTGCAAAGGTTTTTCATATTTAAATGTAGAGGATATCGGTAATGCTAAAGATGACATAATTTACTCTTAAAGTAATGAACGACCTAAGGCAATTTCTATGTTAACTCTGTACTGAAGACGATCATAGCGCATTCTTTTGGGGGTATAGGGATTTTTTTTCTCAGTGAATTTGGTTCTTCATTAAAGATTCATTAACCTTGGCCAATCAAACAAATGTATTATTTAAAAGGTGAACATTCTGACTTGAACATTTGTGCTGAATATATACATACCTATATACGTATTACTTTTAACATTTATTGTTTGAAATATTTTCTTGTAATTATCTGGATGAGTCAAGAAGATGTTGCTACACCCCAAGACCATGGCAAACAGCTGTGTGAAGGCTGATAAGAATGTGTGTCTATGTGTGTGTGTGTGTGCGTGTGTCTTGTTTATATGTATGTATATAGGTGTAGTATATATGTATATGTATATATGTATGTATATGTATGCATGTGTGAGATATATGTATGTGTGTCTATATATTGATAACTTGCTTCCACAAAACCAATGAGACCAAACTACCAGTGTGCTAAATTAGTTTGAAAATAGAAAAATCAAGCAGAGCTATGTGGTATGTGGATTACTTTGGCTTTATATAGAAAATCTTTGGAGGATTTACTACCACCACTACCACTGAAATTATGAATTTGGAAGTGATGATAGATTCCAACATTTGTAAAGAGAAATAATATATACCCTGATGAAATATTGGATGCATTAATATTTCAAAATTAATAAAATTGTTTGAAATGTTCTTACAAAGATAATATTTAGCTGTCTCAGTAGATTAGAAAGTTGGATATTGATTTGGAAATATCTGAATTCAAACCGTGACTCAGATATTTACAAGTTGTATGACCATGGACACATTAATTTGCCTCTATCTATTTCAATTTCCTCATCTTTAAAATGGGGATAATAATATCACCTACTTCCCAGGGTTATTATGAGGGAAAAATGAGATAATATTTGTGAAGTATTTTGTAAACATTAAAGTTTAATTTAAATTTAAATGCTACTTATTGTAATAATGGAGTGACATAGTTTTCTTTTAAAATTTTGTAATCTTTAATTTACAAAGCGCCATTCCAACCTTCTAAGATTACTTTTAACTTTAAAGATTAACGCTAAAGTGTAACTCAAACTTTACCTAATCACAAGGAATAATCATAGTTTGTTAAAAATTGTGCCATTAAAACTCAAACTAATATGTCATATAAAAATGGAAACACTTTAAGAGGTTAGTGATAACTTGTGTTTTCGTTATTTGAGGTTCAAACTTCCTAAGTTTAGAAAAATTTAACGTTATTGGTCTGTTTATAACAAAAAGGAAAGAAGAAAAGAAGGAAGAGAAGGAGGAAAGGAGGAAGGGAGGAAGGAAGGAACACATACACTAATACAGAAATAACTGAACTTAGTGCCTAGTTAGCAATAATAAAGTAGGACACAGCCACAGTGTAAGTTTTCAAGAATTTCCATCTATAGAAAATTACAGTAATTACATCTACTCTACTGCAGGTTTTTTAAATTATATCTCACATTATTGTAAACTGATAATCAATAACTTTAATTTTACTGCATGTCTTTTGTTGGTTGTTCAGGATACTTAAATTGCTAATGATGGCTCTGCAAATAAGGAGCATGTATTGGAATCTGAGAAGTGTAGAGAGAGAAAATACAGAGAAAACAATAAATTAAAGGAGTATAGATTAAAGTACTAGTAATGAGTGACCACCTTTTGTTGGGATCTGAGACTATCAGTAAGATGTGAAGTGACATAATGAAGCAAGCCCATAGAAGAAGTGTCTGATAGGCTCTGGTGAAATCCTAAGAGGGGCGTGGCTATAAAATAACACAATGCAGGCCTCTGAGAACAGATTTACTCAGTTGTATATAACACTGTTTTCAACATGGAATGACAATAATCTTGCCAATATCTACATATGCCTTTAAAAAATCTGTTCAGGTTCCATATTTCATAGAATCACTAGTCAGATGTAATATGTAACGGTAGACACTCTCATAGAGAAACAAATGTATGCAGGAAAAACTTTAACATTTCATCCGCTTTAAAAAAGCCCACCTTGTCCATCACTTCCTTAAAGTTCAAATCATCAATAATTCTAATTAGAAAGACAGATAGACAGATAGATAGATGGAGGAATAAAGCTTTGATTTGTAGGTTTGCCAGTAAGTATTCATTCATACTGAACATTTAATTAATATTTCTTTGGAGGGGGTAGAAACTGACTCTAGTAATAATCATGGACATACTATAAATATCTAGATGGCAGAAAATGTTTTTTTTTTAATTTTGTTTTGTTTATCTATGTAATCTCAGTGCCTAGCATGTGTTCACAATAAACACTTAATGAGTGTTTGCTGAAATATTAAGCCTTAAATGGGTATGAAATTGTGAGAGAGATTGATAACTACCACCAGAGAAGGTGTTAATATCAGGTTAAATTGCCCAGATCATTTAGATACGATAAACAAGTTATAGAAATGAAAATTCTTTCAAAATATAAAAAGTCTTGGCATATACAAAGCTTCCAGTATACAATGTTTGTAAACAAATGACTTATCAGAATCTGATAAAGTAGATATAGAAATGTATATTATATATACAGACATGTACACATAAATATATTCACACATAACTTACAGATAAAAAACATGTAGTATTTACATGCATAAGTCTAAACATATCAATATTAATATAGGTGTGGTTGCAAAGCTAGAGAAAAAAGAGATGTTGTTGTGACTGTAGATTCAGATAAAGTTAGAGACAGAAAAAAGAAAGACAGATTTAGGTATATTCATACAGTTTTTTAACATTTATTTATTTATATTTTAGTTTTCAGAATTCTTTTCCACAAACTTTTGAGTCCTAAATTTTCTCCCAGTCTCTCCCCTTTCCCACCACACAATGCTGTGCATTCTAATACTCTTTCCCCCATTCAGCCTTTCCTTCTATCACACCCCTCTCTTCCCTTACCCCCATTTTCTCTCTTTTCTTGTAGGCCAAGATAGATTTTTATACCCCATTAGCTGTATTTCTTATTTCCCAGCTGTATGCAAAAACAATTCTCAACATTCATTCGTAAAACAAAGAGTTCAAACTTAACTCTCTTCCTCAATCCTGGGCCCATCACTAATGAGAAGACAAGCGATTCCTATAGGTCGTATATGTGTAGTTTTGCAAAAGACTTCCACAGTAGTCAAGTTGTGTAAGACTAACTATATTTCTCTCCATCCTATCCTGCCCCCCATTTATTCTATTCTCACATTTGACCTGGTCCCTCCCTAAAAGTGTTTACTTTTAATTGCTTCCTCCTCCGATTTTCCCTCCCTTCTATCATCTCCTCCCTAACCCACTTGTCCCCCTGTCCCCTACTTCCCTGTAGTGTAAGATAGATTTTCATACCAAATTGGGTGAGTGTGTTATTCTGTCCTTAAGCAAAATGTGAAGAGAGTAAGCTTCATCTTTTCCCTCTCACCTCCTCCCTTTTCTCCTTCTTTTAAAAAGCTTTATCTTGCCTCTTTTGTGTGAGAAAATTTGCCCCATTCCATTTTTCCCCTTCTCCTCACAATATATTCCTCACTCAACCCTTAATTTTACTTTTTTTAGATATCATCTTTTCTTATTCAACTCACCCTGTGTTCCGTTTGTGTGTGTATGTGTATGTATGTGTGTGTTTGTTTCTGTGTGTGTGTGTATAATCTCTCTAACTACCCAAATACTGAGAAAACTTTCAAGAGTTAGAAATATTTACTTTCAATATACAAATGTAAAAAGTTCAACTCTAGAAAGTCCCTAATGATTTCTCTTTCCAGTTGACCTTTTCATGTTTCTCTTGATTCTTGTTTGTCAAAGGTCATATTTTCAATTCAGTTCTGGTATTTTCATCAGGAATTCTTGAAAGTCCTCTATTGCATTGAATGGCCATTTTCCCCCCTAAAATATTATACTCAGTTTTGCCGGGTAGGTGATTCTTGATTTTAATCCTATTTCCTTTGACTTCTGTAATATGATATTCCAAGCCCCTTCATCCCTTAGTGTAGAATCTGCTAGATCTTTTGCACAATAATCAAATTGTTTCTTTCTACCTGCTTGAAATATTTTCTCCTTGATCTGGGAACTCTGGAATTTGGCTACTATATTCCTAGGAGTTTCTTTTGTAGGATCCCTTTCAGGAGGTGATAGGTGGATTCTTTCAATATTTATTTTACCCTCTGGTTCTAGAATATAAGAGGAGTTTTCCTTGTTAATTTCATAAAAGATGATGTCTAGGCTCTTTCTTTTTATCATTGTTTTCAGGTAGTCTCATAATTTTTAATTGTCTCTCCTGGATCTATTTTCCATGTCAGTTGTTTTTCCAATGAGATATTTCATATTTTCTTCTATTTTTTCAATCTTTTAGTTTTGTTTTGTAATTTCTCGATTTCTCATAAAGTCATTAGCATCCATGCGCTGCATTCTAATTTTTAAAAAAACTGTTTTCTTCAGTGACCATTTGAAACTCCTTTTCCACTTGTCTAATTCAGTTTTTTAGAACATTCTTCTCATTGTTTTTTTTTTTTGGATCTCTTTTGCCAGTTGATTTAGACTATTTTTAAAGGTATTATTTTATTCAGGATTTTTTGGGTCTCCATTAGCAAGCTGTTGAAACTCGTTTAGTGATTTTCTTACACCGTTCTCATTTCTCTTCCCAGTTTTTCTTCCACCTCTCTATATTGATTTTCTTTTCTTTTTATTATTATTATTATTATTATTATTATTATTATTATTATTATTATTTATTTTAACACAGTTTATAACAGATAAAGCAATTCCACGTTTTGGTCAGGTGATACTTCTTTTTAAAGCTTTTACAATAGGGACAACAAAAGAAATATATATATATATTTAGACATTAACCAACTGAGACAAATAATATTTATGTTGCTAACTTCACAAGCTCTTGACCTAATTGTCTCCACGGTATTACTAAGAATTAAAGGACTCTAACTTATTGTTGTTAATCTAAAGTTCTATGCCTATTAGCTTAATTTTAGACAACTTCGGATATTCCCCTACCTATAATCTATAATTGAGTAGATCTGGTATTAAGCTTACAAATCTTTTGACTATAGGAAATTGTCACTAATAGTAAGGACATTGCAGGGATACAACAGCACCCCAACTTCATGTCAGTTCCAGCCAGGATTAGATTATCTACTTGCATTCAGTCAAGCCTAAAGTCTGCCAGGTGTCAGTGGGGAAATTGAGTCAGGAGAATCCCACCTCAGTCCATGCTGAACAGCCGTTCTCCCACCCTTCCCTTGAGATCACCTATGCAGTTCATACCAGCATCGCATCAGCTTACTGGCATCATGTATTGGAGGCGTTTCTTGCTACCCATACCTGGAGTTAGACTCAAAAGAACAGTCACTTAATAGTCCCATGGCATCTAAAAATGGCAAGTTCCAATAACCAGGTTTTAAATATGACTATAGCTTCACTTTGACTAAGGGACATCTTTTGAGGCAAGTCTTAAGTGACTTACAGGCCTTTCTATACATGTTCTAGTTCCTGATGATTTTCTTTTCTTTTTTTAATTTTTTTTTTTATTTTCAGTGTTCTACAACCATTACCATATAACTTAGATTTTTTTCTGTCCCTCTACCTCTTTCCCCCCCTACTTCTTCTCTCCCTCACCAAGAGGTTATATAATTTTACATAGGTTCTACACATGCATTCCTATTAAATACATTTTCACCACAGTCATGTTGCATAGAAGAATTAAAATCAATGGGATAAATAACATAACAAACCAAAAGTCAATACAAAAGAGTGATCTGTTACATTTTGTGATTGGATTCCATACTTCTTTCTCTGCATGTGGAAGGAACTTGGCCTGAAAAGAGCATTGGGGATTTTTTTAAGTTCTTGCTTTGCAATAAAGTTTTCAGTCTGCCAGAAAAAATCCTCGGACACTGTGCTTCTGGTTTTGTACAAATTTCTCCTGGTTCTGCTCCTTTCACTCAGGAACAGATCATATAAGTCTTTCCAGGCCTCTCTGAAGTCTTCCTATGCATCATTTCTTATAGCACAAGAGCACTCCATCAGTTTCATATTCCACAATTTATTCAGCCATTCCTCAATAAATGCACATATCCTTGATTTCCAGTTTTTGGCCACCACAAAAAGACCTGTTATTTATGTTTTTGTACGTGTGTGACCATTTCCCATTTTTATGATCTCTTGGGGATGCATTCCCAGAAGCAGTATTCCTGGGTTAAAGGGTATGAACATATTTACAGTCCTCTGGCCATAGTTCCAAATTGCTCTCCAGAATGATTGGGTGAGCTCACAAATCTGCCAACAATGAATTAGTGTTTCAACTCTCACACATCTTCTCAAACGTTTATTATATTCATGTTTTGTCATGTTAACCAACCAGATAGGTATGATGTGGTATCTCAGAGTTCTTTTGATTTGCATCTCTCTAATCCGAAGTAATTTAGAGCATTTTTTCTTAAGATGATAAATATCTTTAATGTCTTCCTCCGAAAACTGCCTGTTGATAATCTTTCATCATTTATTATTTGGGGAAATGACTATCATTCTTTTACATTTGACTCAATTCTCTATATATTTTAGAAATGAGGCCTTTATCACTGATACTAATTGCAAAAATTCTTTCTATATTTTCTGCTTCCCTACTAATCTTGGTTGCATTGGAGTTAGTTGTGCAAAAGCTTTTCAGTTTAATATAATCAACATTATCCATTTTGTACTTCATAATGCTTTCTATATCTTCTTTAATCAAAATTTTTTCACTTCTCCATAAATCTTATAAATACAGTATTTCTTGTTCCACTAATTTATTTATAGTGTCAATCTTTATACTGAAATGATGTACCCATTTGGACTTTATTCTTGTGTACGTTGTCAGGCATTGGTCTATGCCTAGTCTCTGGCATACTGTTATCGAGTTTTCCCAGCAATTTTTGTCGAACAGTGAGTTCTTATCCCAGACGTTAGAGTCTTTAGGTTTATCAAGCAGATTTCTTTATTCATTGCCTACTTGTCATAAGTCCCTAGAATTTTCCACTGGTCTACCCTTCTGATTCTTAGACGGTACCAAATGGTTTTGATAATTGTTGCTTTATGATGCAGTTTGATATTTGGTAGAGCTAGACCCCCTTCTCTAGTTTTTTTTTTTTTTTATTAGTTCCCTTGATACTCTGGACATGTTGTTCTTCAAATGAACTTTCATATCATTTTTACTGCTCTAGAAAATAATTATCTGATAGTTTGATTGGTATGGTGCATAAATAAATTAATTAATTTAGGTAGAATTGTCATTTTTCTTATATTGGCTCAGTCTACCATGAACTGATGTTTTTCCACTTACGTAGATCTCACTTTATTTGTGCGAAAAGTGTTCTGTAATTGTGTTCATATAGTCCCTGGGTTTGTTTTGGCAGGTGTACTCCCAAATATTTGATAGTGTCTACCCTTGCTTTAAACGAGATTTTTTTTTCTATCCCTTGCTGTTGGGCATTACTAATATATACAAATGCAGAAGATTTGTGAGGGGTTATTTTGTAATTTGAATCTTTCCCAAAGTTGTTTAATATTTCAAGCAGTTTTTTACTTGAATGTCTCGGATTCTCCAAGTATATCATCATATCATCTGCAAAGAGTGATAACTTAGTTTTTTCTTTGCTTTTTGTAATTCCTTCAATTTCTTTATCTTGTTGAATTGCTACAGTTAACATTTCTAGTACCATATTGATTAAAAGTGGTGATAATGAACATCTTTTTTTTCACCCCTGATCTTATTGGAAATGAATGTAGGTTATCTCCATTTCATATAATGCTTGCTGACAGATTTAGCTAGATACTGTTTATTATTTTATGGAGTGTTCCCTTTATTCCTGTGCTCTCCAGTGTTTTTAATAGGAATGGGTGTTTTATGTTTTCAAAACCTTTTCTGCATCTGTCAAGATAATCATGTGGTTTCTGTTAATTTTGTTGTTAATATGATCGATAATGCTGATAGTTTTCCTAATACTGAACCAGCACTGCATTCCTTCTATTAATTCTACCTCATCAAAATGCGTTATGATCGTTATAAGTTTCTGTACTGTTTTTGCTAAAATCTTATTTAAAATTTTGCATCTATATTCATTAGAGAAACTGGTCTACAATTTTCTTTCTCTGTTTTGTCTCTTCCTAGTTTAGTTATCAAAACCATGTTTGAATCATAAAAAAGAGTTTGGGAGGACATTTTGTTACTCAGTTTTCCCGAACAGTCTATACAGTATTAGAATTAATTGTTCTTTAAATGTTTGATACAATTCTCATGTAAATCTATGGGGCTCTGCAGATTTTTTCCTAGGGAGTTCATTGCCGGCTTGTTCAATTTCTTTTTCTGAGATGATGTTGTTTAAGTATTAAACGTCTTCTTCAGCTAATCTGGGCAATTTATATATTTTTTTAAATACTTATCAATCTCATTTAGACTGTCGAATTTACAGGCATAATATTGGGCACAGAAATTTCTAATTCTTATTTTAATTTCTATTTTATTGGAGGGAAGTTCATGCTTTAATTTTTCATATTGGTAAATTAGTTTTCTTCTCTCTCTTTGTTAATCTAATTGACCAAATGTTTATCAATTTTATTAGTTTTTTTTTTTTATAAATTCAACTATTACTTGAAATTACTTAATTTCAGTTCTATTAATCTCTCCTTTGGTTTTCAGTGTTTCTAATTTAGTATTTACTTGGCATTTTTTCATTTTTTTCTATTTCTAGGTTTTACAGATCCATGTCCAAGTCATTGATCTCCTCTCTCTCTACTTTTATTCATGTAGACATTCAAAGATATAAAGCTTTTCCCAAGAACTACTTTTGCAGTATCCCAAAAGATTTGGTAGGTTGGCTCATGACTGTCATTCTCTTGAATGAAGTTGTTGATTGTTTCTATGTGTGGTTGAAGCCGCTTATTCTTTTGGATTAAATTATTTAGTTTCCAATTCAGTTTTGCTGTATCTTTCTATGGCCTTTCATTACATATCACTGTTATTGCATTATAGTCTGAGAAGGATGCATTCAATATCCCTGCCTTTCTGCTCTGGACTGTGAGGTTTTTATGCCCCAGTACATGGTCAATTTTTGTATATGTGACATGAACCATGAAGAAAATGGCATATTCCTTTATCTCCCTATTCAGTTTTCGCTAGAGATCTATCATATATACTTTATGCAGAGTTTTATTCACCTCCTCAACTTCTTTCTTGTTTATTTTAAGTTTAGGTTTATCAAGTTTAGAAAGAGAGAGTTTGAGATTCCCCACTAGTATAGTTTTGCTTTCTATTTCTTTCTCTATCTCACTTACCTTCTCCTCCAACAATCTGAATGCTATGCCACTTGGAGTATATGTATTTAGTAACGTTATGGCTTTGATTGCATTTTGTGTCTTTTATCAGGATACAGTTTCCTTCCTTACCTATTTTGATTAGATTTATTTCTGCATTTGCTTTCTTTGAGATTTGGATTGCTACACCTGCTTTTCTTATGTCAGCTGAAGTACAGTATATTCTTTTCCAAACTTTTACCTTTACCCTGTGTGTATACAGTCATTTCAAATGTGTTTCTTGTAAGCAACATATTGTTGGATTATTACTTTTAATCACTTCTGTGACTCTTCCCTGTTTCATGGGAGAGTTCTTCCCTTTGATATTCACAGTTATTATTACTATCTGTGTCTTTCCCTCCATCCTCTTTCCCACTATTTGTGCTTTTAGTTCTCCCTTTTCCCTTCTCCTCCACAATAGTTTTAATTTTTGACCACCACCTCCTGCTGTCTTCCCTTCCTTCTTTCAGCCCCTCTCCCTTTTACTCTCCTTTACTTCTTCCTTCCCTTTTAACCTTCCTTCCCCTTTCCCCCCCTTCCCTCTCCTACTGCCTATAGAGCTACTTAGATTTATATACTTAAGTTTGTTGTTTCCTCTGTTAACCAAATCAGATGAGAGTTCCTCTCAAACAATGCTCATCTCTCTCCCCTCTTCCCATCTTCTGTAATATAATTTTGCACCTCTTCCTGTTATGTAATTTATCATTTTCTGCTTCTTCCTTTTCAAATCTCCTGTTGAAATTCCTTTTCATGCTTAAATCAAATTTTTATTACCACATCATTTACTTTATACCTCCTCCCTCTATCTATGTACATCTCTTATATATTTCATAATAGATACAGAACTCTCAAGATTAACAAGTTTCATCTTCCATTATAGGGAGGTAAACAGTTTGTCAATTTTGAGCAACAAGTTTATCTTTTCTCCTCTTTACTTTCTTATGCCTCTCTTGAGACCTGCATTTGTGTTGGGATTGGAAGCTCAATTCTGTGTGGACAGTCTCGGGCGGGTAAAGGTGGGAGCTTCTAAATCTTAGAGCTCTCACGAGACCCCCCCAGGAAACGGCAGGGAATCGAGGTGAACCGAGCTATCTCGAGTAATTCCGCCTCTTCCCGTGAGAAACGTGATGGGAGAGAGATCTCCCCGCCCTCGAGATTGTCCCGGATCTGGGCACACTATTGTTATCTAACAGCATGGTATTCAGATGCAAACTATGCGGCTGAAGGTTAAGTAGGATTGAGGAAGCCTGAAAGCTCTCTTAGCACGTGCGGAGCCAAGAGGACAGTAGGCTCCGCTTTTCTTCTCTCCCCTCCCCCTCTCTCCCCGCTTGTACTTCTACTTCCAATCCCTTAAGATCTTAGCCTCCTTAGGAAATCTCCCTCTCTTCCTCCTAAGGAAGACCCCCCTGCACTTGTAACCGAGACCCTGAAATAAAGCTCAACCCTTGTTCGACTCTGGAACGTCCTTTCTCTCATATGAGCATCCGGTTTTGGCCAACCGAAGACCTCGGAGGTGAGGTAAGAAGACTCGGGTAGCCCACACAGGCCTCTAGGCCTGGCACATTTGGAGATCGAATTTTCTATTGAGTTCTCTCCTTTTTATCAGGAAGGTCTGGAAAGCCCTTATTTCATTGAACGTCCATATCCTTTCCTGAAATATTATGCTCAACTTTGCTGGGTAATTGATCCTTTGTTGTAGTCCCAGCCCCTTTGCCTTATGTAATATTGTATTCCAATTCCTTCTGTCTTTTAATGTAGGAGCTGCAAGGTGTTGTGTGATCCTGACTGTAGCTCCTCTATATTTGAATGGTTTCTTTCTGGCTGCCTGTAGTATTTTCTCTTCACATCATAGTTCTGGAATTTGGCAACAATATTCCTTGCTATTTTTAGTTTGGGATCCCATTTGGAATGTGAATAGTGGATTCCTTTGATGACTATTTTGCCCTCTGGATCTAGCATTTCTGGGCATTTTTCTTTGATAACTTCTTGGAAGATTTTGTCCAGAGTATTTTTTTCATCATGGCTTTCTGGTAGGCCAATAACTCTTAAATTTTACTTCCTGGGTCTATTTTCCAGGTCAGTTGTTCTTTTGGTTTTTTTTTTTTGTTGTTGTTGTTGTTTTTGTTTTTTTCAGTTACATGTTTTACATTTTCTTCTTTTGTAGTTTGTTTTGTTTTGTTTTATTGTTTCTTCTATTCATTTTATTTCTTATATGCAACATGGCCATTGGTGAAAATATATTTAATGGGAATGTATGTCTAGAACCTACATAAAATTTATGTCCTCTCAGGCAGGGAATGAGGAGGTAGAGGGGGAAAGGAGGGGAAGGGAGAGGGAAAATGTAAGATATATGGAAGTGATTGTAGAACACCGAAAAATATAAAATAATAAAAATAAATAAATAAAAGAGGATGACCAAAGGAAAAAAAAAAGAAGACAGAAGATGGGGATAAGGGAATGGAGGGGTATCATAAAAGGCATAGCAGACAGACAAGGGAGTAATCAGAATGCTTGGCATTTTGAGTGGGTGAGGGTAGAGATGGGGAGAAAAACTGGAATTCAAAATGTTACGGAAATGAATGTTGAAAACTAAAAATAATTAAATAAGTTAAAAAAACAAAACATGGATACAGTCATTTCTGTTAGTCAACATGTTTTGAAAATGTGAACTTGTTCCAAAGTAATTGATATGTTGGGGAAAGTCTGAATATAACATGATTTTCACGTTTATTTATATATGATTTTATAAAAAAGAGACATCAGCCTGCTCTTAGGTGAACTGTTAACACAATGGGAAGACAGAGATGGAGAGAGAGAGCGAGAGAGAGAGAGAGAGAGAGAGAGAGAGAGAGAGAGAGAGAGAAGAGAGAGAGAGAGAGAGAGAGAGAGAGAGAGTCTTCAAATATCTATCAGCTACCTTACTTAATTCATGGCCCATGTTATTAATTGTGCATAGTCGGATATACTTTCCTATAACTCACAAACTGCCACCTTCTTTCCCTATTCATTTCCATAAAAAATATTCAGGCTTTTTGGAAGGTGAAGTGTCATGTCCTAAACAATCACTCCTACTTCTTCCCAGGGTAGACACCCATAGGCTACTGTCTTTCCATGCAGCCATCAACTTTGACAGTGTAATACCTCATGGGTACAAGGTGAAAGCCTCACCAGCAGGTACCTGACACTATGTTTATTGCATTATTTGTATATATTCTTAACTCATTAAAGATGGACAAAATGTTACTATCATTTTATTAGATTACTATATTATTTTTGTATCTCTGATAAGTTTTTGAGTGTTGTACACCTAACTCCATTTTTGACATAATCTCTGTGGTTTTTATTGATTACTTTGCAGAGAGTATCGAGCATTAAAAATACATAATACTTTGTAGTAGAATTATTATATTTGTATTTTCATGTGATTTCACTACATTTTCTTTTTGTAGTATATATTGTTTTGTTAATGTAATCAAATATTTCTAAACGGATTTTAGAATTTTATTTAATTTTAAAATACAAATTTATTCTTATCACTTACAAAGCATTCTTGATTTCTTATGTATTTTAATACTTCTTTCAAAAATCCACGTGGAATTTCTCCATCATTCCTTGAAAGTGATATATGAAATTTAATATAAAATATGATCTTTAAGGTATCCAATTAATTGTGGGGAATCTGAGCTTATATTCAACTCAGTATGAATATTTTCAAAGAAAACAGGAATTAATTTAACCTTTAAATTATTTTAACCGTAAAAAATACAGAAACCAGGGAAATAAGAAAGAAAATTTTATATGTTGAAAATTGCAGGCTGACTTCTATGCCTTTCTACCCAGATAAAAAGCTCGGTTGTAAAGAGATCCGCTGCAGGTTCCAGGAGTAACAACATAACCAAAGAGGCTTTTACAGGTCAGAGCAGAAATCACCTCATTTCCTAAAATTTATTTTAACAGCAAATTCTAGACATCGCTTCAGGTACAGGTGTATCCATATTGTGGGGAGTTATAAATTGGGAAATTTTCAAAATAGGGTTTCTAAGGCTACTTGCCTCTTCCCTCCTCTATTTTTTTTACCTCCTTCTTTTGACAGCGCCCTTGTAAATGATGTTCTCAAAGCCTTTACATCTGTGTGAATCAAAACTGAATAACATAAAGTCAATGTTCTCAAAAACCTGAAATTTATCAAGACCTGTATTGTAAGCTTTTTGTGTCTGTACCACCTTAATGATATTAAATAAATGAGTGAACATTTTTTTTTCAACTTCACATCCATTAAAAGAGTCATAAGATTATATTTTTATCAAGACCTTTCTACTGGATTCATATTGAATATTTCCCAGAAAATTGAGGTGCTCCCAGTGGTCCACATATAGAAATCTCTACCATAGAAAATAATATCAGAGCAAATAGGGTAAAAATATATTAATTGTTACTGAATATTATGAAGAAATGTTTCATAGGCAAAATACAAAAATAAATCATCTGTAGTCATATTTTAAATGTAGTAAAATTTCCCACGAAAATATTGGTAAAAGACACAATGTAAAGCATGTTTCCAATAAGTATATAAAAATATAATCTTATGCCCCTTTTAATGGATGTGAAGTTGAAAAAATATTCACTCATTTATTTAATGTCATTAAAACAGATGGTACAGACACAAATAATTTAAAACATAGGTTTTAAGTTTCAGGTTTTTGAGAACATTGAATATATGTTATTCAGTTTTGATTCACACAAGTGCTAGTTGAGTGTGTTGTGTCTCTGGCCATTTTAACAAAAGGATAGAAGGATAGGGTAGTTTATAGTTAAGTTCCAAAAATCAGTCTTGCCAAGATAGCAATCTGTATAAAAGCAATAGGAAGGTGCACCTAGCCTGGACTAGGAAGAGTAGCTCAACACTTCCAATTAGTAGCCAAGACATTAAGCCAAATGGTTATGGAAGATTGCAATAGTGAACCATGGTATTCTTGGGACACTCATACTATATTGGGAGTAAATGACGGATTAGTTTTCTTACTCCTATGCAATTTATCCAACAAGTATCACCAGTTACTGAAACTTCAATAAATAAATTTCAGCAAAAGAAATAGCATCTTTTTAGCTCTTTTAATTGCGAATTCATAAGCAATGATTCTGCACTACTCACAAAATGTTAACTGATATGTTTTTTAAAAATTAATTGGACTGTTTGTTTTCATTTCTTTCCAGAATCACAGAGACAATGCGTATCTTTTCAGGAGAAACAGTATTAAAGCTACATATACTGGAACGTTAATGTGTGAAAAGTAAATTTCATATGACAACTCTCAGGAGAATAAAGGGAATTTTCACGATTTAGAGAAATGATATTAATTGCACATTTGATTAATGGATTGATGTCAACCTAAAAAGAAGTCTCTGGTAGTTTGCCTGGAGCTGAGAGCTAGATCCTGTCCTGTTCAATATTTTTATCAGTGAGTTCGATGAAGATATAAATTACAGACTTATCAAACTGGCAGGTAATACAAGCTGGGAAATATAGTTAATTCAGTAGATTAAAGAAACAGAATCCAAAATTACCCACGAAAGATTTGAAAAATATTATGAATAACTGGGCATGGTACTATATACCTGTAGACCCTATAGCTGTGGAGTGTGCAGTCAGTGAATTAGTAGAACTCAAGAGTGTTAAAATATAATAAGGCTACATCTGGTTGGGTGTCCTCATTAAGTCAAGAACATATATGGTGAAGTCCTCAGAGGGGAATAACAGACAAAGGAAGAAGAGTGGGAATAGTACAGCTTGGAGGTAAAACAAAAACAATGCAGGAAAAAGCTGTCATTTTAATTGCAAAGTATTGAGTTCAGGTCTCTGTGTGGTCACTTCCTTTCCAGTATGAGATATGGAGAGAAGGAAGGAAGGAAGGAAGGAAGGAAGGAAGGAAGGAAGGAAGGAAGGGAAAGAGAGAAACAAAGAAAAAAAGTAAAACAACAAAGAAAGAGAAATAAAGAACTTGTTTTAGTCATTCAGTCTCTGAATTTATTTGAATTGGGAATTTTACAAATGGTCATATCTTATAAGATGGTGTTATCCCTGTGGATGTCACCCAGGGTCATGCTTCTGAAAGACTGGATGACTAGTGCATACACAGACATTTTGTGTTGATATGTAATGTAGTTGATTGCAGCCTTTTTCATTTGACTGCATATCCAAAAGTGTCTGCATCTTTAAATCTGTCTGACCATAAAAAGAGGGATGGGGGAGGGGCTTTTCATACATCCTATCTGAAGCTAATGGTCTATTTCACTTCACTCCAGGTTGTAAGAGTGGGAGGATTTTGGTCATTGCCCTCTTTCTTTCTGATGGTAGGTACAGGAAGAGGAATGTCTGGGGTGTTTAAGCCACAGGTAGATAGGAGCCCTGGTACCCAGCCCAGGATTAAAGCCTTGAGTAGCAAAGGTCTGGTACACTAATCCAGAAGGTTGTGAACTTGAAACTGGTAAGACTAATGGGCTATAGGAAATAAGCCAAATTGCAATATCAATCTCACTCATATTTTCAGAGACTGAGAAAATGATGATGGCGGGGTAGGTGGAGGAATTAGTGTTTATGCCCCCAATATGTTGGAAGAAATATCAGAATATTGTTCATGCCATACCTTTGAAGGAAATATGCCTTTGTAGAAGATGTTAAGTCATTAAATAGAACTGGGCCACTAATCACTGGGTAGTCACTAAAATGGAGGAAGATAATCTGTAGGGGCGCAAACTAATTGGCAGGAGACATTCACAACCACACTCAAATTACTGGATATGGAATTGTAACAGACTTGACCCTGATAGAGTTGGGCCAGAGTCAAACCATTTTATGTAAGCATCACGTTATTTTTTGAGGCTTCACAATTCATTGAAAAGAATACTTAATGTCTGTGAAAAATAACTAATGTAATGTTGATTCATGAATAGGTAACAAGGTCTATAATTAAATGAGTCTTCTAGTATTCATCTTTGTTTCAGACAGTTTCTGAATCTTTTTATTTTTAAACTCAGTTATAGAAATCTCCTCTCTTCCTTAATGACCATAAGTAATATATAACTTGCCCTTAGCAATTCAACAAAGAAGACAGAAAGCTGGATGATCAATTCAAGGGCTACTTCTGATTCTATAAATGTGTATGTATACATGTATAGAAAATATGTGTATATAAATATGCATGTATACATATTTCTATAAGTATTATGTATACCACGTACTAAAATATTAATTATTCAATACTGTTTTTTATGTTAAAATTGGTTATCAATAACTATCAGATAGTGATTTTTAGAGTGTCAACAAGCTTGGGCTAATGTCTTTTTCTGATTCAGTACATGATCCTTCTGAATAAACTTAGCTAATTCATTATGCCTTCATTTCTCTTAAAGATAAGCTCCTCTACATTAGCTAATTCCTTATCATTGTCTCTGTTGTTATTCTCTACTTTTTTCATTTGTTTTCCTTTCAGCCTGTAGACTCTTTACTTCAGTCCCAATATTTTCAGGATTACTATGCACCACACTATCTGATTTATCATTCAGCTTGCTCCCTTATTATCAGGCAAGGCATTATTAGTTTCATTGTTCTGTTTCTCCTGGCTTACATATTTAGTAGTATCAGAAAACTCTTCTCTTTTTTTTCCTGCTCCAAATGAGACTCGACTGCGCCCTTCTTTAGGAACAATTTTTCTACTTAATAATTTTCTTCACTAGTTTTTAAACCATCTTAAAAAAAACTTTAAAATATATACCTACATACATACACATATCTATAGGAATCCATATTTTGTGTTTGGATGTTTGGTCTCATAAATATTGACCATCTACTAAGAGGAAATTAAAATTGGGATACTATTTACATGTCATCTTATTAAATGACATTGTACAACAGGAGAGATCCCACTAGGTTTGCAGAGAGCTCGTTATGCTTAATAATTCTCAGACTAAATAAAACAACTGTTTTAGATCTGTACAATTTTGATTAGCCTAAAATATTTTGTTCTGATCTCAGTTCATTGGGACATTTCTTGCTTGTCTCCATTCTTGTTTGTAAATTTTTTTTCAGCTAAAATCCGTTAGCCTTTTAGACATTTAAAATGGGGAGGGGGGCATAATATATCATCCTTTACCCACTTGACAGTAGGGAGAAAAGTGAGACTCAACAAATCATGTCACCTAGAATGAGAAGGCAGATTTCTATTTTTAATGGTACACAGCTCCTTTCATTAAAAACTGACTTGTTCAAGGAAAATAAGGGACATTTCCACTCATCATCAGATCTAACAGAGATTAGAATGTATACCACAGATGTTGCCTAATTTTGAAGTGAGCAGAAATAACCTGATCTTAAATATGTGCATGTGACTTAATGACCACCAATTTTTGAAGAGACTTAAAACCCCAAATCTTCTGAGTTCTCTTGTTCTGTACCTTTATGTTTTTCTTTGTAGTTAATTAGGAAAGCGGAGACTTTGGGGTGCTGCTCTGCTTTCTCTTTCCTTCTAAAAAAGGAGACTCTTTCATGTCACTCTGGCCTAAATTCTTGGAAATACTTCTAGAGGTTGGAGAGATGACCAATCTTTCTTAATGCTAGCTCAATGGATGGTTATGTCTTATAATCCTTGTGTGGGGAATATGGAAAGGCTAACACATAACTTACGTATGAAAGTACTAAAGAATATAACATATTTGTGTAAGTTATAAGATGAATCTGTTGGAATGTTATAACAATAAGCAAAGTAGGATCTTCTCCTGTTTGAGTTTCAACTAATCAAGTGCCTTTGCTTGAGTCTTGACTTTGAATCAATGAAGAGTCTTTGATTAGAAATGATATACATATATATATATGTTTTAGTGAGAGCGATCAGAAGCAGAGCTGAGAGTGAAGTTACTGTGAGTGGCCTAGGGGAACTTGCTTGTGGGGAGGCCTAACATAAAGAATGTTTGTGATGTTGGTGCTCTGTCTGTTGATCCGTATTAATTTCTCAGACAGAAGCCCTGTCTGCTGGTCTTTATGAGTGAATTGAGATGATGGCATGCGTAATTAGTATAAATGGTGTTATAGTGCTGTTAACAAGCTTTGTTTTTCAACAGACAGAGCTGTGAAGCTGGAGTCCCTGGAAATGGCTATCAGGCAGAATCAGGGAGACTTTGGAGTGGAACAGTTTCCGTGGGTTGGTAGAAGGATCAGGAGCAGAAAGCTGCCTGTATGTGCTCCCAGGCATGAGCTGGGAGTGGTCCAGCCCACAGAGGAAGCCAACCGCAACTTAAGATGAAAAAGGATTTTACTTGGATACTTGATATTAATTGAGAAGATTGGTCTTACTGTGACCTAGGAGTGCATGGTGTGGACTTTATTTGGACACTTGGTATTGATTAAGGACGTTGCAATGAATGTTATGCTTTACTTTTTTGAACAATGTTTAGTTATGCTATATGATTAGACCCTTAAACTCATTCACAGAAGCAGTCTTCAGGTGTGCTGCTGTCGGTAATTGGCTTTATAAATGTGACTGCCCATTACATTATTTCGTTTATCTTCATGGCTTATCAATTTTCATCACTGTGGAAAACAGACAACAGAGTTCTCTTCAGGACTTCTTTTGGCAGACAACTTTTCAACACCAGGTGCATCTTTGATAGAGTAAAACTTAAAGCTTACCTGCTCTGTCTCATTTATAGAACAGGAGATCATCTCTTACAGTCACTTATAATTGAAGTTTGGTTTCATGATTAATCTCAGTGGTTTGGGAACACTCATCAAGCAGGCTATATACATGACTGGGCCCTCTGGAAGACTTTTCCAAAATGACAGTTGGTTTTTATGACAATTTATCTTCTGACACATATTTGAGATCTTTACCAATCTCAATTAGCTGTTATATATGGGGGAGAGGATTATAATGAGCAGTTTCTCAGAATTAGTCTAAGGATGATACACCTGTAGCAATCATTGTATGGAAGTGGTATTTCGATGCTAGGGGACTAAACTATCCAGCTAATAATAATCATCCTGAGAAAAATATTGGAAGAAGGTGTCATTATCTGAATTAGGAAGTTAAGACACTCAGCATCTAGAAAAATAAAATTATAAAAAACAAAACAAGAATTTTAGCATGCAGAAATGAAGTAATGAAACATTCAAATTCCAAGTTTGACATTCAAGCAAAAAGAATTATGATTACCTATACTTAAGGCAAATGTTTCTTCACCTTAAGAAAAAGTCTTCCAAAATCATATTTAAACTTGTAATTTCAGTGAACAAATGTATTTATTGCAAGAGCTTATCCAATTATTTATTCTCATCTATGTTGAAAGAAATGAACAAATAAGTAACATATTAAACTCTGAAGTGGGTTATAATAGTCGAATGATGAAGTGAGCCACAACAGATATACAGGCAAAGGAGAAAACCACATAAAACATAATTTATTTCTTTCTCCTGAGAACTAAGGAGCTCCATTTTCTTATTTCTTTTTTAATTAGTAGAACAGCAACATTGGGCTTTTCTCATCTGCTCCTGTCGGTTCCATTTAAAGGTTTGTCTTAGATAGATATTCATTGGTAATGCACTCCCTGCCGCTTTTCAGATACATCATTATGTCTCATATATTTAGGGTTTCTGGTAAGAACTGCTAGATTCATTGTTAGTCAGTACATCAGAAGATATGAAGAGGTTTGGTCTTCAAAAAATATGAAGCGAAGAAATCTTCTTAATATGTTGTTCTTCTATAAGTAATTCGAGGAAATACAAATCTAACCCATTGACAATCACTCAGAAGACTTCAATCTCCTGGAATTTCTCAGACAAATATTTTTTAAACTAAAACAAAAGCAAAGGTGAAATCAAGGACACACATTATTCCCTAGTTAAAATGGTGGAAGTTCTTATATTTATAAGATAAAAACTACAGCATCTATGGTCTAATTATTTCAGTAATCATAAAGCTGATGTAGAACACGGTGGCCTGGAACTAATCGTTATTGCATTTATCTACTCTGATTCCTATATATCACGTAACTGTTTATTTGATGATTGGTTTTTGTATTCACAATTAACCATGAACTTATTCTTTATCAAAATATTTGTTCTCAATTGCAGTGGGGGTTTGAGTTGACCCCTGGGCTACTGTGGCCTATCTTTTGTTCTATTTTGGACTTCTGACAAACTGGTGCTCTGCAGACCTGGTGGTTTGAATTATAAAATGACTTGCCTGAAGACAAGAAAAAGATCAAATCCCTCTGCCCCTATTACTCTCTCCCTCTTCCCCAGGTTGATCTTTCTCTAGATTATTTACTCCAGTTCTTGATTTCTTAAGGGGAATGCTTTTTTGTATTCTTGTAATACATGGTTTTAAAACATTAAATATTAAAGTAATTTTAATAGGATTTTAAACTTTATAAGTGACCATATTAAACAAGTAAAACTTTGAATATGCTAGACTCGGCTAAATTTAGACTTAGTACACAGTGTCAGTGATGGACACAAAAATTTGGATGCTTTGAGTAAAAAGATCTGGGACATTTCCTTTACTCTGCATTGCATCACCATGATCTTTAGTAAAATCACTTCATTTCTGAGGTCCTGTTTCCTCACATAAATAATAGGAACTACTTTGGTACATACTTCTTGAAGGCCAGGTATGTTATTTTTCACCTTTCCCCCAGGAATCCCCAGTTCCCTTAGGGAATTTGGAGGGTATCCAGTGTCTCTACCATTGTGGCCAGATTCTGCTGATGTTTTCCCGTATTTATCAAAGCCCTTTGTACCCTCAGCCAACTTATAGTAAGATTATCTTTTACAAAGGGATACTTACTTCAAAAGTATATTAACAATGAAAATATAAGCATTTGACTCTCCCTCCTTCCAATAGCTGTAGCATAATTCCCACCTTCCCCATCCCAATATCTAGGAAAATAAAGGAGTTTTATTTTTACAACTTAGGTCAGTTTCTATAAAAAAGTCCCACCAAATTCCAGAGTACAAAGTCCTCTTTAGGCTCAAGGCCCAAGAACTCTGGCTTCTTGGAGCTTGGCTACTTGACTAATTTCCACATCTAGCCTGGAATCCTGCCTCCAAAACCTCTATAGCTTAAGATTGGTTTGCTGGGGATTCCAAAAGCTGCATCTAGAACTGAAACGGACATACAAAGCAGACCTGAATAAACCTCCAAGTTCTTTTATTAGGGTCAAAGAGCCTAAAAGATGGGGCAGGTCATCCTCCATATCACTTGGTTTATTTCATGCTGTGGATAAATAGGACCTTTACTCCCTCTGGATGCAGTTGTACAGAGAAAGTGAGACTGTTCAAGATGGGTAGTCTTAAAGACACAATTTTTTCTGTGTACACAAACTATGAAAAGAGGCAACTCCCCCTCAAGTTATAGTGGACTACAAAATGTCTTCCCTGCAAATCTAATTCTGACTTCTCAAGTGGATGAGTCCCTGTTAGGTGATCTGGGCATATGTAAAATAAAGTGCCAAGACATGTAAAATGAAGCTTTGAGACTACTTGAGTAAATCTATCAAACTCTATTCCTTTTTTTTTTTTTTTTTGCTTTCCTGTGCATTGAAAGCAAAGATTAATTATTTTAATTTAGATCTAGGGTATAGTTAGTTAATTATTATCATGTGATATGATGCATTTTATGGCCATCGTGTCCAACTGACGTGTTTTTTTCTCGTGCTATGCTTTGCTCGAATTTTGTAGCTTATAGTAAGAGATAACGTGGCACTTATTTATTTCTTTTATGCGTTTTTCAGAGACTTTAAAATGTTTGCTACATTTGTCTCAAGAAATTAACTGAAGATGCAAGACAAAATTTAAATCTGATAGTTTAACAGTTACTTGGGAGAAAGAGCAAAAAAATTACATTGGAGCTTAGAAAACGAAAAAAAAATGCACTCCCTTACTCCCCAATTTACTATTACCCAATTCAGTTTCTACCTTCTACTTCTTACTTAGAAATATTTTGGCATCATTAGAGACAGTAAATAAGACAAAGTGAAAAAGAAACAACAGCATTGAAACACAGAGTATACCTGCAAAAAGAAATAATTCAAACTTATAACTGGAAGAATCTCAGTTCAGTAAAAAGTGTTCTAAAAATTGGGGTAGTATAGTATTCATTAGGTTTGTTATTTCTTTTGCCCAGGAAGATTTAGGTGATGAACTTCCACTAACAGTGCAGGTCAACACTTTCTTTGTAATTTGTAATTTGAGAGATATTCATCTAACACTTAAATATTAAATGACTTAGAGTCACACAGAAAGTATGTGTTGAAATAAGTCTTGAGCATAGGTGTTCCTCCAAGGCCAGTTCTCTTATCAATTAAACCAGACTGCCTTTTTTTACTGCGACTACTTATTTAATCATGGGATTATACTTCTTTATACTACTCTGGATAAATGTATGAAAAAACTAGGTAGTAAGTGCTTACAATGTGCAGAACACTACTTATACAAACAAAGCAAAACAAAATGAGTCTGCTTGTGCTTTTCAGGATCTGCTATTGTAAATGAAGAGGAGACCCCCCTCCTC